>NW_026294573.1:96668105-97185605 GCF_007827085.1 Peromyscus californicus insignis
CACATTCTACAAATATATGACATTCTCAAAGGAAAAAAAAAAGGAAATGAACTTGGGGAAAAAATGTTGGGAGGTTTGGAGGACGTTGGGTCTGGGATTGGGTGGGGGAAGAAATGATGAGTGAATATGATCATGATGCATAATGAAATTCTCAAAAAATAAGAAAAATATTATACTAAAATATATGTTAAAAATATTGGAGATGTGGAGATATGAGCCCAGGTTAGGAACCTGTCAATATTATCAGAGAGTTTATCACACATGGGGTGAGCATGAGAAACATTTGACTTATGCATTAAAATGACAAGAGAGATCTTCATGGCTGTGTGAAAAAAGGAGGCTAATGATGAGAAAGTTGTATCTCAGACACTCAGTTACATGAATTCCTTAAGCTTGCTTCACCATTTTTCTCACCCCAAACCATATATGTACCCTAACCAGGGTGGTAGCTGGTGTCAAAGAATAAAAAAATAAAATAAGGCCGGGCGGTGGTGGCTCACGCCTTTAATCCCAGCACTCGGGAGGCAGAGCCAGGCGGATCTCTGTGAGTTCGAGGCCAGCCTGGACTACCAAGTGAGTCCCAGGAAAGGCGCAAAGCTACACAGAGAAACCCTGTCTCGAAAAACCAAAAAAAAAAAAAAAAAAAAAAAAAACAAAAAAAAAAAACAAAAAAAAAAAAAAAATAAAATAAAATAAAATAAAATCTACCGTCGTGGGTGCATAAGAACAGGAACTCTTCTTACATACTTTACAAGAAAACTGAAATTTGAGGGGCAAGCTCTGACACCAGCAGAATCCACCTTTAGTAATTTTTTTCAGGTTGTTAGACAAAAGCTTAGTTCTTGGTCAACCTCCCCAGGTACATTTGAGGGCCTTTTCTAACTGCCTTTAAAGAGAGTATCAATTCTAAGATAGACTCTCATCTCAGATTCTACTGCACTACAAAATACCATGCGGTATTGCACGAATCTTAGAAGGTCTTATTAATAAAAACAAACCTGGAGCCAGGTATTGGGGTGAATGCTGGAAGATCTGAGAAGCAGAACAATCCACAGCCACCTCAACTTCCCAGTTCCTCAGCTGATCCTGTTTCCTCAGACTGGATGTCTCTGAGTCCTCAGCCAGAATGAATCTCAGATGAACTGTGCTGTTCAAAAGCCTAAAAGCTTAACCAGATAGTTCCTGGTTTTCATGCTTTATATACCTTTCTGCTTCCTGCCATCACTCCCTGGGATTAAAGTCATGTGTCAAGATGCCTGGTTGTTTCCAGTGTGGCTTTAAACTCACAGAGATCCAGGCGGATTTCTGCCTCTGGAATGTTAGGATTAAAGGCGTGTGTGCCACCATTTTCTGACCTCTATATCTAGTGGCTGTTCTGTTCTCTGACCCCAGATAAGTTTACTGGGGTGCACAATATATCAACCACAATGTTACTTAAAAATTTTAAGTCAATCAAAGAGAAGTAAAGAAAGTAATCTAGGAATCCAGTTGAGATACCACTATTTTATATAAACCTCAAATACTTTTGATTAAAAGACCAAAGAGTCACATCTCAGTAGATGACAATAATACTCACATAATGGCCTTCAAAGAGAAGGTAATTACATTCATGCATTATATTTCACTTTCTCTCTACTTAGTCTCTGCTTGCCTACGGCAGTTCCCTGGATATCATCACTTTGACACTTTGGGGAACTACTTATCAGGTATTTTGCAGAATGTCCCTCAATTTGAGTTTTTCTCTGTGTTTTTCTTGACTATACTGATGTTGTAGGTTCTTACAAGTATTTTTACTATCTTTCATGTCAGACCTTGTCAGTCCTATATGTTATCTGCATGCCTTGTCAGTAAGGATGCTCACCTTATGCCCTGGATTAATGTACTGCTGCCCATCTTTTTGTACTGCAGCTTCATTTATGTTATAACCTATTCTTTGGAAATGTCACTGTGCTGTCTATAGCCGAGAAGTGTGTGTTTGGTGTAAATAGCTTTATTTCTGAAATGTGTCTATGAAAATTATTTAGATTCCTGTAAGAAAATAATACCATGTGTTTTCTATATTTAGCAATTTATTTGTATATCACTCTGCACTCTATGTTATTTGTGTTTGCCTTGAGTTACAACTTAGTACTGTCAATAGATATGTGTATAATAATGGTTAATAAAATACTAGAACAACTTGTAAAGTGGCTTTTTATTTTAATTGAGAAGCACAGGAAAAATTATTTTCACCATAATATTTGTCATTTTCTCACCACTGATTAAATGAGTGACTATTATTACAAACAAAATGTAACCCAATTTTCATGTTCTTGCTAAATTTTTGTTTTATTTTAAACTGGATTGTGCAAAATGTTGTCAGCAATGCAAAGGTGAAATATGACTCTACTGATTGTAGAGAGAGAAAATAAATATATAAACAATTAATCTAATACAATTACTCAAAAACTAAAATAGCTGTCTAATTAAATTTCAAACAAATTGAGCCAGTTATGAGAGTAAGGATAATTACTACGATTTATTAGGTAAATGAAATATCATCAAAGGATAAATAAGTAGAAATATTAAGAACTTCATTTCGAGAAGAATGTCAGAGATACTTCCTAGCCATTGATTAAGAGATAATATTAAATAATATTACAATTCCTCCTATCAGAAATATACTTTAGAAATATACATTCAGATGTGCTACAAATTACCCTTAAATTCACTTTTATTAAAGTATTGTGAGTGATAACTCACATGTATAAAATGTTTAAATATTTGTTTATAATTCTGTCAAGTACAAGCTTTTAAAAATTATTTATAACTAAGACTTTTATATTTTTGTTGAACAATAGATATTTTGCAATATTTCTAAGTTTATGACATATTTGCAACAGAATGACTATATTTAATAATAGTAGGTGGTGATCTTGAAAGTTGCTCAAAATTTAAGTGCCTATTTTGCTAACTATGTGAATAGAAAGTGAGCTGATAAATATGTTACTTAGTAGATTAATGCATTTGCCATGATGTATACATAATCAATAATACAGCCTTTGACATTGAATATCATCAACTATTATTTTCCCTTTTATGAATTATTTTGTGCTGCGGTCCTGATCACCATAGTATCCTGTAGTTAATCAAATGTATTGATTCTGATCTAATCCTAGTGTAGAAATTAAGTCTGGAACATATGTCATTTTTTTGAACATATAGAGATTCACTATATGTATGTGGTATATTGACTCATTTTTCCCTAATAATTTTCTTTGGTTTCAATTTCTCAATTAGCTTTTATGTCTGACATATTAAATATGACATAATGTCACTTTAGTTTTTCTTTGTAGTATTTCTATAGGTTGTAAATCATCAGTAAATTAATAACTCTAAAATTACAGACAGTATGATTGTTCTACAATAATATGAAACTATATTTTCTTTATTTCCATAGACTATCAATCATTAACATGACATGACATTGGATCTATCTCAAAAGCCTGATTAGACAGTTTGTTGGAAGGCAGTCAAATTCACTTCTAGATATAAGTTCATTAATGTGAAATTTGTAGTATTAGTGCAAAGGTATTGAGTGGCAGGACTCTTCTATTTACATGTATATTACCATCATAAATTTAGCCAAATTATACAACATGCTAAGTAATAATCTTAGGTAGGAGTGAAGAAAAATGATTCTTCACTATATAATTTCACTACATGATTTATTCACTCATTTACATATTTATTCATTGATCAATCTTTCACCTATTAACCTGTGAATAGAACACACTGTGGCATTGTGAAAGTAAAGATTCTTGGACCTCTGCTTAGTCACAGTTCTTTCTGAGTGCAGTTGCTTCTAATGATTACTAATTGTACCATTATAAATCTGATTTGAATACAGAAGTGTCATGAGAAGGAATTGAGATTGCCTACAGAAAGTGAGTAATATCCTCCTGCATTACATTAGTCAAGGATGAGTGGTGGAATAATCACAGAAAAATGTACAGGTATACAGTCAACCTAAAACAGAACCATGAGAACAAAACAAAGTAAAAAGAAGCAAGCCAGTACACATAAAAAACAGTATCTTATGCAGTCAGCCTTTCACTGAGAACAGAGTATTACCCACACTGCAACAGAGCAGCTTTAGAAATGTACCTGATGCACATTTGAGATTAAATAGTGCTATTATATTTTCATGTAGTATGTAATGGACAATTCTATTTTAATATATTTGTTAAAATATTAACTAGCTCAGGAGTTAATTTTTGTGGAAGTTATTTACTAAAATATATAGTTCTACTTATATTTACATTTTTTCCTATTGATTAATTTTTCTTATGAATATGTGAGATTCAGCTCTTAAAATTATGTGCATGGAACAGGTATGCATGGGGAATAATTTCCACTTTTAAGTTGTGGAGCCATTTTCATACTAACAGTAGTTCATTAGATATTGATGGCGAAAGTGGAAAGTGAGTCCATTTTGTAAGTTCTAGAGATTTGGGTGACTAAGGTGAGCTTGAGGACCCACACCAGGGTGAGGTTGTTTTGGCCAATGTTTTACCTAAGTTTTGGAAAAACTGTGGTCTACAGTCATATAAATTTTTATATAGATATCAACTAAATGCCAATGATTAGTGGCACTACTCAGTGCAACTCTGTCATTGTTGATTTTCTGACTTCTGGGCATCAATTGCTGATAGAAAGGTTTTGAAATCCTCAAGTATAAACGTGAGTTATTCTATTCTTGCAATTCAGCCACTTCTTATTTCAGATATCTAGGGGCTCTTTGGTAAGTCACATTTACAATCATTCAGTCTTCTCTTTGAACGTCTGTCTTTATTCTTTGATCAGTATAGACATTATTCTGCATCTTTGATGACTTTATTTACCCTAGAGTTTGTTTTGGTGAAATTTATACTGGATACCTAAAAAAACCTGCATTTTTATTTGGTATGTGTGTGTACAGGCACACATGAGCATGTTTGTGTATGTTTGCTGTAGCATACAAGTGAAGGTCAGAGGACAACTTGTGGGATTTGATTCTCTCCTTCCACTTTTAAGTGTGGTATGAGGATCAAGCATGAGTTTGTCAGTCTTGGTAGCAAACACTCTTACTTAAATGTACCTTGAGCTAACTTTTGATCAAGCATTAAGATATTGCAAATTTATCTATCTCTTTATTTAACATATCTATTTTATAACTGAAGTCAACTGTTTTTAGACAACCAAATCATGTTTTTTTGTCAAAATACTCAGCAGTCACATGTATGTTTTGTAATTCATACTCTCACTGGTGCTTTAATGGACTGAGCCATATTCTAGTCCACATTTTACTTTTTATCTTCTATATTTAGATTATTTCAGTCTAAAGTGATCATTAATAACTATATTTTGAAATCTACTGCATTTATTATTTTCTATTATTCATCATGTATTTGTTTGCTCTTTTCTACTTTTTCTCCCTTTCTATTGAATTGAAATGGTCATTGGGAGACTCTAGGAATCTATACTCTCTTTAGAATAATGGTAAAGTTAAAGTTGAACAAACTGAAAATCAACCACACACACACACACACACACACACACACACACACACACACACACACACACCCTAGAGAGTTATGGTTACATGACAATTTGTCTGTACCCAAAAATTAAGGACATATATAGAGATGGAATAAAAATGATATAACCAAACCAAAATTTTAAAAAATAGAACAAAGCATAACCTCACCACATCAAGTAAGAATTCAGTGATAAAAGTGCAAAGTATAACCGACAAACTACTATAGTTCATTGTGGTATTGAGAATTAGAGCTAACCATTTCCAAGGCCACCCTTGGAAGCCCAGACTACTATGGCAGTTTCCTTCCTAGTTCTCTTTGTGACGACTGAAAGAAAATACCTGTGCAGGAGAGAAAAAGTTAAAGAAAAAAGTAACATTTTAGATACTTACTCTGTTCTTTGAGATAGGATCTGCCTGTATAACCTAGGTTGTCTGGAACTTCCTATCCTCCTGTTATAGCCTCTGACCTACTATGATTGCAGGCTCTGCGACCATGCCTGGCTTCTGGTTTTCTCTACTCTTCATAAAAGGTTTGTGCTCAAGTAAAATTACTTTTGCACATGACTTCAATATACATCTGAGACAAATGGATTCAGTTAGATGGGATACCAGGAAAAATTCTGGATGTATTAGTAAGAAAGACATTTAATCAGAATAAAATAATAATATACTGCAGATTAAAATAAATTATCATTGAAAGTAAGGAATAGGAGAAGCATGGACGGTTCTTACACTGAGACTTGAGATGAATTCACTCCATTTTTGCCTCAGGAAAATCACGATTTGTAATTCTTAGTTCAAAGAATTTGTCTGGTTGGGCTCACATTAAATTTGTATCATTTCACTAATGAAGAAGATTACATCTGGATGGATAATTTCAAGCAAAATTCAAAATTGAAAGAATAATTCTCTAACTGGTAGTCAGAAAAATGGGAAACCAGAACAATTGTAACACAATGAAATAATCACAACTCCATAACATTGTAATTGTTTAATGCATAATCAGAGACAATTTTTTCTAGTCTTCAATTCACGCTCTTAGAGAATCTGAGATATACTTTTTTCATCATATACTCCATTTGTGAATATTATAGAGGAAATATCGGATATTTATGGTCAGTGTTTTATAAAAAACATAGTTTGAAACTCTTATGAAAATACAAAATAATTTTAGAAATTTAATAAAATGTTGGAATTAAAAGGCAAGAAATAATAATAATTATTTAAGTACATGTAATTATCCTAAAAACATCTTCTTTATTTTATTCAAATCTAAGTTCCAAGTGACTTTAAAAAGACTCACTAGCTATTATATGGGAAAACGGGGAAACAGAGTGTGTTTCTTTCTTTCTGATGCTCAATGGGTTTCATAGATTGCAGTACAATGTCCACCAGCACTCTGAAGCCAAATGCGGTCATCATATCAGATAAGGCTGAATACAGACACTGGCCTCTTAAATTAAATAGGAAACACTAATGTATCAAGGTTAACAGGAATGAAACTTGGATTGTGTATCTTATTTCTCAACATTTTTGCAGACACCATTGCTTTGAAACTGTGAGGTGAAAACACAGAAATTGTAGCTGAGGGTGGTACATATCTGTCACTCTAGCAATTGAGAGACTGGGGCAATCGGGCCATGAGTTTGAAGACATCCAGGATTTCACAGTGGAAACTCTCTCAAAAATGTCAAGCATCCTGAAAGATGTTAATAAAAATACATTCCTTTCTAAGAAATAGATATCAAAACTTTTTTTCCAATAGCCTACCCATATGATAAGACTCATTTTCTTTCATTAAGCACCCTGTCATTTTGTTTTTGCATGATTAAACATCTTATGAGACTGACAGAATACAATTTTTTTCTGGCAAGATTTTTCTCACTTATTAATTATTCATGTATTTTTTACAGTTGTTATATTTTATATATTTTAAGCTTAAAAGTTACAATTTCCAACAAAAATATAGATTTCTTATCAAAAACCATTCTGGAGAAAATAGGAATTATGAGGTCATGAACATGGTATAACTTTTCCCATCTCCAAATCTAACATAATACCCAAAGTTTAAAAGTGGCAATTTTTATCCTTAGTGAAACCAAGGATAGCATTCTATCAACATGTATATTCAGGGTACTGTGTTAATAAAGCATTCCTAGGAAATTTTGAAATAAATTGTGGCATGTGACTCATAATTTAATTGTTATAATTGCAGCAAGAAAATCTTTGTATCTTATCATTTACAGAGACAAAAATAGAATTCTCATGTATGATAAAGATCTTTCACTCTGTAGCCTAATTAAAACAATATATTCAACATGTATCAACTTTTTGAAATTCCTACATCTACATTAAAAGACAGGAATATAATGAACTTGAGCTGAAAAGCAATAATTAGTGAATTATGAGGCATGGTTGGTTTTGTTGAATGTGCTAATTTCCTGTGATGGCTACAGTACAATGACAGCATCAAATGGCTTTTCAAATGTAATGAATGGCTGCACAGTTCCGAAACTCAGATGTCCAAAATCAATGTGATGCCACCACTGCATTCCCTTTGAAAACTGAAAGAGAAGAGAAAACTCTATTGTCTCCTCTTATGTCCTAATGGCTTGTCTGAAATTATTTTTCTTGTTGTGCCGGTGTGTGTATATGTGTGTGTGTGTGTGTGTGTGTGTGTGTGTGTGTGTGTGTGTGTGTGTCTTGGTATTTTTTTTCTTTCACTACAGCACTTCAAACTGACCACTTTCTCTGTGTGTATTAAAGATGGGATGAGATTTGGTTAGATTCACACACACACACACACACACACACACACACACACACACACACATCACTCACCATAATCTTCTCTGGTGTGAATTTAAAGACTGTTCGTGTTTATGGATATCAGAAAATAACTGTATTTATTTAAGTATGTCTTTCATGAGCTACCAAATATTAAATCAAAGGTAAAATCAGATGCTGTCTGAATTCTAGTGCAGTGGCTTAGCATCCCCACTGAAAGCTCAGGCTGAAATCCATGTGCTATCTTATTGTGAATTTTCAAGTTAGAGGACAACCTGGCTTCAGCCATGTGATAAAAATCTCTCAGAGTTGAATCACATTGAAACTCGTTCCCTCAAAATATTGTATTTTGTACGCCATTGGGCCTTGTCTCACATGTTACTGCTTATTGTTAACTTTTTCCAGCAACAATCTTTACATGCACTATATTGCCTGTAACTGCATGTTTATATCTTTACCTACCTCATCAGGCTGTAATCTTTTTAAAATAAAACACTATAAGCCCAGCAGTTGGAGATAAGAACTGGTAGATTACAGCACTCACCATGTAATCATGAGGATCAGATACTGGATCCCAGCAATCATGTAAGCAAGCTGGACATCCCACAAACACCCTTAACTTTAGATTATAGTAATCCAAAGTCCATCTCTACCCTCTGTGTGCTCATATACTTATACAGACACATACACCCTCACCTGTACCCAAACACACACACACACACACACACACACACACACACACACACACACACACACACACATACACACACACACACCACGCACACACACAATCTTAAAATTTAAAACTGTGAATAATCTCAATAGATTATTTTCTCAAGTGAGAAAATATAATTAAGAATGTCCTCTTCCTGGTACTTACTTAACATGGTATGATTAGTCTCTGTGGCAGACATACCTTGTGTGATGGACAGAAATAGTGCCTGATGATTAGTAAATAAGATGTGAAAATTCCTTCACATTACAGAACAATAGATAAGAGCAGAAAATTCTATTCTGCACATTTGAGGCATCAAAATGCATTCGCTTGTCAGAGGTAAAATGAATTTGCATTCAATCTACCTTGTAATTTCCTGACATAAGGGAGAGCTGGCCATCCTGTCATTTAGGAATCCCCTCATGCACTTTAATCTGTCAGCTGAAGAAAAAAAATCAATTGATTATGACAGATGGGCATGAAGTCTATCACAGTCCTGATGGATTTAGGAGGGAGAGAGTTGATAAATGCTGAGAGATAAACTATGCCTTAGTTTTTTGGTAAGCCAACCATCTCTACACTGTGTACATTACTATAGTAAGTTTTAGAAAAGTTACTATTCCTCACTAATTGCCATACATTTTATTTTACTTTCGTCTTGAAATGTCAACAATTTCTCCCCTGCATAACAACAAAGAAACACTGGATCAACTTTATGGCCTACCCTATTAAATAGTATGAATGTTCCAAGGTTTATCTCCCCTTCCTGAAAATCAACTTGGATGCAGTTGAAATACTCAAATGCGAGGATGTGAAGAGAAGATACGATACAGCTTAACTGTGACTATATTCAGTCAACAATGCCCTATTTTTGATATTAACCCTATAACAAACCTTACTCATTATCACCACAAACTTCTCAACTAAAACTCACAAGGAAACTACAGATATGTTACCATCCTAAGTTACAAATCACATCATAATTTAGCATCATTATGTCACACATGGGGAGGAAATGTAAGAGGAGGTGTTGTTTTTACACTTTTGCCAGTATGTTCAGTGAAGGACTCTAGCAGGTTTAAGCGTGGCAAACACAGCACTCGGAGGTTTCACTCCTTTCCCTTCCATCTCCATTGCTAAACAGATTGTTTTTTTTTAATTAAGAATATGTTTTCATTCATTTTACACACCAAAGATCCCCCTCTTCTCTCCTCCTGCCCCCCAGCCTCCCTCTTCTAACCCAACTCCCACTTCCCCCCACAAGAAGGCAAGGCCTCCCATGGGGAGGCACATCCAGTAGAGGTAAGTCCAAGCCCCTCCTCCTGCCTCAAGGCTGTGTCCCATCATAGATAGTGGGCTCCAAAAAGCCCACTCATGCACCAGGGATGGATTCTGATTCTACCACCAAGGGTCCCCACAAGCAGATCAAACTATACAACTGTCTCACCATGCAGAGGGCCTAGTCCAGTCCCATACAGGCTCCACAGTCATTGATCCAACTTTCATGAGTTCCCACTAGTTTGGTTTGGTTGTCTCTGTCGGTTTCCCCATCATGATCTTGATGCACTTGCTCATAGAATCCCTCTTCTCTCTCTTTGACTGGACTACTGGAGCTCTGCCTAGCATTTGACTGTAGATCTCTGCATTTGCTTCCATCAGTCACTGGAGAAATGTTCTGTGATGAGAGTTAGGGTACTCACCAACCTGATCACTGGGGTAGGCCAGCTCAATTCAGGCACACTCTCCACTAGATTGTATTCTTAAAGCCTGCCACCTATGTCTGTTCCCTTATTTGGCCACTTAGTTTTGCCTAACTTCATTCCTGAGGCTGAACTTCAGGGTTCAACTATCAAAACATCAAGGTCCAGCAATCAAAATTCATTATTTTGACTAGCCTGATATACCCAGTATGAACTTATCAACACACCCTAGCTCATTCTAATACAGATCCCTCCCCCTTTCCCCTCTTAAAATCAACACTTGCAAAACTATTTACTGCTGTTTTTGCCCAATTCAGATTCAGCTACTTTTGACTCTTTGCCTTAGTTAATAAAGGATCTGTTGGTGCTTGGTTTGTGCTTGGAAATTGCTGTTTGGATGTAATCTGCACCTAATTTGGGGTCCAGAGAGGAGCACCCCACAGTATGTCGGTCTCTTCATACATTATGCTAGACAGATGTTTTTAAAGTAAGCAATTTAGTGAAGAAAGACATGTAGACAAGTGTCTCAGCCTTCAGTTTTGTTCATCACTACACCTTGGAAAATGTGTTCATTTTATAGAATCCCTATTTACCAAAAGGTCCTCTTTATGTCTTATTAACACAGACAAGTATTAAAAACTGCAGCCAACCCTTCTCTTTTTAAAACATTCACATTTCACTTCTTCAAAGCCAGTTGCCTTCGGGCTCCCTTATTGCCCTTGGTCTGCTTGGTCCAGCATAGGATCTGATCTCTACTGATTGTATTTCTCCAGTGTAGTCTTAGCAGCTTCCATCCTGTTTGATGTTAATAAGAAGTTCTAGCTAGCTTGTTTCATTTGAAAGGTTAGTGAGTAATAGAAAAAAAGGTAGATTCATCATCCTCTAGCTCCCATGTGTCAGGAAACAGTTACAAATCCTGGACTGCAATCACTCTACTCCAATCTTTTGTTTGTCTCAGCAGCTTTAGCAGTTGTACTTTGGGTCCTTATAACTAATATACTCAATTTCCCTTTTTCTTCTAATCAGTTAGGTTTCTGTTCAATTACCTCCATTTTAAATGCTTTGGGTGGCTTCTAAGAGGATTCTGGTAAGAAATATTTGAACTGATGAAAAAGAATGGTGGTAGATGTTGTGAGTGGCATGTGAGAAATGAGTATTAAGGATATACAGTGCTTGTCACACACGGTTGGAATTGATGAGGGATGCACGCTATGCATACTGACATATGGTACTGAAACAGAAGATATCTTAATCTCATTTTACTGTATCTTAATTCTTTCAGACTGATCTACGTATTTCAGTTTAAGAAAACTTTAAAGGAAAGATGAGTTACTCTCTATATTAAGATTAATAGACAAGATCGACTTCGACTTTCTGTTCTAGCAATAAAAGGTGTGTGTGTTTCTCTGTGTGTGTATGTTTCATGTGTGCACATGTGTGAGTACAAACATATTCTGGAGATTGAAATTTTGGCTCCATACTTGCTAAGCAAGCAATCTATCATCTAGATATAACTATATCATCCACAATTACAGAATTTTTAAATTATTATTTATCCTAATAGTTAGAAAAAGACAAAACAACAACAACAAAACCCTCTTCCTTTCTTTAGGAGAAAATGTATATACAGAGTAAACTAAGTCTCTAAAATTGGAAAGTCAGGAAGCTATCAGAAACACCCAGGTCACACAAGATGGAACAGCTACTCAAGAACAGAAACATAGCCTGAACCAGCAGAGAGCCAAATATCAACCTTCAATGATAACTTTCTGTAAACTATGTGAAAAAACTTGTCTTGTATAATATTAGAGGGACCAGCCTTAATATTATACATCCCAGGGCCTCAGGAGAGAGAACTACAAACGGCAAGAACTATTTTCAGGAAATATAATCTCAGCACACCGAACTCTAGTCCACTTGCTTTAATTCCTCTGGCATAACATCCACATACACACAGTTTCAGTTCTGTTCTCATGCCTAGCTCTTTTTCTTGCCTGATTTTTCTCTGTTTGTCTACTGTTCCCTCTTAAGTTCTATCTTAATTCTCTTGTCTTAATTCTCATCTAGGTCCTTTTCACCTTGTTCTTACCCAGCTAGGACTTTCCCATCTGACTCTTCCCCATCTTCCATCTCATTCCCCTAGTACTCTCTTCTAGCCCTTCAATTTAGCTCTTCCCCATCTCAGTTTATTTCTCTCAAGTTCTTATCCATCTAGTTCTTCCATTCTCTCTTCTCTTCTCTGTCCTCCATTCGCCAGGGTCTACCTAAGTCTCCCAGGAATCCAGTTATATCAAGCCCCTGGTTGAGCAAGGTCACCAGGCTTGAATTCTACAAGGTCATAAAGGCAGGTAAGAATTTTTGCTCCAGCAGTAAGCACCAGGCTTTAACAATCCAAAATGGGAGTGGTAAAAGAGAAGGTCAGCTGAGTGCTAATGACTGGTTAGCATATCACTGTTAGTCCTTGAAAATGACTAAGGGAAATATCTGATTCCAGAGAGAAAGCCTTTCCTGAGGCTGTTCTCCAAATACCTGGAATGTGTATGTCCAGAGAGTGATCAGTCCATACTGTTAGCCCTTCTTAGGGAAAAATCAATTGGGAAAACTATGAAGGCACACATTCATAACAGAATACAGCTGATATATAACAAGCCAAATAACACCAAAAAACTCCTTGAAATTTGGCTTCCTCTAGAGGAATTCCCTGATCCCTTCAGGTAGTGACTTTGCCATAACCAACTGAGTTCTTGTGATATATTCCTGCGGCCCTCAGCAAATCTGAGTACCTTCAGTTGAGCCAGGACCAAGCCCCTCCCCCCTGCATCAAGGGTGAGCAAGGTGTCTGACCATAAGTAATGGAATCCAGAAAGTCAACTCATGCACTAGGGACCGATCCTGATCACATTGCCAGGGTCCCCTCAAACAGACCTGGGCTTTGCTGTCTGCCAGTGGGAGGACTTACCCTTTTGGAAGAGTGGATGGAGGTGGGTTAGGGGGAAGTTGGGGGTGGGGGGAGTGTGAAGAGGAATGAATGAGAGGGGGATCTGTGGTTGGTATGTAAAATGGATAAAAAAAATAAGTAAAAAAAATATGAGCACCTTCAGCCATGATAAGGCAATGGCAAGGGTACATGTGTTTTAGGGCCAGTAGCTCTAGTGTGTTTACACAGTGAAGTTTGAAAAAAAAAAATTACCTGGACATTGCAAAAACGAAAGCAAAAATATGCACCTGTAAGTGATTCAGAACCTTTGGTTTTTACCAAAGTTTGCATTCAATAGAAACTATATTTTATCAGGAAGTGAAATTTTGGGGTGCCAGGGTCTCGGTGGTATATGGAAGGAATTAACTAGGCTTCTCTCAGGCTGTCCTGGCCAACTGTTGGTAAGAGAAAACCTGAGCAGTGCTTGTGAAGTTCAAAGTCCAGAGATTCAGAAATTAAAGAGTAATACTGAAATTATAATGAAAATAGGGTTGGCTTGTAGGATACTGGAAGACTTCCTCCCCATTATTCCTTCTTATCACACCATGACAGTTCCAGTATGACAGTTTTTTTTTTCCCAGTACATAATCACATGTTATAGTAAGGAAAACTATTGGAAAGATTGGGAAACCCTTGGAAGAGACAAAACAAGAATCATGTTTAAATAAAGAATTTCGGTAGATGACTTGACTGTACAAACACAGGCCCTGGTGGTGTGGGCATGAAAGAGCTGGCAGAAGCGTAGTTGTGGGATCTTTATGACTTGTGTCAACAGCAGGATATCTGAGAAGAGTCTCCATAAGGGTCCAGTATTGATGGTATAGTAGAAACCAAGGATCTTGAAGCAGACCAATGACTCATTGCAATGAACATTTGCAAGTAAAGCTGTTTGGGCATAAGGGTATACTGCGTGACAAACAGCTGCTTCCAGTGCTGCTCTAATGAATGATTATGTGATGGAAGTCAGAAAGAAGGAGGAACCAAGTGGTACATACACAGCAGAACTGGGGATGAGACAACTGTGAAGAGAGAGAGAGAAGGCTGAGTTAATAAAGGAGCAGGAAGTTACCCAGAGGGGTTGGTAGGGTAGTATGAATTGTTTGTTTGTTTTTAATTTTAATGTTTTATTTTCATTTGGAGGGTGGTTACAAGGGTGCAGGGCAGACATGGAAAGACCTAGAAATGAGTGGGTTTTGGGTACATGGTGTGAAATTACCAAAGAATCAATAAAAAAAAATGTGTTGAAAAAAAAGAATGCCTCTCTCAGTAATCTCTCCCTCCATCCTCCCCTGACTTGATCTCTCCTGTTCCCATGTCCATTGCCCCTTCCAGACCACCCCCCTTCCACTGACGATGTCTATTCTATTTTCCCTTCACAGTGAGATTCATGTCTGCTGCCTGCCCCCCTCCCAGCCCTCCTTGTTACTTTGCTTCTCTGAGTCTGTGGGTTGTAGCATGGTTCTTTAATTTGCAGCTAATATTCACTTATGATAGAGTCCATACCATGTTTGTCTTTCTGGGTCTGAGTTACCTCACTCAGGATGATCTTCTTTAGTTATATCCATTTGCCAGCAAATTTCCAGATGTCATTGTTTTTAACAGCTGATAATACTCCATTGTGTAATAAGTACCACATACCACATTTTTCTTTATCCATTCTTTGGTTGAGAGACATCTAAGTTGTTTCCAGGTTCCGGCTATTATGAATAAAACTGCTATGAGCGTAGTTGAGCGAGTGTCCTTGTGGGATGGTAGAGCTTCCTTAGAGTATGTGCCCAGGAGTGATATAACTGGGTCTCCAGTTTTCTGAAAAACCACCATATTTATTTTCAAAGTTGCCATACAAGTCTGCACTCCCGTCAGCCATGGAGGAGTGTTCCCCTTGTTCCACATCTTCACCAACATGAGCTGTTGCTTATAGTTTTTATCTTAGCCACTCTGACAGGTGTAAGATGGAATCTCAGTGTCATTTTGATTTGCATTTCCCGATGGCTGAGGATGTTGAACATTTCTTGAATTGATTCTCAGCTATTTGAGATTCCTCTGTTAAGAATTCTCTATTTAAATCTGTAGCCCATTTTAATTGGATTATTTGGTGTTTTGATGACTACTTTCTTGAGTTCTTTCTATATTTTGGATATTAGACCTCTCAGATGAAGCATCTCTGGAATGAGATAGAAATCTAGAGCAATGGAAACTCCCAGGAATCTATGGGGTGACCATGTTAAGACTCCTAGCAGTAGGGGATATGGAGCCTAAACTGGCCATCTATTATACCCAGAAAGACCCAGGGAAGGGACTGAGACACCAATCCAGCCATAAACTCTTCAGCCTACAATTTGTCCTGCCTACAATATGTGCTGGGGTAAACATGGTGCAGAAAATGTGGGAGTGACCAAGCAATGACTGGCACAGCTGAAGACCCATACTGTGAAAGGGAGCTCACCCTTGAGGGCCAGGATCCAGAGGCAGTATACCCCAGGTACCCAGTGGCAGGATACAGAGCTAAACACAAATGGGAAAAGAAGTCAATGAAATGATTCCTAATGATATTCTGCTGTACTCATAGATTGATGCCTAGCCCAAGTGTCATCAGAGAGGCTTCACCCAGCAACTGATAGAAACAGGTACAAAAACCCACAGCCAAACATTAGTCAGATCTCTGAAAATCCTATGGAAGATGGGGAAGATGGCTTGTAGAACCCAGTGGTGTCAAGGGCACCATAAGAAAACTCACAGAACCAACTAACCTAGGCTCACTGGGGCTCACAGAAACTGAACTGACAACCAGGGAGCCTGCATGGGACTGACCTAGGCCCTCTGCATATATGTTATAGTTGTGAAACTTGGTCTCCCTGTGTGAGACTTCTAACAATGAGAGCAGGGGTTGTGTCTGACTGTGTTGCCTGCCTTTGGGAACCTTTCCTCCAACCAGATTGCTTCATCTGGCCTTAATAGAAGAGGAGGTGCCTAGTCTCACTTCAATTTGATATACATAGCATGGCTGGCTGATACTCATGGGAGGCCTGCCTGTATCTTAAGAGAAACAGTGGAGCAGGAATAGATGAGGTGGAGGCAGAAGAGGAGAGGGAAGGGAATTTGCTTGAAACCTAAAAACAAATAAACAAAAAAGAATGCCTAAATTAAGGGACCATAAAGGTAAAAGAGGTATGATTAATATGCTTAAAATGGAAAAATAAAGAACATGCTTAAATAGGTAGAAAGTATAAGCAGAAAAGTAAAAGCTTAGAAAAAAGATAAAAAGATACTGGACATATAAACACACTGTAGAAAAAAGCAAAATGTATTATAGGCTCATTAGTAGAATTGACACAGTTGAGGACAGACTCTTAGAGCTTGAGAACATATCACTAGAAATTTCCAAAGACAGAAAATGCAAAATGAAAATTAAAAGAAATGGAATAACCATGGGCTTTAGGAAGAAATTAAATAATGTACAACATGAGTAGACACAGCATAAGGGAAGAAAAGGTGATGAAAAGGAAGGAGAAAAGAGAAAAAAAGAATTGAAATGAGCGGAAGACATGTAGCGAAATTAACTGGAAATTTCCCCAGGTAAATATCTGGTATGAAAACATAAATCTAGAAAGCCCAGAAAATGCCAAAATAAGATAAATTTTAAGAAGCCAATAATTACTTTAAGGAGAATGGTATCTGGGGTGCAGAGGTGTGTTACAACTGACAGTGATTGATTAGATGGAGGTTTTAATAAAAAGTAAAATATAATCCATAATAGCAGAGCTACCAAATCTGTAACACCAAAACTTATGGACCTGCAAAGCATGTGCATTACTATACATCGTCCACCACCAAATGAACACATTTATAATGTAGAAGCTTAAAATTATCAGCAATCATTTGGAATTTATTATTTATGGGTTACTTCACCTAAGAACATCAGAATACACATTTTCATATTTACATGAGCATAAAAATGGGTTATATTTTGAATCTTAAAAACAGAAATATTTAAAGAACAGAAATAAAAAAATGTTCTCTCAGACAACAATGTAATTTAACTAAAGATCATTAGGACTACTGGAAGAAACAAAATTATTTGGAGACACAATTAAAGTTTAAGTCTAAAGAGTATAATGTATATTTAAATTAAATAAAAAGATCTCTTTATGAGATAGCAAAGCTTAAAGGGAACTTTATCATCTTTCGTGCACATATTAAAATTAAAAAACTACAAAAATCAGCAATCATTTCTGAAATTAGAACAAGATTAAAGTAAATTTTTAAAAAGAGCCCCACAAAGGAATGGGCAACCTCACATCTAAAATAATACGTTGCAGGTAAAGTGGACCAATTCTCTGAAAGAACTACTGCTAAATCTTCATATATGAATGAGCAGACAATTTGAATAGGATTCCAGCTATTGAAAAAAATTAATTAAATTGTAAAATTGCTCAAACTGAAAAGAACCCAGATGGTTTAGGTGATAAATTCTATAAAATACATTAGTAACAAACTGTACCCATACTAAAATTTTTATTTGCATATGTTAATTGTAAAAATGTGTTTCATTATGGGATTTTATTCATGCATATAATACAGAGTGATGATATGCCTCACCTATATTAACTATTATCTCTCCTATATTCCCGACCATTTATCTGTATCCACAAGTCTAAAAGGTAACCTTTTAATTTATTTTCCTTTAAAAAATAAATTATAATTATTGTGATCGTGATTGTCATCATGGTGTGTGTGTGTATGTGTTGTGCATGTGCAATGGCACACAAGTGGTGGTCTGGGAACAATTTGTGCAATCATGTCTCTCCTTCCATATTTACATCAGATCTGGAATCAAACTCAAGCCACCAGGCTTATGCAGCAAGCACCTTAATCCACTGAGCCATTTCTTCAGCCTTCTAGTCCAAATCTTTTCTCTATTTCTTTAAATACTGCATATGAATGAAAATAGCTAATACTTGTCTTTGAGAGTGCTGTTTCTTGCCTAGAATGCCATGATCTCCAGTTCCATTTATTTTACTGAAAATGACATATTTAATTTAGTACATACAGTATATTTTTATCAGCTTACCTTTTGATGAGCATCAAAACTAATTCCATAATTGACCATTGTAACAGTGTAAGGATAAACACAAATATTTAGGTATCTATATTGTATGTGTACATTGGTAATTTGGGATATATATTCAAAATTGGTATCACTATTATATGAAAATTCTATTTTAAATTTCTAAAATACTGCTTTGAAATAGTTCCAATAGTAGCTACACTTGGTAGTTCCAATAGTAGCTAGCCATCAACAGTAGGCAATGATTCATTTTTTTTTCTTACCAGCTTTTCTTAAGAAGTTTCTGGAGATGGGGCTAGAGCAATGTCTCAGAAATTAAGAACACCTAGTGATATTCCAGAGGACTAGAGTTCTGATCGCCAGCACTCATATATAACCACTCACAAGGAACCTGTCACTCCAGTTTCAGGAGGATACAATGCCTCTGGCCTCTGAGGAAACCTGCATTCAAAGTCTCTCTCTCTCTCTCTCTCTCTCTCTCTCTCTCTCTCTGTGATAAAAAGGGGAAAATTATTTAATGATAGCAATTCTGGTTGATATGAAATGGAATCTCAGCACAATTTTGTTTTGACAGAACGTTTTCCTAACAGCTAAAGATGTTGAGTACTTTTCATGCATTCACTGAACACTTACACTTCCTTTTTAAAAAATCTATTCAGTTCATCTATTACTTATTAGTTAGGTTATTTACACTTTTAGTATTAAAGTTTTGTGATTTAATTACAAAGAATTCCAATTCTGTGATGTATCTTCATTATTTTGCAAACACTTTTTCATTTTATACAATCCCACTTGTCAGTGTATCTTAATGTTACCTAAGCAATTGGAATGCTTTTTAAATAGTTTCTGTCTGTGTACTGAAGTCCTCCCTACAATTTCTTACTACAACTTAAATATGTGACCCTGAGGATATTTTAAGAGCATGGTCCTCTCTGAATTGCTGTATTGGATTCTGAGGGAGGAAGTTATTGAGAATTTTGGTAGAACCTTATGATCAAAGACATTATCAGTGGGGAAAAGGAGAGAAACTGGGCCAGCAAATAGAGTATTTTGAAGTACTTCAAGTGAAATTTTAACAGTATCAGTCAAGAAAGAAAAATAAATGGTCTGTAAAAGCCACATAACGCAAAAACACATTAAAATTGGCAATGCCTGGTAAAATGCAACCATTTTCAGAAACTTCTGTCACTTTAGAATGAAAGGATTTATTCAACCTTTAAATTTCAAGGAACAAAATTGTGTTCATTGATTTAGTCTCCATATTATGCTTTTCCAACAATTAATGTGTGGGCTCTCAGCATCCTCAGAGTGAAAAACAAAAACATAAACATGTGAAAATTACATCACTCCTTAGTCAAAAGTAATATTACCCTCTCAGAAGAAGCCCCGGTTTTCAGAGATTCACAAAACACTTTTCAAAAGGGCATTGATATCAACAAAATTGAGTTACTGAGTTTACTTTCCAAAAGTTTACGTTACAAAACAGGAGCAGAAGAAAAATATAAATAATGAAAGGGTTATGTATTATTCAGTAATGATTTTTTACAGCAGTGAAGGACAGTGACTCATGGAAGATTTTATATTTATTTAACCTTTTAAATATTAAAATTGTCTATGAATAAATGCAGTTTCATATGCAGTGTTTGGCAAGGATTTATGCCAGTAAACACATTTCTTGCTTTCTTTCATTATATCTTTTGTTATCTAATGAAAACTTTATTTCTGTCTATATGATGGTAAATCCCCATCATTGATTCAAGCTATCTTGATTTGAGTCAAGGTATATTAAAATTATGTTAGAGGAAGACAATTTATGTGAAGCTATAGCTATGATTTTGTTAAGATAATTTTACCCTATAGAAGTGAATTATTTCTATTGTCCACATATAGCAGTACACAAATAATGATCAAATTCCTTAAATGATGTGAAATTGGGAAATTTAGAGTCCACAGCAATTTCTGTAATATGAAAAAAGTGACAAAGTTACCTATAGTTTTTATTCCCTTTTTTGTCCAGAACACTTTTTTTTGTTTTGTTTTTTCAAGACAGGGTTTCTCTGTGTAGCTTTGTGCCTTTCCTGGAACTCACTCTGTAGCCCAGGTGGGCCTTGAACTCACAGAGATCCACCTGCCTCTGGCTCCTGAGTGCTGAGATTAAAGGTGGTGCCTCCCTTTATTCCCTTTTTTAGATTCATTTATTTATTATTTGGTTTGTTCCTTTATTTTCTAGTCTTTGAACACTGCAATCTCACTAAACAATAGCTTCTTAAAGAAACATTTTAAAATTGTGATTTATCAACAAATTAATGCATTTTGCTACATGCACATTTACTCTTCTTTTTTCTTAATCACCAAATTGAAGTATAAGTTATATACATCAAAGCACACAAATTTTAAGTGTACAGCTCAGTTGCTAACAAACTAGCACCATGTTGCTAGATCAGTATGCTTTACTCCAAGAAAGAATACAGAACATTCTGAATGCTTTTGTCACTCCCATGGACCCTGGATCTGCAGGATGTCCATGTGCTTCCTGCGATAAGACTTTACATTTACTTATTTTAAGGCATTATATTGGAATAGTGGAACATGTTACTTTCTGTGTCATTTTCCTTATCAGTTACTTGTGTGAATAATTTGACATTTAATAAATCATAGCTTAATCATTTTTGCTACATCATACTAGATAGTATGAAATTCCCAGTATCTATTCTCCTTTGCTAATAATTTGTGATCTCTTCATATTTGATAATTTGAGCAAGAATTCATTAAAAAATAGTCTGTAAGTATCTATTTTTATTTTTTGAATGCCAATTCTTTCACTCTAATTCATCTAACTTAATTTTACATTTGTAGAACATAAATATACGGTACAAAGTTCAAGGTTATCAGGAGGAAAACTTCAAACCACTCTGGGCTCAACTTACACATCATCCTTAGGTTTACTGCCACAACCTGAGTGTGAACACAGGAATCTCTATCATTTCATTCACTTCTGTCTTCTTTTAAAAAATACATTTTTAAGTTTATTCTTTGAGGATTTTCTAAAAGTATACAGTATATTTTGATGAACTTTATCCCCTGGTACCTCCCATTCTGTTCCTCACAGACCTCTCCACAAGATCTTTTTCATAACTTTGTGTACTATCTTGTTTAAACTACTGACTCTAGTTGTTGATGCTGATATGTGCATGAGTGTAGGAGCATCCACTGGAACAGGGGTAATCTACTTGGGTCATATCCCTGAAAATAACCAACTCTACTCCTCCCTCCAGCTAGTGATTGCCAATAGGTCCTTAGTTAGGGAAAAGTCTTCATAAGGCCTCTTTCCCATCCATGCTGGAATTTTAACTGGCTTGATCTTATACAACTTTTATGCAGTTCACCACCAATGCTGTGAGTTTATTGATCAAAACCCTGTGGTGTCCATTACTGTTTCTCCCTGATCATCTCAGACCTTAGGCTCACAAAGAGGCTTAGAGACAGGTAATGTTTATAGATGCTCATTTATGGCTAAGTACCCCACAGACACATAGTCTCTATACTTTAACCAGCTTTGAGTTTTGGCATTAACCACCATCTACTGCATAGAGGAACTTCTGGGATGAGATATGAAACATAAGCTAATCAATGGATACAGTAGATACAAATGTTTAGGGTAGTTTGTTACTATGTCCATTTAGCAATATAAGAGGAGCAGATGGTCTTTTAGGACTTATCATCCACTGAGCCACAGGCTCAGTTAACAGAAGCAAGCATGAATTATATCCTGTGGAATGGGCCTTAAATTCAATCAGGAAGAGATTGATTACCCATGACATTCATGCCATGATTTCTTTTGAAAATTAAGAAAGCAAATATGCACTCTGGTGATAGGATGGCCAAACACCATAATTGTCGTGCTAGAAACCTCATCCAATGACTGAGGGAACTGGATGCAGAGATCCACGGCCAGGTCCCGGGTGGAGCTCCTGGAGTCCAATTGGCGAGAAAGAGGAGGGTTTATATGAGAGAGAATTGTTGACACCAAGGTTGGATAAAGCACAGGGACAAATAACCAAGCGAATGGAAACACATGAACTATGAACCAATGGCTGAGGGGCCCCCAACTGGATCAGGCTCTCTGAATAGGTGAAACAGTTGATTGGTTTGATCTGTTTGGGTGGCATCCAGGCAGTGGGACTAGGTCCTGTGCTCATTGCATGAGTTGGTTGTTTGAAACCTGGGGCTTATGCAGGGACGCTTGGCTCAGCCTGGGAGGAGGCGACTGGACCTGCCTGGACTGAGTCTACCAGGTTGATCTCAATCCTTGGGGGAATCTTTGCCCTGGAGGAGATGGGAATGGGAGGTGGGTTGGGGAGAAGGGTGGGGGTGGGAGGGGGGGAGAACAAGGAAATCCGTGGTTGATATGTAGAATTAAATTATATTGTAAAATAAAATAATAATAAAAAAAGAAAATTAAGAAAGCAAATATGCAAATTATTGTCATTGATTTAAAAAGCAAAAATTAACATATACAACTTTTGCCTTGCTATTGATATATGTATTAATGTAATTTTGCAAAGACCTGGCTCAAAACTTTATGGTTATGTAGTACTCCATAATGCGAATGCACCAAAATTGGTAAAAGCTATACAGGATGAACACATTTTTTATCTGTTCCTAACATGCATAGTTACAGTAATATACAAAATAACAGTATACTTATTTGGAATTTGGGGCGCATGACTTCTCAGGTTCATTTTTAGAAGAGGATCTGCTGAGTCTGAGGATGTTAGAATAAACTATTATACTATTACACATTCTCAATTTCCTGACAACTGACTTTTGGTACTTTTCCAATGTGCTCTAAGTATAGAGAATATTGGCTTTAATGCACTATTGCATTACATTTTCTATACATTTGTAGATTATTTTTGCTGTGAGAAAGAAATAAAGATGATGGGTGTCTTCTGTTTAGGATGCTGAAAGCATGAAAGAGTGCTTACCCTAAAATGACAAACAGAAAAAGGCAAGAAGATATATAAAATAAACTTTATTAGCCATCAGAAAATTGAAGTCAAAGGGCCGTTTCTGCAATGAGGAAATGCCATTGCCGTCAGACATGGAACACATTCTAACTTATCTGAGGATGAGTGGGAAGAAAGATATGTCCAACTTCTTTCATAAAATTCTAAAGACTTAACTTGCATTGTGGTGGTTAATTTTCATTGTCATTTGGAATGGATTTATAATCGTCTTGGAGGCACATTCCTAAGCATGTATGTCTCTGAGGAATTTCTAAAAACATTTAGTTGAGAAGACCAATCATTGACATGTGTAGCACATTTCTATTGTTTGGGCATGAGAAGAAAGGAGAAAGCATGATCATTCACTTCAGTCTGGTTTCTGAGATTAGACTCGGTGTGACCAGCCATCTCCCCATCCTGCCAACAGTGCTAGAGCTTCTCTTGTTTTTTAGCCTCAAACTGTAAGCCCAATCACTTTGCAGTTCTTAAATTGCTATGATTAGGCGTTTAGTCACAGCAAAAAGAAAAGTTACAAATGCAGCCAGGGAGAATGTATCGAAGATTGGGAGTCACAGGCAGAAGGGGACTTCTCAATATCCCCTTCATATGGTGATATTTTAATTGTACTGAAATGTGATTTTATTTGTATGTTAATTAATAAAGTTGCCATGTGGGTCAGTGCTAATAGTAAGCCATAGCAGAAACTGGGCGGTGGTGGTGCATGCCTTTAATCCCAGCTCTTGGGAGGCAGAGCTAGGCAGATCTCTGTGTGTTCAAGGATACAGCCAGCAGGGAGACACATGCCTTTAATCTCAATACCAACCATAGAAGACCTGGAGGTCTGTACAGACAAGCAGTGATGAGGAGGTCATGTGGTTGGGTTTACAGCCAATGAGATGGAAGAATAGAAAGTCTATAAAAAAGACAGACAGGAAGTAGGTCTCTTGCTGAAGAGGACAGCAGCAGCAGTGAAGGGTAAGGTTTTTAGCTCTTAGCTCTGACCTCTTGGACTTTCATCTCTGCATTGGCTCTGTGTTTTTTATTTAACAAGACCGTTCATCTACACACTCTAGGTTCTTTCCTTGAAATTACACTGGCTCCTTTCAACGCATACAGAGTGATAGACCAGAGTGCTTATTTCTCAGTGGGCTGGTTATGCTTGAGTTGTGACAGGCTAATATACAGACCCAGGGGGATGGCTCAGTAAAGTGCTTGCTATTCAAGAACGAGGACCTTAGTTCAAGGAGGACCTCTGTTCACTCCTCGGCACATACATAAAAAGTCTAGGTGCAGGAAGAGACATGTGTAACCCCAGTGTGGGAGAGGAGGAGTCAGAGAGATCCTGGGCTAGATGATCAGTCAGTCTAGCTAAATCTGCAAGTTCTAGGCTCAGTAAGAGACCTGTCTCACAAAATAAGGTGAGGAGAAATTGAGGGAAAACAAACACATACAAAATCATAAACACAGTGAGTCTTTGTCAATATCAAGTGATAGGTAAAAACCTTTTTCAAGTCTTAGAGGAAGGGCAGAAATATTCCTGGTCCTGATCATTGGCCTTCACTGACAGCTGGGCAATGGAAGCTGTCATGAAAATTAAAATCCAAAATCCAAATAACATCCCTGATTAAGGGCAAATCCTGTCTAATGTAAAATTGAGCCTGACTATGGAAGGAATAGCACTGCTCTGCTTCCCACTGCTGGACTAGTAAATTCTAAGTGAATTGCAACAGCAAGTGGGTGCTTCCACAGAGACAATGTGAAAGACATTCTGTGAAGGGTTATCATACTAGAAAAAAAAAAAAGATACATGCCATTTAGAGCAGGAACAATGTAAAAACTGTACAGCAAAGCAACACCTTTTCTGGGCAAAGGGAGTGCTAGATAAAGGAAACACTTGTGTTCTACATATTTACTGGGTTCTGCTGCAGCTCTTTACTATATCAAAGGGAATTACATCTTGGAGCGAGTGTCCTCTTAAAACAAAAGACAGGTATAAACATTGCATTCGGCAGTACACTGACCACTGACACAGAAAGTCCAACCAAGATCATCAATTCTAGGGAATATAAGCCTATTATGTTTTGTGTATACTGTGTCTCCAATGCTTATCACAAATGAAGTTAATGGAAAGAACTGAGTTCTTGAAGTATTAATGAATACCAGTGCTGTCCTAGTTCAGTTCCTATTGCCGTGATAAATATCATGACAAAAAGAAATTTGTGGAGAAAAGCTTTGTCCCCATCACCGTCTATCACAGAGGGACGGACATCAGGACAGGAGTGCAAGCAGGGATCTACAAGTAGAAACTGAAGCAGAGGCCATGGAGGAACACTGCTTACTGTCTTGCTCTCCAGGCTCATGCTTAGCTGCCTTTCATATACTTCACAGGACTACTTGACCACTGGTGGCAGTACCACAGTGTGTGTGGGAACTTTCCCACATCAATCACCAATCAATAAACTGCTCCACAGACTTCCCTACAGACCAGTCTGATGGAGACATTTTCTCAGTTGAGGTTCTCTCTTCCCAGGTGATTACACCTTGTGGCAATTTAAAAAAAAAAAAAAAAAGAGCAAAAGCATACCGACAAAAATTCCTAATAGCTTAGGGATAAAATGGTGGTCTTCTGCCTGTTTAAAGACAAGCCGGGCTCAAATTTTCACCTACATTCTCTTTGTAGGTTTCATTTGCTTCTTTGTGATTTCAGATTTATTCCAGACTGCTGAGCTCAGATGTTTTTAAAGGACAGAAGAAGAAATTTGTTATTCACCTTACATTATACCTTGACATTTTTAACCTGCAGAAGTTATTAGCATGCTTATGAGGTGTGTTGTTGCTATGAAGACTACATTTTGAAGCGTACACGACATGTCAATTATATTGCCTCTACTAAAAGCAGCAGCAGCAGCAGCAGGCTGGGAAGAAGTGAACCACACTAGTAGCTTTAAAGGATATGAGGACTTTTATGGTAGGTAAAGGGTTTTTGAAAATCACCTTCTCCGGTGAACTATAAAAGCAAGAGAGATAGGCATTGTAAATATCTCCAGAGCTAGAGAGAACCCAAACAGCAAGTGAATTCTCAGAAAGACTGAAGAGAGGCAGTTCCTTTGATTCCATCTTAATAGTAACGAGGAACACCGATAATAATCACAAAGATGTCTTACAAACGTGAGAGGTGTGAACCCAATGGGACATCTCTACCAGTGTGGGTAAGTCAATCATGCCTCCAAAATCTGTTCCCTGTCTCTTTCATACTGAAATCTATACTACCATGTAAGGAGGAATGATTGTCTGATATCAGGCAGAAGTGAGGTGGTTGGGATCCAATTTAGAACTCAAGCACTGAGAAAAGATCACACTCAGACATATAGTCAATGAAGCCTTCACACATCGTGTTGGGAGATTAAAAAACAATCCAAGTTTACTTAGCTCAGCAATTTATCCTATAGGATGTGTTAGGACAGCATGTATTTCAGAACACTTCAGTCTTTGTCTATTTTATGCTGTTGTAGCAGTATAACTCAGATTATAATACATGGGGAATACAAATTTATTCTGGAGCTGAGAGGTTTGGGAAACAGAAGTCTTAGATCAAGGTGCCAGTGTCTAACAGGGGCTTTCTTCTTGCCTCCTTGCATGGCGGAGACAGAGAGCAAAGAAAAGAATTAACCCTTATGTCCACAGAGAGATGCGGAAAACAGAGAGCTCATGGCTGCAAAGCCTTTTGGGGGTGGTGTTATTCTGACTGTGAACATAAAGCCCTTATGACTCAAATATTTCTCGAAAGCGCTAAACCTCTAAACATACCCTCCACCCCTACCCTACCCCACCCCACTCTTTCCTTCTTTTCTTCCCTGGTTCCTTCCTCCTCTAGCTTTTTTGTTTTGGTTTGGTTTGTTTCAATTTGTTTCTGTTTTGTTGCTGTTGTTGAAACAGAGTCTCTCTCTGTAGAGCAGTCTAGCCTTGAGCTCATGGCAGCCCTCCTTCCTCAGGCTCTCCTGAGCTTAGATTGCAGGAGTGATCCACCATACGGATATAAGCCAGAAGTAGAATTCCAACCCACATTGAGATAGGAATCCGCCAAAGCAGAAAATAAAAGCTTGATTAATCACACAGGGCCATTTTACCACCTTTAAATTTCCATCAACTGAAAATTTGAAATATTTTGCTCCTGAGACCAGAAAGCTCACAAGTATGGGTTCATATGAATAGACAACTCTTCAGGAAAAAAGTAATAAACACTAAAATTACCATCAAGGGCATTTTTCAAGCCAATGAGTTCTGGAGATGTCTTAAAAGGTGTTGGTTATTATTATTATTTTACATGAAGGAAGAAAAAAATTATGCACCAAGTTTATGTCTGCTACAGAAATATCTAAACTTTAACAGTTACCACAATGTAATTTTATCATATTGTATCCCTGTAGGTTTTGATTCAGGAGTATCACAGTTTATTTGAGGGTGTCAGAACCTTTTTCCAGGAACTAGGGTGCCAGAAACTCTATTGTCACTAAGGATTCCCTAAGCCAGTGGCTTTCAGGGTCTTGTCTGGTTAATTCAATTTATGGAGCACAGAGGAAGAGATTTTGAGGGAAATGTAGTATTGATTCAAAGCTGGAAGCTTAAGAAGGAGAGAGAGATATGAAAAAGATATGTCTAGTAGCTATAGAAGCTATGTTTACATATTTGTCCAGAAAAGCGCTTTGTGATAAATGAATATTGTAGTTCATCAACATCATTCTTCTTTTTTAATTGATAAATTTGCATTAAAATATTTCAAAAAAGCTTCATTCACATATTTGAATTCAATTAATCTTGTTTAGGGACTGGAAAATTAGAATGTTTAAGTACTACAGATTAATATTTAAAATAATTATGAAAGAGAAATATAGCAGAAAGCAAAGGAGGGGAGAAAAACACACAGAGAGAAAGAAAGTAGGAAAGAGGAGAAGAGAGGAAAAGGAAGAGAGAGACACAGGAGAGAGAGAGAGAGAGAGAGAGAGAGAGAGAGAGAGAGAGAGAGAGAGAAATAAAGAGAAAGACAAAGAAAGAAGCATTAAGGTAAAAGAGCTGAATCCATATCACAGAATTATTAGGATGATGGTACAGAATATTGAAATACTTTGAAACCTATCATTTTAGTAGCACATATTAATTATACATGATAAAAATTTCACTATGACTTTTTCATAGACATACATAATATGTATATTATAATGCACTCTGATAAGAAAACTAATTGAAGTTTGACAAAAAGATGTGGGTGAATTCAGCATTAGACGAATTTCTTAAGAAAGGACTCAGGACTTCTTTAAAAGTTCTGTTTACATCCATTTGCCTGCAAACTTCATGATGTCATTGTTTTGCTCTGCTGAGTAGTAGTCCATTGTGTATATGTACCACATTTTATCTATCCATTCTTCAGTTGAAGGGCATCTAGGTTGTTTCCAGGTTCTGGCTATTACAAACAATGCTGCTATGAACATAGCTGAGCATGTGCCCTGTCATAAGGTTTGCAGGTAAATGGATGGATCTAGAAAAAGTCATCCTGAGTGAGGTAACCCAGACTCAGAAAGACAAACATGGTATGTACTCACTCATAGGTAGATACTAGATGTAAAGCAAAGGATGACTAGACTGCTACTCACAACTCCAGGGAGACTACCTAGTAAAGAGGACCCTTAGACAGAGAAATGGATGAGCTCTACATGAGCAAACTGGGGGTGAGGGGGGTAATGGAGGGCAATGGTCGGGGGAAAGACAGCTTAGGGGAGCAGGAGATCCCAGCTGGATCAAGAACAGAGAGGGAGAACAATGAAAGAGACACCATGATAAATGAAGACACCATAGGAATAGGAAGAGGTAAAGTGCTAGAGAGGACCTCAGAAATCCACAAAGGTACCTCCACAATAGACTACTGGCAATGGTCGAGAGAAAGCCCAAACCGACCTACTCTGGTGATGGGATGGCCAAACACCCTAACTGTCATGATAGAACTCTCATCCAATGACTGATGGAAGCTGATGCATGGATCCACAGCCAGGGCCCAGGTGGAGCTCCAGGAGTCCAATCCGTGCGAGAAAGGAGGGATTGTATGAGAAAGAGATGTTGAGACCATGATTGGAAAAAGCACAGGGACAAATAGCCAAACTAGTGGAAACACATGAACTACGAACCAATAGCTGAGGAGCCCCCATGGAACTGGATCAGGCCCTCTGGATAAGTGAGACAGTTGATCAGTTTGAACTGTTTGGGAGGCACCGAGGCAGTGGGACCGGGACCTGTTCTTAGTGCATGAGCTGGCTTTTTGGAGCCTGGGGCCTATGCTGGGACACTTTCCTCAGTCTGGGTGAAGGGAGGAGGGGACTGGACCCGTCTTGGCTGAATCTACCAGGCTGAGGGGAATCCTTGCCCTGGAGGAGATGGGAATGGGGGTTGGACTGAGGGGAGGGGTGGGGTGGGGAGTAGGAGAAGGGAGGACAGGGGAATTGTGGCTAATATGTAAAATTAAATTAATTATAAAATTTAAAAAAGTTCGGTTTACATATTTGAAAGACTGAAAAAGAGTCCTGCAAGCATATATGTATATATTTACAAAGACACGTTAAAAACGCAACATTAAAATAACTTCTCATTTACAAAATACGTATCAGCTGACTTCATTTTATATTTTCTTAAGTAAATTACTATTAACTTATCACCTTAATGAGTTCATTGCATAGAAAACACAAGGGTGAGTTCTCAGTTTGTAAGATGCAAAAATGAGGAGCAAAATAGAATTCACAGAGAAATTCATTGGTTTATTAACATCAAGTTGTAACCTTGTTTAATTTTGACTTTTTTTCAATATTCAAAACAGGATCCTCAAAGCACCTTTTATGATGTATTTTTACCTGATGGCTTATGATCATCCCTGTCAAGTTATATTTGTTCATTTTGAACATTTTTCCTAGCTCAGTAATTTTATCTTGTTACATTTTTAGAACTGATATAATATATTCTAAAAACAAGGAAGAATTTACAGTTTTCATGTCTTAGACTTTTGTATATATTGTAGACAAGGAGCTCAATGTACACATAATTTTTGAAATTTAAATATATGTATATATATATATACATACACACATACAATAAAGTAATGATTACAATTTTAGGTACTTCCTTTAATTATCTTATTTTATGGTTCATTTTCAAAATATGCTAAATAGGCATTCCATAAGGCCAGTGAACCAATTTTTCCCTAACTCTGTAGCAGACCCCCTGTTGAAGCCTCCCCTTCCTCTCTGTAATCACCTCCACAAGTTCACACAGATCTCCTCCAACCTTCTTCCCCATTCATCCCTGTCCCCAATTCCATCAGGCATTCCCTGGGAATCTGTATGTCATTATGGTCATGGAAGCAGGTAGGCTAACTGCAGATCTTCACCTGTCTCTCCTCTCCTCCAAATCCAATCATGCAGTCACATCTCCAATTCTGTAGCGGACCACCTGCTTATGACCTTTCCTTTCCCTCCAGCCCCATCTCCCATGAATCACACATATCTTGTCCTTCAACCTTCCTCCCAACTCATTCCGTTGTCCCAGCTCCCAACTCCAGGAGATATTCATTGGGAACCCACTGGTAAAGCTGACCAAAGGAGCTTGAAGGCCACAATAGCAAATAGGCAAGTTTCAGATACACACACTCCTTTCTCTTCTCCAAATCTAATCCCTTGGTCTCATCTCCAGCTCTGTAACATACTACTTGCTCACATACTCTTCACACTCTCATTCCAAAAGGAATAAACAACCTGTGTGGAACACACCTTTCCTGCTTTCTGTGGACCCCATAAACTCCCCACCCCCATGTAGCTTATTACCATTTCTAAGTGTCCGATTCTAATACCTAGAAATATTTGGTACCTGGAACTCCCAGTGGTCACACCTGGCAAAATTCCATAAACATAATAGGACTGCTGTACATTTAAACTCATTGAGAATCATGCACAATGTACAGGGCCTGGACTGGTCTGTACCAGACAGAGTCCTAAAGCTCATAGGAAAAGTTGACACAGGCTATCATCCCTAACTCAGAAGCTATCACCAATTGTTGACCACTTGCAAATAAAAATTTACTTACTTCAGGGGAGTCTCACTGGGGAAGCAAACTACTCTCATGGGCAGGCTTCATGCTCAGCCCTGAATGGAGAACAGAAATTAAACTCATTGGCATAATCTAATGTTCCTTGTCTTATAACGTATCAGGATTTTTCTGGTTTGTTTGATTGAATGTTTTCCTACAGGTCCTTGGCATGCATATCATGGCTTCTGGTTTAGTGTTTTTATAGGATTCCTGGGTGTGAGAATGATTGTCTCTGCTCTATATGTTTTTCTTGTGCCTTCTCTTGGGCTCTTTTCTTTCTGTTTGTTTAACTTGTTCTCTTCCAATTTATTTGTTTTTGTTTTAGCATATTTTACTTTATTATTATCCCTTAGAGACAGAAAGAGGGTGGATCTGGATAAAAAGAGGGGTGGAGGAGAATTGGGAGGGTTAGGGGAAGGGGGAAACATAGTCAGGATAAACTGTATGTAAGAAATCTACTTTCAGTAAAAGATTTAAAAAAATAAAAAGTCGAATATAAAAAAGAAATAAGTTTGCTAAATATGTATGTATATATCTGTACATAGATCTATAAGACCCCATGTTTATATTAGTCTTTTTCTTTTAAGATAAGGACAGTTATAAGTATATTTTGTATGGAAATCCTTGTGAGTTTAAAAAAAGCAAGGATTTTGAAAGGGTTACATCTTTTAAGTTTTTCTTTTTTTCTGATGTCCTCCAGAGAAATCTTTCATTGGCACTACAAAACTGTGCGGAGACATTCAGCACAGAAAGAATTTTTCTCATTGCATCTTGGAGAATGACAACAGATGAGTTGATGTCAGGTGAGAACAAAGCACATACAAGAAAAATTGAACAATGTTACATCTTTACTTTGCTGATGCAGTTAGAAAAAAGATATTCCCCATGAGTGAAATGTTCAAAAGATATCCAAGTGGGAGAGACTCTGTAATGATAAATGAAATTGCATGGTCTCCATGGCCCATAAAATTGGATTTTATTTTATTATAATTGGTTTTTGATTTAAAACTCCGAGCACAAATAAAAATCTTAAAAGGAGCAGAAGTTTAAAAAGAACTATTTGAGTATCTTTATTATATGTGGTTTGACCTTAATAGTTCTCTATCGAACAATGTAACAATTTTATTGTTATTGGTGAACAGTGTATTGAATCTCTAAGAGGAATTCTTGTCAAGATATTGCTACAAATTACTCACTCATGCACACTAGCTTTAAAATAGTATTTACATAAGTTTCCATAGTAATTTGTGGTCCACATAACTGCAGGAGCTAATATTTATTAATTAGGTACCTGATTTCCATTTTCCTACAATCATAAATCAAAGGTAATTAATAATGTTCCCAGATCTCTAATCTTCCAGAAAAGTACTTATAATACAATTATATACCCCTTACTTGATTCTACAAGTGCTGTTTTTATCAGATATTTCAAAATGACAAGCACTTCACAGAATTTATAATTGTATATGACAAGTTACATAGTTTTCTAGCTGGAGGGAAATGTAGATATGACATTTCTTAAATATTTTGCTCAATATCAGGTATGTAAAAATTGAGGAAAATTGAAAGGAGTTTAAAGTATTTCACAAGACAAATGAAGGCAGACAGTGTGGCATTTTAAAATATGAAGATTGGTTGCACAGGAGAGTTATAACAACTCTTCAGAATATGAAAGCCTGTAATGTATATGGGTATTAATAACTCTTAAAGATAAGTACTTAAAATATAGATGTGTTTAAGTAAGAATAAAGTTGTGTGCCAGAAAGACACAAGAATATGTACTCCCTGAGCTGGCAAGTTTGCATCTATACCTTTTAAAAAAATATTTGAGATTACAACCTAATTGTAATATTTTTCTTCCCTTTCTACCCTCCAAACCCTTCCATATATCCCTTTCTTCTCTCCTTCAAATTATCTCTTTTATTTGTTATTGTCTTCATCTATATGGGGATACTACATATATATATATATATATATATATGTGTGTGTGTGTGTGTGTGTGTGTGTGTGTGTGTGTGTGTGTGTATGTATGTATGTATGTATTCCTAAATATAACCCATTGAGTCCATTTAGTGTTACTTGCATCTATGTTTATAATGATGACCATTAGGCTCTGGGCAAACATATGGTGTGTTCTTCCCTGTGTATGACCACTTCTCCTGCCCTCAGATATTGCCTGTAGGGTTGAGGACACAGGGCTTTATTCCCCATCCATGTAGTTGGAAATTTCCTGTGTTCTGCCTGGCCCGCCACAGCCTTTATAAAATAATCACACAAAGGCTTAATATTATTTGTAACTGCTTGGCCATTAGCTCAGGCTTATTACTGACTACTGTATCTTATACTTAAATTAACCCATAATTCTTATCTATGTTTATCTAAGTTGCTTGGTACCTTTTCTCAGTTCTGCCTTGTCATTTTGCTTCCTCTGTGTCTGACTGGCGACTCCTGACTCAACCCTCCTCTTCCCAGAATTCTCCTCATCTGCTTGCCCCACCTGTATTTCCTGCCTGGCTACTGGCCAATCAGTGTTTTATTTATCAACCAAATCAGAGTAACACATATTCACAGCATACAGAACAACATCCCACAGCACATCCACGGCATGTCCATTGTTGCCTTCTTTCTTCATTAAGCTCACATATCTGCATTTTAAGCACACACACACACACACACACACACACACACACACACACACATATATATATATATATATATATATATATATATATATATACTTTTTATATACTTATATTTCCCCCTCTTCTTTCTTTCCTCTCAGTGCCTCCATCTCCCTGCTGCATTGCATCCCCCAATGCACTCCTCCTCTGTTTCTATTCAATGAAGCTCAGTCCCTTCATGATTATCAACTACACATGGCATATCAAGTTGAAGACTGGACAGGGCAACTCAGTATGAGGATACGTGTCTCAAAAGCCATCAAGAGTCAGAGACAGTCCCTACTCCCACTGTTAGGTGTCCCTCATGGAGACCAAGCCATACAACTGTAACATATATGCAGAGGGCCTAGGTCAGTCCCATGCAGCCTCCCAGGTTGTCCATTCAGTCTTTATGATCTCCTATGAACCAAGGTTTGTTGATTATGTGGGTTCTCTTGGGGTGTCCTTGACTCCTTGGGCTCCTGCAATCCTTCCTCCACTTCTGCAGGATTCCCCTAGGTCCACCCAATGTTTGGCTGTTGGTCTCTGCATCTGTTTCCATCAGTTACTGGATGAAGCCTCTCTGATAACAACTGGACTAGGCATTAGTCTATGAGTATAACAGAATATCATTAGGAATCACTTCATGGATTTTTTTCAGTGGTATTTGGTTCTATTCTAGGTCTCTGAGATATTCAGGCTCTCGGTTCTGGAACTCCAGGCAGAATTGGGATATGATCCCTCTCATGGCATGGATCTGAAGTTGGATCAGTCATTTCTTGGCCATTACCACAATTTCTGTTCCACCTATACCCCAGCACATCTTGTAGGCAAGACAAATTGTAGGTAGAAGGTTATGTGGCTGAGTTTGCATCCAAATTCCTCCACTGGAAGACTTGTCTGGTCACAGGAGATGGTCTGTTCAGGCTCAGTATCCCCCATTGCTAGGAGTCTTAGCTAGGGTCACCTTAGATTCCTGGAAACTGCCATTGTGCTAATTTTCTAGCTCTTCCCTGAGATTTCCCCAACCCCAATTCCAGTTGTGTCTCCCAGTGTTCTGTCCCTCCACCCTCCCTCACCTGATTCATTCTATTCCCATTCCTTCCATCCCCTCCTTCACCCACAATGTCTATTCTATTTCCCCTTCCCAGTGAGATTCACACATTACCCTTGAGCTCTCCTTGTTACTTAGCTTCTCTGCATCTATGGGTTGTAACATCATTATCTTGTATTTTATAGTTAATATTAACTTATAAATAAGTAATCCCATGTTTGTCTTTCTGAATCTGGGTTACCTCACTCAGAATAATGTTTTTCTAGTTCCATCTGTTTGCCTGCAAATTTTATAATGTCATTGTCATTAATATCTGAATAATACTCCATTGTGTAAAATGTACCACAACTTCTTTACTCATTCTTTGATTGGGGGCAGTCAGGTTGTTTCCAGTTTCTGGCTATTACAAATAAAACTATCATAAACATAGCTGAGCAAGTATCCTTGTGGTAATATGGAGTGTCCTTTAGGTATATACCCAAAAGTGACGTATCTGTGTCTTGAGGTAGATTGATTCCCAATTTTCTGAGAAACTTCCATATTAGTTTTCAAAGTAGCTGTACAAGTTTTCATTCCCACCAGCAATGGAGAAGTGTTCTCCTTCCTCCAAATCCTCATCATCATGAGCTGTTGCTTGTGTTTTTCATCTAAACAATTCTGACAGGTGTAAGATGGAATGTCAACATTGTTTTGATTTGCGTTTCCCTGATGGCTAAGGATGTTGAGCATTGCATTAAGTGTTTCTCAGCCATTTGAGATTCCTCTGTTGAGTATTGTCTGTTTAGATATGTACCCTATTTTTATTTGCTTATTTGGTTTCTTTTGTCTAGTTTCTTGAGTTCTTTGTATATTTTGGAAATTAGCCAATTGTTTGATGTGGGGTTGATGAAGATCTTTTCCCATTCTGTAGGCTACCATTTTGTCCTATTGATAATCTCTTTTGCCTTACAGAAGCTTTTAAGTTTCACAAGGTCTCGCTTATTAATTGTTGATGTTTGTTTCTGTGCTATTGGTATTCTGTTCAGGAAGTTGTCTTCTGTGTTGATGTATTCAAGGCTGTTTCCCAGTTTCTATTCTATCAGGTTCAATGTATCTGGAATTATGTCAAGAACTTTGATCCACTGGGACTTGAGTTCTGTGCAGGGTGATAGATATGTATCTGTTTGCATTCTTCTACATGCCACCATCCAGTTATACCAGCAGCATTTATTGAAGATGTTTTCCTTTTTCTGTTGTATAAAATCAGATGTCCAAAAGTGTGTTCATTTACATTTGAGTCTTCTGTTTAATTCCATTGACCCATCTGTCTTTTGGCATTTATAATTTTTAACTGAAAGGGAGCATATGTTTTCTCTAGAGATGAAACTCCTAGTAGGTTATTCAACTCAAAGTGGTCAGCTCTAAACACATGTACATTAAGACAACACTAAATAGATTAGGTAGCATGTGCATATAACAATAATAATTAAGAAGTAAAGGTAATGAATTTGGGAGAGAGTGGAGGCAACATAGGAGGAGTTGAAGGAGGGATAGTAGAAATGATATACTCATAAAAAACTTCTCAAAAAAAAAGCTTTAAATTAAAACAAAATCTTAGGTAGTTAGAAAAAATAGGGAATTTTTGAAGTGAACCATATATCTAGGTTTTTATTTCTACTCTATCATTTATTTCCATCATGTAGATGGTTTATAAACTGTGAAAAAACACTGATATGCAATATGTAAAGCTCTAATATCTGGCATATATACATATATATGCATATATATTGCCCTAAAATGTTAATTTTGCTCTCTTTTAGTTAAGGTGGAACTACTTCCAGTTACAAAAGAGAAAAATAATGGTTCTATAAATAATTCTCAATATTCAAAATATATTTTAAGTATTATTCATAAAGTAATGTATTTTAAACTTAATTCTGTTTTTTTTTTTTTTTTTTTAACACTAAAGTCCACCAAGATCCTGTGGCGACCAGGCTGGGCTTGTGAAATCCTTCCTTATCTACAACTTTGTTACCTTTAGCTACTGAACAACAGCTAACAATGTGAGCTACATAATTTCAAGCCAAGCACCTGTACCCTACTGGACACAGAGCAAGTGTCTGCTGAAGGCTCATCCAGAATTGAAGACCAAATGACATAAGGCCACTTTCTTTCAATGTTGCTGAAACTACCACATTATGGAAACAGGAATTTGCCATTTTATCATCCAATTTTTGACAACGCATTTAACTTCTGAAAGCATAAAATTTGGAAGAGACAACAGAAATCTCCAGGAGAGAATGACTTTCATGCTGAGTCACAGGGAAAGAAAAGGAAAGAAAATAATTAGAATAGTTTATATAACTGATGCTTAATACTCCAGTAAGCCATTGAATAATGCAACACATGAGATCCCTTTCCATATGGTGAACATATTTTATTTCTATATGTACTGTGTGAGTTATCTCATTAATATGTAATTAATTAATATGTAAAATTTCATTCATTCTACTATGCTTTTACCATTGCAATCTGATTTATTATTGATGATTTTATTTGTAGATACCCGGGCCTCTGACACGTTGGTTGAAGTATCTACAGATTTTTTTTATACTTTACACTTCAACATTTTTTATGACAAAATTTAATTGAAGTTATTCTTTTTATATATACAGCTGCAATATTCTTAACATGATCAATCATTGATACCATGGAACACAAGTAGTTATACTTCAATACTATAACAATGTACCTGCTGACCATTCTCTGGTTTTCCCCCATTTTCCCCTTTTCTCTTTACTTTCTCATAACAGTTGTTCTTTCCTCAATTTCTATAAAATCAATAATTTTCAATTCCATATATATATGACATGACAAAGTATTTGTCTTACTATCCTGACCTATTTCACTTATAATGCTGTCTAGGTCCATTCATGTTGTCACAAATGATAAGAGTTTATATATTTTATTACTGTATACTTTTCCATACAGTATTTAACCCAACATTTCCTTTATGCATTTATTTATTGGGGGTAAGTTTTTGTGTAGAAAGTTTATCCTGGCCTCACCCAAGTATGAAATGACTGTTTCCGCAAAAGCAAAAGAATAACAAAGCTTTGTTGAAAGGTAGAAAAGAAAGGAACTCATCTGCATTGCATTGTTGATGATCATATAAATTAGAAAAGCTCTTGTGGAATACATTATAGAAGTTCCTAAAGAAACTGAAGACAGATTGTTATATGTACAGTTCAGCAATCCTACTACCTCGTATGTGCTCAGAAGAAATATAATCAGCAGATTTATGTGACACCTTTATTCCCATGTTTGCTGTGATGCTATTCAAAATTCCATCTATCTTAACACTGACTGTGCCATTTTGATTTGTTTTACAAACTAGTTTATTATTTTCTGCAAACAGATTTTAAAAAAATCTATACTTTTTCCTTTTTTATTAGTTGTGGTTGTTGTTAGTGTGAAAGAAACTGCCATTGACTTTCCATCTGTTTCAACATAGTGAGTTTCAATCAATATATTTATCCAAGTACAGCCAATTGCTTGAATTTAAACTTAACATATAGAAAGTTTATTACATATTGTTTTATAGAATAGGTAATGGTAGACATGTTATAGTCATTTACTTTATGTAGCTCTGGATTTTTTTTCACTGAAATAACTACAGTTCGCCACTAAGTGTAAATACATTTCTGTTATAATAGCAGAAATCATTCCTTATGGCCACAAATCTTCTCTTTCACAGTTTATTTTTTATTTTTGGAATACTATTATAAATCTGAATTTTATTACTGAAAATTTTTGAATTTGGAATTGAGAGGAATAATTAACTATAAAGTGATCCTTAAATCAACTTTATTGATCCAATTTTGTTTACTTGGCTTTAATTTTACATTATAATATACCCATGTTTTCTCCTCTTCCCTTTTTTCTTACCTCTGTTTTTCTCCACACTTCCTTTCATGAATTGACACTAAATTTATTAGTTGGGGTAGAGAAAATAAAGTTACTTAGTGCAAGTGTCTTATTTGGGGATGTGAAAGTAGAGTGATAATGACACATACACCAAGAAATGTCCTGGTGTGAGTAAACAGACTATCCCATATAAAGATAAGCCTGGCATGGAGTAGAGCAGGTATTGACTGCCACATTGGAGTTAAGAGTCCAAGTAGCATCAGAAAAGAATCCCCCTATTGAAATGTGTCTGAATGTAAACAGACCAAAGAGGTTATTCATATATTTAGTGTAGCTAGAGTTTTCCTGCCTGGCCCACGGTCAGGGCAAACCTCTCTCACCTGCCAGTCCTACAGCAGCTCAGACCTGACCAAGTAAACACAGAGAGTTATATTGGTTACAAACTGTATGGCCACAGCAGGCTTCTTACTAACTGTTCTTACAGCTTAAATTAATCCATTTCTATAAATCTATACCTTGCCACGTGACTCGTGGCTTACCGGCATCTTCATCACATGCTGTTTTTCATCATGGCGGCTGGCAGTGTCTCTCTGACTCAGCCTTCCACTTCCCAGCTTTATTCTCCTCCTTGTCCCACCTACACTTCCTGCCTAGCCAATGGCCAATCAGTGTTTTATTTATTGGCTAATTAGCAACACATTTGCCATACAGAACATCCCACAGCACTTCCCCCTTTTTTTTCCAAAAAGGAAGGTTTTAACCTTAACAAAGTAAAATTACATATAATTTGGGAATTTGGGCGTAGCTTCTCTTACTACTTCCTGCTGGAGGGGGGCACTGTATCTTATGGGGAAACAAAGAAAATTTTAGGATCATGGAGTAGTCCGTGAGGCTGTATCGTCTGAGGCAGTTGTCTTGAAACCATTCTGGATGTTGGATCATCTGGGCCATGGTGTCATCGGAGACCTTTCAGGGGGTCTTGGCTGGTCAAACCTGATGTATCTTAATCTGGAACAGATCCATAGCCTTTGGCTTTCTGTGGGAACAAAAGCAGAGTCTCCTTTCCAAAGCAACATATCCTTATATCCAAATTTTGAAGTCAAGTTACCCTTAAAATATACATTTTGGCATAACTCAACAGCTTTTACAATCAAATGTTTTTCTGCAGTTAAAAATCCCAAAGACAACACAATCCAGATTCTCTGTATAATATTCATCTTTACATGGCTTATTTATTATATTAATTTTACTGTCTCTTTAAAGACTTTATTTTTTAAAACTATGTATTTGTTTCTATAACTGTATATATCACCTTTTTTATCTCTTTTAAGCCTACCTATATTTTACACACGTTGTAAACTATTACATCTGAATCTGTCTTATTATGAATCTATTGCTTTAAACTGCAGCAGCTGTGGCTGCTGGCTCTGCCCACCTCAGTTTCTCAACATGGCGTGGTACTTTACCACCAGCTCTGGGAGCTATCCTGGGTCTATGCTTTTAGCCAAGCAGTGTGTAGCCCAGAAACCTCTTTTTTTTTTGTTTTGTACTAGCAAAGTCTAAATCCACCATGCAGCATAATGTGCCACTTGCAGAGGCCTCATTCCTGCCATACTGCAGGTCGAACTTGCACGCTAGGAAACCACCAGTATCTCATACAGGCAGCTGCTGCTCATTTGAGAGAGACAATTAGGAACTGTTTTTAGCTCTGTTTTAGAATCTTTTTTCTCAGTTTTTAGGTGGAAACTCTTGCCACCACATTGGACGCCATTTGTAGCTAGAGTTTTCCTGCCTGGCCCACGGTCAGGGCAAACCTCTCTCACCTGCCAGTCCCACAGCAGCTCAGACCTGACCAAGTAAACACAGAGAGTTATATTGGTTACAAACTGTATGGCCATAGCTTCTTACTAACTGTTCTTACAGCTTAAATTAATCCATTTCTATAAATCTATACCTTGCCACGTGGCTCGTGGCTTACCGGCATCTTCACATACTGTTTTTCATCATGGTGGCTGGCAGTGTCTCTCTGACTCAGCCTTCCACTTCCCAGCTTTATTCTCCTCCTTGTCCCGCCTACATTTCCTGCCTAGCCAATGGCCAATCAGTGTTTTATTTATTGGCTAATTAGCAACACATTTGCCATACAGAACATCCCACAGCACTTCCCCCCCCCTTTGTTTTTTCCAAAAAGGAAGGTTTTAACCTTAACAAAGTAAAATTACATATAATTTGGGAATTTGGGCGTAGCTTTTTTTACTACTTCCTGCTGGAGGGGGGCACTGTATCTTATGGGGACACAAAGAAAGAACTGCCCTTGCCTCGACGACTGACAGTACAAATGCAATTCTGTCCTTTCTGAACAAGCAAGACACAAGGAAAGTGACCACTGTACTCTGCCAAGACAGGGTAAGATGGTCTTTCAGAATTCCTGCTTCGGAAAATGGTCTGTCAGATACTTTAGGCCTGTAGCCAATTTGAATGCATCAACAAAGCTGAGAAACATTAGGTGACTGTCCAGGCTGCCAGCTGTCTTGGTCTACTCTTGCAAGATTTCCGAAAGTTGCTTGCATCCATCTACCATTTCTCAGGTACCATTATATTCCTTCTCAGGTCCTTGACAGGACTGAAGACTAGCAGTTATAGTTACAACTTAGTAGATAGAACATATTAAGTATTAGATTCAGGTTCTTTAGGATAGGACACCTTTTGGAATGATCTTTGTAACATGCCATTTACCTATGCTCTATACTTCTCTGGATTTTAGTATGTGTTTCTTGCTTGATATTGTTTGCATTGGTTGTAGTTCCATCTTATCTAGGTCATTATCCCTCATTATTCCTAGACAATATTTGATAACCATTCCTTTGTATATAGTCTTGTATTAGGTTACAACCTTCTTATTTAGACAAAAAGGGGGAGATGTAGTGGGTAGCCATTCCAGCTTTGATCTGGAAGTTCCAACCCCCATTGAGACTTCAGCAACTGTCACACCTACAAGGCGGGGCCAAGGGAGGCGCCTGGAGACCTGAGATCTTGATGGGCGGCACACTCACTTGGTTCCGGGACCTTGGACGGTGAAGGTGGGCCAAGCAGAGCTCCAGAGAACACCGCTGGACTGCGATACACCTTCCCCAGACCCCGCGACCTACCTATCCCTTAACTTGTAAGTTATGCCATTAAATAAATCTCCTTTTAACTACGTGGAGTGGCCTTAATAATTTCACCAATAATTTAGATAGCCTGATTCAGGTCAATGGCAGAGGAAATGAAGTGTCTTTGCCTGAAGAAAGTCTAGGCGAGTATGTCAAAGTCAAAGCGGGTGAGGAAGGTATCCATGCAGAATGGTTAGCCTACTGTGGAATTGTAAGCTCTGCTAGAACAAATTTATCAAGGGCTTAATATGAGCTATCAGAGCCCAAGTGAGATACAGAAAGCATCTAACTGAAGTTCTGACATAGTGTGGCATGTGAGATGATACATGACATTTCATGGAGCTCGCTTCCATGTAATTGTGCAGCGAACTATAATAGAGTCTGTTTTTATTAATTAAATTTGTACTTTGATATCTTCATAGTGATGAAGTGTGTTCTAATTACTCTTACCCTCCATCCTTGTTAAATACCCTCCTCCTTAAAAATTCTTTCTTAAATTTATATACTGTCACCTTATCTTGTTATCTATGAGTTTAAACAAGGTGGCACGTATCTGAAATGCAACTGGAGAGGATGGCTACCCGATCATTGTCATGCCACAATTTCACAAGTGGATTCATCTTGCCTGGTATGTCTTACCTTATATCCTAGAATTCACAGTTGTGTCAGATCATTGATATCTTTCATTTGACATCAGCCCATGGAACACACCCCAGAGTTTTGAAAGTTAGCTGATAAAGAGGAAACTTCAGCTCTTCTCCAGATTGTTTTGTTATTGTTGTTTTTCCCGTATCTTGCAACCAAGGTCTATGGTGTCTTTAGTAATAAGTTATTATAAGCTAACTGTGGTGGAAATCTAAGAGAAATGGCAATTATTTGTATCATTTAGGGGGCTTCTGGATCCTCCCGATTAATAAGTCATACACGATATCCCACCTAGTTTCAGTTGAGAACTTGTCTGTGTAAGCATCAGAGATAGTTACTATAACTGGGAAAGAATCATCTAATTCTAGAGATTCAAGAAGCTCAAAAAGCACACTCTCCTAAAATCCTAAAATTCAGACATCTGTACCCAGAACATATTAAGCCAATGCTAATAAAAATGAAATTTTGTAAAATTATCATGAAAACCCACAAACCCAGTTGTTTAAATTCAACATTGGCAACAGTAATACCTACTTCTTTATTCTTTTTTGTATGGTGCTTGTATTTATTTCTAAGTTTTTTTAATAAAGTGAAAAAGAGAGACATAAATAAACCAGAATGTCAAATGCAAGCATATACAATTTTGACAAAATTTGACATGTATACAATGTGTTCTGGTGATTTCATACAGGTGCACAATATATTTTGATCAGATTTATGCTATTAGTCTGTATGTCTTCCTCCATGTCTGGTTGAATTCCTCTTCTTTTCAATAACAAAAATCTTTTTTTTTTTTTTTTTTTTTTTTTTTTGGTTTTTCGAGACAGGGTTTCTCTGTGTAGCTTTGCGCCTCTCCTGGAACTCACTTGGTAGCCCAGGCTGGCCTCGAACTCACAGAGATCCGCCTGGCTCTGCCTCCCGAGTGCTGGGATCAAAGGCATGCGCCACCACCGCCCGGCCAATAACAAAAATCTTAAAGAAGCCAGAAGCAAGGGCTCTACATGTTATAAGAAATTAGAAGCAGCATTTATTATAATATAAACTTCACATTGCAGATAGCAAAATAAACACAGCATTCCAGATATAGAATGGAAGGTATCTATATGGTTGCCTTTGTGTGTTTTAGCTAGTATCTATTGATGTAGTCTCTCATTTGTTGTTTCACTGGCATTAGCATTCTCACAAATTCATCTGTTACATTTCTTAAAAGAAATTATTCTGAGGGGTGTTTTAATCTTTTTACTTTTTTTCTGATTGAAAATACATTCTTCAAAAAGAAAATAGATTCTTCTTTCATACAATACATCCTGACCATAATTTTCCCCTCTTTCTATCCTTTCCAGCTCCCTATTTTATCTCCCCAGGAACCACTCCCCTCTGTCTCCCTTCAGAACAAAAAGCAGACTTCCAAGAGACAACAACCAAACATGACAAACACAAAATACAATAAGACAAAGCAAAAACCCTCACACCAAAGCTGCACAAGGCAACCAACAAGAGAAAGAGATCCAAGAGCAGGGAAAGGAGTCAAAGACACATATATTCCCACTGCTAAACGTTACACAAAATGCCAAGCTAACAGCCATACATATGCCCAGAGGACCTGGTGCAGACCCTGCAATCCCTATACTTGCTGTGACAATCCCTTTGAGCCCATATTCGACCTGTTTAGTTGATTCAGTAGGCCATGTTCTCCTGCTGTCCTCCATCCCTAATGACTCCTACAATCTTTATTCTCTGTCTTTTACTTGGTCTCTGAGCTCTGAGGGGAGGGACCTGATGGAGACCAACAAATTAGATTCTCTCTGATCAGAGTATGTGGCTGTGGGTCTCAGCACCTGTTCCCATCTACTGCCAGAGGAAGCCTGCTATGGGATGTTCTGTATGGCAAATGTGTTGTTCTGATTGGTTTGTAAATAAAATACTGATTGGCCAGTAGTCAGGCAGGAGGAAGTATCCGTGGGACAAGGAGGAGAAGAATTCTGGGAAGTGGAAGGCTGAGTCAGAGACACTGCCAACGTCCAACAGCATGTGAAGATGCCGGTAAGCCACGAGCCACGTGGCAAGGTATAGATTTATAGAAATGGATTAGTTTAAGATATAAGAACAGTTAGCAGAAGCTTGCCACGGCCATACAGTTTGCAAGCAATATAAGTCTCTGTGTTTACTTGATTGGGTCTGAGCGGCTATGAGACCGGCAGGTGAGAGAGATTTGTCCTAGGAAAACTCTAGCTACAGAAGCCTCTCTGATAACAGCAGGACAAGGCACTGATCTACAAGTGCAGCAGACCATCATTAGTAATCATTTCTTTTTTTTTCTTTTTTATTGATGAGTAGTGTTTGGTTCTACCTAGGTCTCTGGGCTATCCAATCTCTGGTTTCTGGCCATCTAAACAATGTCAGTTGTGAGCTCCCTTCCGTGGAGCAGACTTCAAGTGAAATCAGGTGTTCTCATAAGTTCTGTGTCACTATTGCCCACGTACATCCTGCAGGCAGGACAGATTGTAGATCAAAGTTTCTGTGGCAGAGTTAGTGCTTTAGTTAGAGTTTCATTGTTGTTAAGAGATACCATGACCAGACAAAATTTATAAAAGAAAACATTTAATTGGAGTTGGCTTACATTTCAGAGGTTTAGTCTATTTTCATCATGGTGGGAAGCATGGAATCATGCAGGCAGCTAGGCAGCTATGGTGTTAGTGAAGTATTTGAGAGTTCTACATCTGGATTCTAAGGCAGCAGGAACTGACTGAGACATACTTCCTCCAACAACACCACATCTACTCCAAATGGCCATACCTCCTAATGCCACTAACTGTGAGCCTATGTGAGACATTTTCTTTCAAACCCTCACATTCCACACCCTGAACACCACAAGCTTGTAGTCATATTATAATGAAGAAATATATTAAGTCCAACTTTAAAAGTCCTAGTAGTCTGTAACAGTATCAAACCTGTCTAAGTCTAAAGTCCAAAGTCTCTTCTGAGACCCATGCAATCTTTTAACAGTAACCTCCTGTAAAATCAAAATGGAAAAGCAGATCACATAATTCCAACAAAAAAAAAAATGTCACAGCCTATACATTACCATTACAAATTCAAGGAAAAGGAGCATAGTAAGGAAACACTGGACCAAAGAAATACCAAAAACTAGCTGTGCAAACTCCAAACTCTGCATCTCCACATCTGACAACAAAATGCTCATCAGATATCTAAGTTCTCTCTGCTTTGTTGACTGCAACACAATTCTCTCTCTTGGGCTGGTTCCACTCCCTGTTAGTTTTCCTCAGCAGGTATCCCATGACTCTGGAGTCTCTAACATCTTGGGGTCTCCAACACAATTCAGGCTTCACATTCACAGTTTCACTCAATGGGTTCTCTAGGCCTCCATGCAGGGACACCCCTCACATATGCCTGGTCTCAGTGGCTTTCCTTAGTCACGGCAGAAAATTTCTTAATCTCTTTCTTCTATCCTTGACTCTAAACTAAGAACTACATGGCTGCCAAATTCTCCTGCTTGCTGGAGCTGGAATATGCCCCTTAGTTCATTTACATCCTTATCAGCTTTCTGTTTTCTTTTTTTAATTAAGAAAATTTTCTCATTATCATGTTTACACACCAAAGATCCCCCTCTTCTCTCCTCCTGCCCCCCAGCCTCCCCCTCCCAACTTACCCTCCACTCCCCCCCATAAGAAGGCAAGGCCTCCCAATGGGAGGCACATCCAGTAGAGGCAAGCCCAAGCCCCTCCCCCTGTCTCAAGGCTGTGTGAGGTGTCCTGTCATAGGTAGTGAGCTCCAAAAAAGCCCCCTCATACACCAGGGATGGATTTTGATCCTATCGCCAGGGAGCCCCCAAAGCAGATCAGGCTACACAACTGTCTCACCATACAGAGGGCCTATCCCAGTCCCATGTAGGCTCCACAGCCATTGATTCAACTTTCATGAGTTCCCTGTAGTCTGGTTTTGTCATCCCCACACGTTTCCCCATCATGATCTTGATACACTCTGCATCTGTTTCCATCAGTCACTGGAGAAAAGCTCTGTGATGACAGGGTATTCACCAATCCAGTCACTGGGGTAAGCCAGTTCAGTTCAGACACCCACTCCACTTTTTCTACTTGTCCAAGCTGGGGTCATCCTGGGAACTTCTCTAGCACCTGGTTTCTCTCTATCCCCATGATGTCTCCCTCTATCATGGTGTCTCTTTCATTGCTTTCCCACTCCCACAACTCCAGAGAAGCTAGCTAACAAGGAAGACCCAAAGAGGGATGCATGGATTACCTTGGAAAGGGGAAATAGATGAGATCCCCATGAGCAAACTGGGGATGAGGGGTGGGCAATGGAGGGTAGCAGGTAGGAGATGAGAACATAAGGGAAAGGGATGGTCAAACTGGAACAGGGTTGGAATGGGAAAGCTTTCTGTTTTCAATGGTTCCCTTTACTACCTAAGCTTGGCTGTCCTGAATCTGTAAACCAGGCTGTCCTCTTACTCAAAGATATGCCTGCCTCTGCCTCTCAAGTGCTAGGACTAAGGTGTGCACCACCACACCTGGCTCTAAGCTTTTCTTTACTTTTTTTTTCATAAGTTGGTAGCTTAGCTAGGAGGGATCTTGCTCTAAGGTCACAAGTTCCTTTATTATATTTAACATCAGGATTTTTAAAAAATCTGTTTATCTCCTTGAATACAAGGCTTAGCTCCATTCCACTTTTTGGTGTCCATTTTCTCCTTAAACTCTATATTTTATATTTTCCCTTGCTCAACCCTATCCTTTTCATTTCAGATCTTCCTAAGAGTAAACACAAATAGCCACATGACAGAATCAATACTAAGATGCTTTGAATATTCCTCAGCCAATGGAATTAACCCAAAACTCTTCAATTTAGCCTAAGGCAGACTTTTCAAACAAGTGAGAAAAAGCATCCACATTCTTCACCAAAATGGCCCCCCAAATAGTCTCTAGGCCACATTCTCATTTTTTCCCCTGAAACTTCTTGAGTCAGGCCCCACAATTCAAATCACCCTCAGTACCACTGTCTTCTATGCTTCTACTAGTACAGAGCATTAAGCAGTATGTAAAGTATTCCACTGCTTTCCTAACCCAAAGTCCCAAAGACCACATCCCTCCAAACAAAAGAATGATCAGGCCTATCACAGCAATTACCCCAGTTCCTAGTACTTCTGTCTTATTGCCATGTGGAGACAGCATGACTATGTCAAATGTTATAAAGAAAACATTAAACTGGGGCTGGCTTACAGTTCAGAGGTTTAGTCCATTATCATCATGTTGGGAGGCACGGTAGCACATGAGCAAATGTGGTGCTGGAGTGGTAGCTGAGAGTTTCGCATGAAGATCTGCAAGCAGCAAGAAGTGACTGAAACACTTCAACATTTCTAAACCTACTCCAACAAGGTTGAACCTCCTAATAATGCCTGTCAGCCTAATGGGGGTCATTTTCTTTAAAACCACCACAGTTAGTATCCAAGTCTCTCTTTCTATAGGCTGCAGAGTACATTCCCACACCAAAAGAGAGAACAATGTGGAGGTGAAGACTCCATGCAGGTACCAACTTGACCTCTCCACATTCAATGAGCTCTGTGAATGTCATCTTCAGCAATGAGGTCCAATGTCAGTTTTCAGAGAGCACTTGTCTGTCCTAGCATCAGCCTAGGTTGTTTGGAAATATCTATGGGTCCCCCTCAGCCAACAACTCAACCAAATGTAACCCAGTCCCGCCACAGGGAGCCTTGCTTGGCTAAAATAGATGGCCAGTTGAGACTCCATATCCCCTATTACTAGGATTCCTCATTAGAATCACCCTTAGAGATTCTAGGAAGTTTTCATTGCACTAGGTTTCCTCATAGCCCTACAAATGCCCCACAATTCAACTGTCTCTCCCTGCACTATCCCCTTGATCAACCCCTAAAACTTATCCCTGCTGCTACTGTCCCCATCTGCCTCCAGTCCAACCACAAAATCTATTCAATTTCCTCTTCCTAGGGAGATCCAAGTATTTCCCCTCTCCAGAGCCCTCCTCTTTACCTAATCTTTTTAGGTCTATGAGTTATAGCTTGATTATCGTTTACTTTATGGTGAATATATATTTATAAATGAATATATGCCATATTCATCTTTATGGGTCTGGGTTATCTTCCTCAGGATGGTACATTTCTATTTACATCCATTTGCCTGCAAATTTCATGATGCCATTTATTTTTAACAGCTCAGTAGTACTCCATTGTGTAAATGTTCCACATTTCTTTATCTATTCTTTGATTGAGGGACATCTAGGTTGTTTCCAGTTTCTGGCTACTATCAATAAAGCAGCAATGAACATAGTTGAGCAAATTTCCTCGTGGTAGGACAGAGTGTTCCTGGGTATATGCCCAAGAGTGGCATAGCTAGGTCTTGCAGTAGATCAATTTCCAGTTTCTAAGGAAATGCCATATTGATTTCCACAGTGACCATGCAAGACTGCATTCCCACAAGCAGTTTCAGCGTGTTCCCTTGCTCCACATCCTCATCAGTGTTACTGATTTTAGCCATTCTGGCAGGTATATGATGGAATCTCAGAGTTATTTTGATTTGAATTTCTCTGATAGATAAGGATATTGAAAATTTCTTTAAGTGTTTCTCAGCCACTTGAGATTCTCCCATTGAGAATTCTTTGCTTAGATTTGTACCCCTTTTTTAATTGGGTTATGTTTGTGGATATCTAGTTTTTTTTTTTTTTTTTTGAGTTCTTCATACATTTTAGGTATTAGTCTCTACTGGATGTGGAGTTTGTAAAAATCTTTCCCATTCTGTAGATTGATTCTTTTTCAAATTGACAGTATTCTTTGCCTTACAGAGCCTTCTCATTTTCATGAGGTCCCATTTATTAGTTGCTGATCTCTGTGACTACACTATTGGTGTTCTTTTCCGGAAGTTGTCTCTTGTGCCAATGTGTTCAAAGCTATTCCCCACTTTCTTTTCTATCATATGCAGTGTATCTGGTTTTAGTTTGAGGTCTTTGATCCATTTGGACTTGAGTTTTGTATAGACTGATAAGTATGGATCTATTTACATTTTTCTGCATGCAGATAACTGATTTGACCATCACCATTTGTTGAAGATGCTGTCTTTTTTTTCCCAGTATGCATTTCTGGCTCCTTCATCAAAAATAAGGTGTCTGTAGGTATGTTGATTTACATCTAGATCTTCAATTTTATTCCACTGATCAATGTATTGGTTTTTATGTCAAAAAAGTGGCTTTATTTTGATAGCTCAGTAGTTACAATTTGAAATCAAGGACAGTGATACCTTCACTAGTACTTTTATTCTCCCAAATTGTTTTTGCCATGCTTTTTGGTGTTGTTTTTGCATATGAAGATAAGAATTGTACTTTCAAAGTCTGTAAAGAATTGTGTTTTTATTTTTATGGTGGCTTCATTGAATCTCTAGATTGCATTTGGTAGAACAGCCATTTTAACTATGTTAATCCTACTGATCCATGAGCATTGAAAATCTTTCTATCTTCTGATATCTTCTTCAATTTTGTTCTTCTAAATCTTGAAGTTTTTGTCACAGAAGTGTTTACTTGCTTGGCTAGAGTTACCCCAAGATACTTTATATTATTTGAGGCTATTATGAAAGGTGTTCGTTCCCTTGATTCCTTTCTCAGTCCGTTTGTCATTTGTATATAGGAGGGCTACTGAACATTGTGAGTTAATTTTTATATCCAGCAACAACACTGAAAATGTTTATCTGCTCAAGGAATTCCATGGTTGAACTTTTGGGGTCACTTCTGTGTTCTATCATACCATCTTCAAATAACAATGCTTTGGCTTCTTCCTAAAATTTGTATCCCTTTATCCCTTTTGCTCCCTTATTGCTCTAGCTAGAGCTTCAAGTATTATATTGAATAGATATGGAGAGAGTGGACAGCCTTGTCTTGTTCCTGATTTTAGTGGAATTGCTTTTAGTTTATCTCAAATTAATTTGATGTTTGCTGTCAGCTTTCTGTAAATTGCTTTTATTATGTTTGGGTATGTTCCTTGTATCCTTGATCTCTCCAGAACCTTTATCATGAAGGGGTATTGGATTTTGTCAAAGGATTTTTCAGCATCTACTGAGATGATCATAAGGTTTTTTTTTTCTTCTTTCAGTTCGTTTATATGGTAGATTACATTGACAGATTTTGATATGTTGAACCAACCCTGAATCTCTGGAATGAAACCTACTTGATCATGGTGGATGATTTTTGATGTATTTTTGGATTCAGTTTGCAGTATTTTATTGAGTATTTTTGCATCAATGTTCATGAGGAAGATTGGTTTGTAATTCTCTTTCTTTGCTGCGTCTTTGTGTGGTTTGAGTGTCAGGGTAACTGTGGCCTCATAAAAATAATTTGGTAATGTTCCTTCTGTTTCTATTATTTGGAAAAATTTGAGTAGTGGTAGTAGCTCTTCTTTGAAATTCTGATAGAAATTCTGTACTGCAACCATCTGGCCTTGGGCTTTTTTTTTGGTTTTTAGATTTTTAATGACTGTTTCTATTTCTTAGGGGTTACAGGTTTATTTAAATTGTTTGTCTGATATTGATTTAATTTTGGTATGTTGTTTCTATCCAGAAAATTGTCCATTTCTTTAAGATTTTCCAATTTTGTTGAGAATAGGTTTTTGAACTAAGACCTAATGATTCTCTAGATTTCCTCAGTATCTGTTGTTATTTCTCCCTTTTTGTTTCTGATATTGTTAATTTTGAACGGTCTCTCTCTGCCTTTTGGTTAGGATTTGTCTATCTTATTGATTTTCTCAAAGGACCAACTCCTTATTTCATTGATTTTTTTGTATTGTTCTTTTGTTTCTAATTGATTTATTTCAGCCTGGAGTTTGATAATTTCCCGCTGTCTATTCTTCCTGGGTGAATTTGCTTCTTTTTGTTCTATAGCTTTCAGGTTTGTTGTTAAGTCACTAGTGTGAAATTTCTCCAGATTCTTTGTGTTGGCACTTAGTGCTATGAACTTTCCTCTTAGCACTGCTTTCATAGTGTCCCATACATTGGGTATGTTGCACGTTCATTTTCATTTAATTCTAGAAAGTCTTCAATTTTTTTCTTTATTTCTTCCTTGACCCTGTGGTGATTCATTTGAGATTTGTTCAGTTTCCATGAGATTGTAGGCTTTCTGTCATTTGTGTTGTTGTTGAAATCTAACTTTTGCCCATGGTGATCTGATAAACTACAAGGGGTTATTCCATTTTTTTTGTATGTGTTGAGATTTGCTTTATGGCCAATTATGTGGTCAATTTTAAAGTAAGTTCCACAAGGTGCTGAGAAGAAGGTATATTCTTTTGTGTTTGGGTAAAATGTTCTGTAGATATCTGTTAAGTCCACTTGAGTCAAAGAAAAAAAATCCACTAGTTCCCTTATTTCTCTGTTAAGTTCCTGTTTGGCAAACCTGTGCATTGGTGAGAGTGGGGTGTTGAAATTTCCCACTATTAATGTGTGGGGTTTGATGTATGGTTTAAGTTTTAGTAATGCTTCTTTTACAAATGTGGTTGCCCTTGTATTTGGGGCATAGATGTTCAGAATTGAGACTTTCTCTTGATGGACTTTTCCTGTGATGAATATGAAACATCTTTCTCCATCGCTTTTGATTAATTTTAGTTGGAAGTCTATTTTGTTAGATTTTAGGACAGCTACAATGGCTTCCTTCTTAGGTCCATTTGATTGGAAAATCTTTTCCCAACCCGTTACTCTGATGTAATGCCTGTCTTTGAAGTTGAGGTGTGTTTTCTGCAAGCGGAAGAAGGATGGGTTCTGTTCTCATATCCACTCTGTTAACCTGTGTCGTTTTATTGGAGAATTGAGTCCATTGACGTAAAGATATGTAAATGACCAGTAATTGTTAATTCCTGTTACTTTTTGGTTTTGGCAGCGGTGATGATAGTGTGTGTGCTTCACTTTTTTGGGTTTTGTTGGTGTGAGATTATCTGTTGCCTGTGTTTTTGTGGATATAGCTAGCTTCTTTGGGTTAGAGTTTTCCTTATAGTACTTTATTCAGGGCTGGATTTGTGAATAGGTATTGTTTAAATCTGGTTTTGTCATGAAATATCTTTTTTCTCCATCTATGGTGATTGAAAGTTTTTCTGTGTATAGTAGTCTGGGCTGGCATCTGTGGTCACTTAGTGTCTTCAAAACATCTGTCCAGGACCTTCTGGCTTTGAGAGTCTCCATTAAGAAGTTGGGTGTAATTCTGATAAGTCTGTATTTATATGTTTCTTGGCCTTTTTCCTTTGTAACTCTTAATTGTAGACAAATTGCTAAATGGTCTTATTAAATAAAAAACTTGGCGCCAGAAATTGGCGTTAAAGCCTGGGAGAGATCAGAGGAATAGAAAAAGCCACAAGCTAACCTCACCTCACTAACACCTCAGTCTCTAAAGAGAGAGCTACTTCCTGTATATCCACACCTGTATGCCTTTCTATTCTGATCCCGCATTTGATCTCTCAGCCCAGCTACATCACTTTCACTTCCTGCCCAGCTCTGTCACTTCCTGTCTGTCTGCACAGACCTCCAATCCAATATGGTTGGTGCTGGGATTAAAGGCATGTATCACCATGCCTGGCTCAGTTCCCAGTGTGTCCTTGAACTCACATAGATTCAGACAGTTCACTGCCTCCCAAGTGATAGGATTAAAGGCATATGCTACCATTGCCCAACTTCTATATTTACTTATAGTGGCTGTTTTTGTCCTCTGATCCTCAGATCAATTTTATTGGGGGATACAGTATATTGGGGACACAATACATCACCACACTTAATATTCTTTCTTTATTCTGTATGTTGAATGTTTTGATTATTTTGTGGTGAAGGGATTTTTATTTTTGGTCTATCCTATTTGGTGTTCTCTAAGCTTCTTGTCCCTTTATATACATGTCCTTCTTTAGGTTGGTGGTACAGCCTGGAGGTAGGTCTCTCACCTGCTTGCAGAGTGGTGGGGACTGCCTGCTTATTGTTTTTTAATACTTGTAAGATTCAAGGAGGAAGGGTTTACTCATTGCTTACTGTGTTGGCTGCTATGTTAATATTTTCATATGTTTTCTTCTGTTTTAGGACCACTTTGTGTTTTGAGTGATACTAAAAATAAAGACATGATTGAAGCCTACTTTTGTGTGTGTAGTTCACTAATAATTAGATACTGGTTAATTAAGAAAGGCTTTAGAAACATAATTCTGTAATTTTTAAAATATGAAATAAGCCAGATTTGGTTCCACATTTCTTTAATTACCACATGGGAAGCAGAGGCAGGCAGATCTCTATGTGTTTGGGGCCATCCTGTTCTATAAAATGATGTCCAAGTCAGCAAAGTCTACATAGTAAAACCTTGTCTCACAAGAAACAAACAGAAATATCTTAAATATCTTAAATAGATTGAATTACATAAAAATGAATACACTTAAGAACTATATACTAACAATTTGAACATAACAAGAACTTGTCTGATTTTTCATTGCTAAAGGAAGTTCAAGTGGAATAGTATCCATTCATGGAAAATGATGGCATAATAGCATCCTGACAGTGCTGATACTCCTTCCCTTTAATGCCAGTTACAAAGGAATTCATCTGTTTTAACCATGGAGAAAAAGAACACAAATGAGAACTATTGTTTCAATTACTATGTACCAAGGCACAGAACATGATAGAGAAAAAATCAGCAGAGGTCTCTGAACTCATGACTCCATTAATCAGGCTATGGGGGGCCTTCAACACAGAGAGAACTCTAGTACCTTATTTTAAAGCGTTACTTTTTTGCAAAAAGTGCCCTCTGGCACTTGTTTCTGTTAAAAAGTTTTCTATCTGTGAAGTCAACAAATGTCATTAGCCTCATGGGGTAAAACCTTCATTCTGATTAATGAGGTCATTCAGGACATTAGCCTGAGCTCTTATCAGTTAGCAGTCTAGAGAGGCTTACTATGAAAGTCAGATTTGTGGAGGAATTGGACACCAAGGCACCGTTTTAAAGATTTTTATTCACATATTAATCACACATATATAATAATATGTTTCATTATGACTTTTTCTTACAAGTATACTTCTATAATTTTTACACATGCACATTTGCCTATTTTGAATGAAATAGAAAGGCTCATTTGAATTATAGAATAACACTGCAAGTTTTTTGAAATAAAGTATGATAACAGTACTTCCAATTTTCCTCCTTCTAATACTTCTCATGTAATAGTAGGCCCTTCTATCCAATTCATGACTTCTAGCCTCCTTTTTTTTTCAGTTACTGATATATATATATATATATATATATATATATATATATATCAGTATATGTATATATATATGTGTGTGTGTATGTGTATATATATATAATTTCCTAAATATATATAAATATAAATATATAAATTTCATAAATATATAAAAAGAAACTGCTCAGTCTATATAATGTTCCTTGTATGTATATGACTGATATCAGGGCTGACCACCTGGTGCTGGATAACCAATGAGGTCTTTTTCCTAGGGAAGACTATATCGTTCATTCTCAGCATTCCTTAGTTGCTTATAGTTCTGTGTCTAAGATTAGGGTCCTATGAGATTACTTCCTTTTCTGTTAGCATTTCTGTTGGCATCATCCTTATTCAGGTCTTGTTTAGGCAGCCATATTGTTTAGACTTCACAGATATTGCTACATTTTTAAGGTGTAAGCCACTGTGGGATAATATTCTTGTATACTTTGAAAATATGTTTCTGCTAAGACACCTTCTGATTTTAATAAAAAGCTGAACTGCCAATAGCTAGGCAAGAGAGGATAGGCAGGACTTTGGGGGAGAGATAGGAACTGGGTGAAGAATCTGAGAGTTGGGGAATTCACCAGCAAGACCGTATGTAGCAGAAGTAATAAGCCACGTGGCAGAATGTAGATTAATATAAACAGGCTAATTTATTTTTTAAGAGCTTGTTTAGAACAAGCCTAAGCTAAAGCCAAGCTGTCATACTTAATAAAAAGTCTCTGTGTCATTAGAGATCTAGTGGTCCAAATAAAGTCTGCCTATAGAAATCATACTGTTTTTCTTTTACATTTTTCTGTAATCTGCCATAACAAGTTGAGATAGGCATGGTCATCACTTTGATTTTTGTAACAATGTATGCTAATTGTGCAGGAAAAATTGTAAAGTAAAGTACTCCAAGAGACAACAACCCAATATGACAAAACAATATAAAATAATACAAGGGCAAAAATGAAATTGAGGTTAGACAAGGCAACCCAAGGAGGAAAGAGTCCCAAGAGCAGGCAAAAGAGTCTGAGACATACCTTCTCCCACTGTTAGGAGTCTTACAAAAATACCACCTAGCAACCATAACATATACACAGAGGACCTGGCACAGACCCATGCATGCCCTGTGCTTGCCACTTCACTCTCTGTAATTCCATATAGTTCCTGCTTAGCTGATTCAGTGTGCCATGTTCTCCTGGTGTCCTCCATTCCCTCTGACTCCTGTAATCCTCCCTCCTTATGCAGGATTTCCAGAGTTGAGAGGAAGAGCCAAATAGGGATCTCCAATTTAATCTCTCTCTGCATAATATCTGGCTGTGGGTTCTACACCAGCTCCCATCTGCTGCCAGAGGAAGCCTCTCTGATAATAATTGGACAAGGTACTGATCTGAGAGTATAGTAGAATATCATTAGGAATTATTTCATTGCATTCTTTTCTTTCTTTTTTTTTGCTTTTTCCTCTCTCTCTCTCTCTCTCTCTCTCTCTCTCTCTCTCTCTCTCTGTCTGTCTCTGTGTCTCTCTGTGTCTCTGTCTCTCTGTGTCTCTGTCTCTCTCTGTCTCTCTGTCTCTCTCTTCTCTTTTTGTCAGTCCTGTTTGGTTTTACCCTAGGTCTCTAGACTATCTAGTTTCTGGCTCCTGGCCATTCAAACAGTGTGTCGATAGGGCATGGGCTCCTTCTCGTGGTGTGGGCCTCAAGTTAAATCAAACATTTGTTAGCCACTATGAGGTGTTTTGCACCACCATTGCCCCAGCAATTTTTGCAAGCAGGATAGATTATAGGTTGAGGGTTTTGTGGCTGGATTGGTGTCCAGGTTACTCTTTCTACAGCCTGCCGAGTATCCAAGCATCAGCATGGATTGTTTGGGACCTCCATGGGACCCTTTCAGTCAGCAACTCAGATAAATGCAAACCAAACTCACAGTGTTGATCAACCTTAAATTCTGAAATATTTTAGAGTAATTTTTTAAGAGTAACATTACTAAATCCATGAATAAAATGTTAATGAATGTCTTTTTTAATATTTCCAACTTTAAATATATATCCATTTGTTACTTCAATAAGATAGATATTCTAGAGGCCATAACATCACTTGCACTTGGCTTTACATTAAGGTAAATGTTCCTTATTCATCATGGCTAGAGGTTATGCTTTCATTTTCATAGGGCAGATGTTCACATTGCCAGGCAAAGCCAGGCTAGCCATTGGTAGTGACCACAGTTATCATGGCTTGAATATATTTTCACATAAAGTCTAAAGTTTTCTACTTAACTGATTAACTTGTCATGTGTGTGTGTTTGTGTGTGTGTTTGTGTATGTGTGTGTGTGTGTGTGTTTGTGTGTGTGTGTGTGTGTGTGTCAGGGTCTGTGTGTTGAGACATGGCGTCATATAACTCATGATGGCTTTGAACTGGCTAGGTGGCAGAGGCTGGTTTTAAAACCGTATCCTTCTGCCCTCCCCTACCATGTTCTGGAATTAAAGCTACCAACATAATGCAATGGTGATATAAGCTGTAACAATTTTGATAAAAATGAGAAAAGAGGACGTGAAGCTTAAGTAGAATGAGGAAAATGCACACAAGCTGCTTTCTAACATTAAACTGTGAGAAATGCATGGTCATGGTAAAGTATGCATTTACTGACTTCTCCAGAACTGTGTACCTATGACTCAAATCACACTAGATAGCTATATCCCCAAGTAATTATCATTACTTCTCATTGTCTCTGATTTTGCAGTCTCATTGATCATTTGTGTCTGAGTCATTATGAGTTCTTATTAAGAAGGAAATAATTCATAGTCACAGGAATCTGCTACTTTAATAGTTATAATGTTAAAAAGTTCTAAACACATCCAAAACATATAACATCCTTGACATGATTGAAACACATGTTGTGTAAGTAAAATTTTAAATAAAATTCTTTTTCACTATTGTTGACATCATTGTTACCAAAATAATTTTATTTTACCTCTTAGTTCATAGCAAGACCATATTTAAAATTCTTCCTTTGTAGTTATAGAGGGCATATGATCCATTTCTGCCAATGAAAATCACATGACATTTATTTATTTTTCTTTATATTTAAATATGTACTGTTCTTTATTAATGGTTTCTTATTTTCATTGCATTTCTTTACTTACTTAGTGCATGTGTTTGTGTCTGTGTTGCTTTCATGTGAAGGTCAGAGGACAACTGTAAAGGCCTGTTCTCTCCTTCTACCATGAGAATTCCAGAGATTGCACCCAGATTACCATGTTGGTAGCAAACTCCTTTATCCAAGAAGTCATCTCAAAGGTCCTACTTAAGTTTTTTAAACTAGTATGCCAATCTAAATACTTCTTTGTTGCTTTGTTCATACATACTTTTTAAAATCTTCCTCCCCAACCTGGTCTGGTTTCCTATCTCTGTGTCCCCTTGTATTTTTTATGTCACATATAAATACTGCCAGAGTCTACCCACAGAACTTACACATTAACTCCCAGAGAAGCAGCTCTAATGAATGAGTGCTGCCTTTCTTCCTTTGCATCTAAGCGAATTAAGGCTGAGAGAATCTGTGTCACTTGCCAAAGTTTACACAGTTGAAGGCAGCAGACTGTAGCTAGTACTCAAATCTATGATCCATAAATCTACACTGTTTTCCTGTTCAAAGTCCTGGGTTTGCAAAAAAGCAGTAAGTGAAACCAGAAAAAGACTCACCCAGATCAACTATGTTTTGTTAATAAAGAGCTGATGAATGAGACACCCAAGTTAATAATAAAGAACTGGATTCTGACGGACTTAACGTAAGGACTATTATTAAGGTATTTTCTAAAATTTAAAAATGAATGGTCGGCTAGGTAATGGTAACATTATTATTAGACATTTTTGCTTTTAAAATTTTACATATAAGTAAATTGAAAAGACGGTAAGATCTGGAACTAGATGACTACAGAAAAGAAGAATGATAAAGCAAGCCCACAGATAGAATGTAAACAACTGCCCCTTCCACAGCATGTTAATACACTCATGGATAGAGGCAGAAGGGTGTGTCTAACTCCTCACTTCATGCTGGGATTTGGTCTACCTTGGGCTTGTACAAGTCTTGTGCATGCTGTCACAACCACTGTGAGTTTGTATATGATGATGACCTGTTGTGTTCAGAATTTATCTCCTTGTATTCATCTACCATCTCTGGTTCTTACATTCTTTCCAACCCCTCCTAAGCAGTGATGCCTGGGCCTTGGAAGGGGTCTTGTAATATATATATACATTGTACATCTCACCCCCTGAATATTCTTCCTCATGGCTCTTTAGTAATTTTCTGACCTCTATGGGTATTTAAAATTAAATATACACACTTGAAGATTCAATGTAATATCAACAGATGAGTTGAAAACATGTAAGTCAAGCTTTTATAGGTCTGGGTTATCTTACTTAGAATGATCTTTTTCAGCTCTGTTTCATACAATAGTGATTTTTCTTTTCTAAATGTTGTTATTAACCCACTGAGAATTTCATAAAATATCCTTAGACACCATTCACTCCCAAATACATGCCTTAATTCCACTCAGGTGCCACATCCCTATAATGCAACTTCATGCCCCATTTTCAAATTTAGTTTTGAAGATTTCTTTTGGCCTTAACAATGTGTATATCCATGTGTCTATGTGGGGGTAACTGTGTATGACTGTGTCTATGGTTAGCTTCAGAAGCCAGAAAAGTGGAACTGAAGTACACTCGGGAGCTGAAGTTCTCTGTGGAGCTGAAGTTCCAGGTAAGTAAAATGATATGGGTGCTAGGAACCAAGCTCCAGTTCTCCACGAAGGATAAAGTATAATTAATTGCTAAGCCATCTTTCCAGCACTCACTCCATTTCTTTTTTAGTCAACAACCCATCAAACCCAATTTGTGTTGTCCATTTATCATTCTGGGTGTGGGACCACCTACTTGAGTGCTGTTTACCTATCAGTGGCCACACTCTTTAAAAGGCTGAGCCGCCCTTCTCCAGAGGCCATCAACTCTACAGAGCTCTTGGGTTAGTATAGGGAGCTCAAGAACCTTTCAAAACCCATGTTTGAATGTTAATGTCTTTCTCCTTCATTTTAAGCTTTGCTTTTAATTTTTCATTTCAAATTAGGAATATAAAGTAAATTTCGAAGTAAAATGAAAGAAGAAATTCACCACTAAAGCGATTACATAAAAGTATGTTTATGTGCTAGGAAATAAAGTAAAAGGCAATGATGGAAATATATTTTATCAAAATACTATTTGATTGCTATCTTGAACCATTTGAAAGAGGAAGTCATGAGACAATCTTGGTAAATATGATTGAGGGAGAAGCACAATGTAAAAACTTTAATGAATACTTGTCAGGCATAACAAGAAATTGTGAAGTAGGGAAAATATCACAGAAAGGCAAGACATTGGGATGAAATCAGAGGATTGTACTGTTGATGTTTTAAGGACTTTGTGACAGAAAATGAAACTACATGAGACAGATAAGTATATGATCAGAATCTGTATTTGAAAATGTGTTAAAGAAGGTCGTATTGAAATAAAATAGAAGCCGGGCGGTGGTGGCACATGCCTTTAATCCCAGCACTCGGGAGGCAGAGGCAGGTGAATCTCTGTGAGTTCGAGGCCAGCCTGATCTCCAAAGTGAGTTCCAGGAAAGGCACAAAGCTGCACAGAGAAACCCTGTCTCGAAAAACCAAAAAAAAAAAAAAAATAGAATTTAAGGACTGTTCAGAAGACACAGCAATGGTTCAGGTTCAGGTGTTGAGGTGAGTTTGGCCACAGTGTCCTACTGGAATATTTTGATCAGACATAAATGACATCTACACCAAGGAAAATTTAGATAGGCACATTTCTGTAGACTGAACAACACATTCATGAGTACAGTGAAGAGAATATCTTCAGAAACACATGCATGAATATAGTGAACCGAATATCTTCAGAAATGCCCAGAAGATGAATACTCAGATGAAACTGCACAGGGAATTTTTCATTTTCAATGCCCAAGAACACACATTGCATGAATACACCCTCCCAAGCACCTCCCCAAAACTTCTGAAGAAATAAAGTCTAAGGCCACTTTTCCTAGTCATTTCTTTTCCTGTTAATTTAAACTTGCCACACAGTATGTTCCTGCCCACCTTTCTCTCTCTTCTGCATTTCTTATGAGTATGCTTCACTCCCTAAATATGGAACAGAGAACATGTTACTTTTGCTCAAGGAGTCAGTAATGCAAGTCTATTCAAATTAATTATATGTAATTAAATGCTTAGAGAGAACCATATATAAGATTATACACAAGACAGTACTACGGTATAAGTTTATTCACTATGCAATTTCTTAAAGGATTTATTGTGGGAGACTTCTTTATTAAGTTTCTTTTCTTCCATTGTCTATTGGAAATGTTCCTTGTCCAGGAGTCCTATATTGCTTGTAACTTTATTCAAATTCCAAGGGACACAATATCTTATATTGACTTGTCAAGGAGAGCTCAACTAAATCACCCTTGATGATGCATATTTATCTTCCCATGGTAGAACTTTTATATCATTGAAAACAGGTTTGCTAGTCAATGTCTATAAATCTATCACTTTGGTGTAGGGCCTTGCTTGTTCTTGTATATTCAACAACTATGGATTATAGTAGCCCCTCCTCCTGGTCCAACACACAACACCTCCTTCTGGTCCAATACACACACACACACACACACACACACACACACACACACACACACACACACACACCCAAAAAAATCCCACATGAAACCATATAATTTAAAACTCAAAGGTGATTTCGAATAGTCACCCTTGGTTGTATAAGATCATTTCAATATTTCAAAAAACTAATAATTTGTGTTTTAACATCTATGACTATAGATGAAATTATTATCTGTGGCTTAAAGTAATTCCCTAAATTTTACAAATGCAAAGCTATTTCTTGAATAAGCACATTTTCAACTGGAGAGCAAATCTGGCAATTGTGGCTTTTCAGCTGGTAACACACAGGGAATGTTGAATAATATAGAAAATAGTTCCCACTTGATATGTCTAATAGTCCCTCTTTAACAGATATCAAACCAGAAATTGGAATAACCTTGAATCTGCAGGAGAAATATTTTTGACATTTTGTGCAAACCAAGGGTGATTTTTTCCCCAACATTTGAAGCTTACTATACCTATGACAAAAGTAAACATGCATGAGATGTATGTTTTAACCAGTTCTATGGCATAGTTGAAAGACTGGTAGTGATTATCTTCCTGCAGTCTTCCACAGCTGCTGCAGATGGAAAACCCTCGACTGACTGCTATGGGCTAACTCTTCTGGACTGTGTCACATTGACAGTCATGATGGTTTCAGTACTACAGGTCTGAGCGTGATGTCTTACATTGGTTTTGACTTTTCTCATTGGATTGCTCAAGAAAAAAATTAGGGAACAAAATCAATATATCCCCTTTGTATCCATCGCCCTTGTCAACACAGACTGTAATCAGCAAGCTTGCACTCTAACTCATGATTTCTCACTGCCAGCCTTGTTCACTTGTAACAGCATTGTCATTTTCCAAAAGGAAGGCTGAGGATCGATATAACTACTAATAATTTTGACGCACTACAGCTAATCTACACTGTGAATTGAATCTGCTTTATTACAGTCAGTGACAAATGGGAGCCAAAGAAACCACAGACTGTTGTAAAAATTTCCAGAAAGAAAACATGTGTCCTAACCTATAGGAAAGAGCCTGAATTATACTTTTTACAGTGAACAAGTTCTTTTTAGTCTTTAACTGTGTGTGTGTGTGTGTGTGTGTGTGTGTGTGTGTTGAGTGATGATTTTCCTCACACAAAAATGGCCTTAAAATGATACAGCAATATTTACAATAATTTTAGAACTGTACTACAACAGACAATTTTCTTTAAGTTCCATAAAGTTAAATGACTACTTTTCAAGATGGTTCTTTTCCCCATTCATTCCATATGTGGGAGGATTGTGGTTTGAATAAAGATAACCTCAGGTCTTCAGAGAAACAAGTCTTTAGTTGACTCTTCTTAGATTAGGCGGTGATGGAAGAGAACTGCCACTTTACTCACTAGACAAATAATCAAATTAGTTGCCTTAGAGTCTTGGGGGAGGTAAATATCCATGCTGATACTCCCTTGGACTAAACAGTATATGGAATAGGACAATGTTTTCTGGAGTGTGACATAGGCTCAGAACTTGGAAAGAGTGGCCCATGACTTATGTGACACAATTTCAGCATTGTGACAGCTAAGGCAGGAGGGCCTTTAAGGGCAGTCAGAGTTAGATAGTCAAACCCCATTTCAAAAGACAAAAAAAAACAACAACAAAATAGACAAGCACCATCTATGGCGCATTGGATGCAATTGTTTTAAAACGTATGTAAAACTTCTTCCTCCTCTTACAGTTGTTTCTGCAAGTTTTTCCATTTTCATAAACTTGTGAAATCTGGATTCTTGTGAATTGTTGTAGCTAAGGGTTCCTCTAGTAAAACATGCAACAGTCTTTCAGGATCCCATAGATAGAGCACATCTGAGAATCTCTAGAGAATTATTATTTGCTCATCAATTCCCTTGGGGCTCAGTGTCTCCATGGATAAATGGTTGTTTTCTGATTCTTGTCATGAGATTTATCTATCATTACTTTATGGTGTTGACAAGCCTTTTAAGAATCATGATGTTTTCTCTGTTGTTAATGATTCCCACAGAGCAGTCTCATTTCTACTATGCTCCCCATGCTGACATCACTGGAACACTTAAGAGCAGGCTATGACACCAAATAGAATGTCATTCAAGTTTCTGAGACAACAAACAGGAAGTACAGTTTCTACAACCTGTAGCATGGCACAAGCAAAAAGATAATTTCTGAAATAATGTGCATTTCCAAACCTGCAGTACAATATACTTAACTTTATCTAAGGACTGGACCATCCATCCCTGAGGCCTACAAACATTGAGAGCATTCCTCTAACTTTGGGGAGTTTCCTATTTCTTACCCTTCATTCCTGTCTTACACAGAATTCTCCTCAAAGTTAATAGGTGATACTCCCATGGGGGAAAAAGAGCAGAAGGCAACAGTTACAACAAGCTATGAGAAGAAAAACATTCATAAAATCCATTTTATATTACTCAGTGAGGTAGAGATAAAAAGGAAATAGACACTTTCCTTAGAGACTTTTCAGTTTCATCCAACTCTTTTGCTTATTTTAAATTCATTCCAGGTTCACTGAAAAATTAATTCATATCTGTAACATTTTCTTGATGTGTTGTTCTTCCACAATTGATTTTCAGTTGCCTAAAGAAGAGCTACAAAACTATAGACTGAAGGGAGTAATTAGGTTCATCATATTTATAAGAAAATTTGAAATTACCGTTCTCTCTTGTAACAACTTTAATTCATCAGTGTGTTTTTTTCTTCTGAAATGAATTGACTGTAAATATTAAGTGCATGGTCTAAATTAATTGCATGAGTAACATATTTATCAACAAAATCAGCATCACTTATTAATTTAACAGAAATTAATAATTATTATTCGGTATGTATTAGAGAAACTCACTGGCCATCTAATTAATTTAAATATATATAAGCAGAACATTGAACGATATATTTAGGAATACAATTGGTAATCACAAAGTCATCTCAACAACTCATTTTGAACTATGAAAATTAATGAAGTTTAATGTTAAGTTTTGACTAAAGTTTACTCAAAATTTCACAATATATTGAACTCTCTGTATGATTGTTTTTGCAGTTTAGAGGACCAAACCCATGCCTTTGTGCATGCTCCACGAGTGTTCTACCACTGAGCTATGCCCCATTTGCATTTGCTTAAAACCTTTTAAGATAAAATGTTAAAAGTTATTAAACCTATGGGAAATTTGGAATTACTGTATAATGAACAATTTTTTCTTAATTTATTTAGACATATGCTGGCCTAATGACTCATCATCTCAAACTCCATAGTGTTTTTCTTTGAGCACTGGAGAAAGAGAATGGGGGAAAGGAGATAGATTACCTATATGATACAGCAATGAAATATGGAGACCAGTCAATATCCAATTTAAAAGCCACCTCTACCGTTTAGATGCCATGTCTTTCTGGTGTCATTTTAAATCATTCTTACTTTTTTTAAATTTTGCAGAAGTCATATTAGTAATTTTACAAATTATCTCTTTCTTTGCCTGTCTCTGTCTCTCTGTCTCTCTTTGCAAGCTAGTTTGCGTGTGTGTGTGTGTGTGTGTGTGTGTGTGTGTGTGTGTGTGTGTGTGTGTGTGTTATCTTCTTGTTTCACTTACTCTCTCCCTTACTCTACTAATACAGGGCATTCTCTAACTGGACTTAGAACTAGCCATTATCCATTGGGCTGTCTATTATCAGCAATTCTCTCTAACTCTGGGGTAGTGTGCAGTCACATCTGGATTTTCTAGAGGATGCTGAGAATGCAAACCCAATTCTTAATGCTTTTGCACTGAGCCATCACCCCAGCACCACCAGTTAATTCATACTTATTTTAAGCTCCATTTTGTGATAAAGGAAAAAATACCTGTGTCTCCACAGGAATGCATTGCCTATTGTAATATTTTATTTGTATGTCAATAAATAAAGTTTGCCTGGAGATCAGAGGTTTCATAGAGAGCCATAAACAGAAGTCAGGTGGTGGTAGCACACACCCTTAATCCGATCACATGACAGGCAGAGTCTCTGTGTGTTCAAGGACATAGCCAAGTGTGGTGATACATGCCTTTAATCCCAATACCAACCATAGAGACCTGGAGGTCTGTATAGACAGGCAGTGATGAGGAAGTGATGTGGCTGGGCTTAGAGCCAATGAGAAGGCAGAACAGGAAAGCAATAAAAGCACAGGTTAGACAGGAAGAAACTCTCTCAGGAAGCTATGGCATGGTGGTAAGTTAAGGCTAGTCAGTGGCTCTTGGCTATTTCACTGATCTCTTTGGCTATTACCCCTGTATTTGGCTCTGTGTTTCTTATTTAATAACACTATTTAGAAATTCGTCTACAATTGCCCCTCTAGTTATCACATCCATGTTATGCTTTAGATAACACTAGAAGCCAAGGCTACAGGAGTTGGCAGGAGCTCAATGTGTTGCCCCACAGTTGTCTCAGCTTTACTTTAGAACTGAATTTCCCAGGAAGAAAATAGAGGCAAGGAAAAGGAAAGAAAGTGAAAGAACAATGAAAAAATAAAAATTGGTTAAAGAAGAAACAGACTTTGTATCACTATTTGATAGAGAACATTGTTGAACTTGATTCAAATGATAACATTAATGAGGCTATTAAATTGTCAAAAAGAAGTCAAAGCTTTGTTCTAAAGAGCCATTTCATGCCCCATTATCTTACTTACCTAGGTTCTATGTAGCATGTACATTTGAAGCGAGTGAAATTCCAGGTATTCTAGCTTCTTACTTCTCAGATTGAGAATAAGCAGAAATATTTGTAACAATTTCCTTGGCAAATGGATTTTTATTCAGAAAGTATTTCTTATACCTATATCTTGTAGGGTGTTGCCAATATTTTTCTCTAGCAGTCTTAGACATTTGAGCTTCACATTCAGGTCTTTGATCCATTTGTAGTTACTTTTTCTTTTTTTATCAAGGTGATAGATAAAGATCTAATTTCATTCTTTAACATATGGACATTAACTTTTCCCTGCACCACATATTGAAGACACAACATTTTCTCCAGTGTATGATTTTGTCATCTTTGTCAAATGGAAGGCGGGTATAGTTATGTGTATTCATGAGATTATCTAGAAATGACAGAGAAGCTTCACCCATGATTGCTTAATTATATAGCTACCTACACAAGACCTGAACATTTATAATACAAATAGACAAGCTAATATGGAAGATAAAAATCTCATGGAGCTCCACCACTGACAAAAGAATTAAAGGCATCAAATGAATGCTGAGAGAGGCAGAAATATTCCTCCCCAGGGATGAGTCCCATAATTGGTTATCCAATTCCAAATGGTCAGCTCTTAAATCATATACATATAAGTATTACTAAATAGACTGAGCATATTGAATCTACACATTCATATGTATAAGTACATATGCAACAATAGTAAAGATAATAAAAAAGATTTCAAAAATTTGAAAAAGACCAAGTAGAACATGGGAGGGAAGCTTGGAGGTAGGAAAGGGAAGAGAGAAATGATATAATTATATTTCAATTCCAAAAAGGAAAAATATATTGATCTAGTCAGACAGTGAAACTCAGCACTGAAAGGCAATAAAGAATTCATGCAACAAGAACATGTATCTCAAGTTGGCAAACATAAAGGAATAAATAGAAGAGCAAAGCAATGTAGGATGATTCTTTAAGGTGGTAGTTAGCTGGAGAATCTTGTTTTGGGTGACAATTTCACAGGTGTTTGTGTGAATAAGAATGTACCAAGACATTACACTTACATATGCACACTTTCCTGTACATCAAATGTGATTTAACAAAGTTTCATCAAAATTATTTTAGTCAAATATAGTATATTTTTCTTAATGCACCTTTAATTTTTCTATGTGTGTTGTATTATTTTTAAAGTTCGGTATTCTGTTATATGGCTATATATATATTCTTTATGTAGTCTAAGTTACTTATCCTTGTTTGCTTTCAGATATAGAAACAATCATGTAAATAACAATGCTAGATGTTCCTTTTTATTTTTTTATTTTTTATTTTTTATTTTTTTTTTTTTTTGGTTTTTCGAGACAGGGTTTCTCTGTGTAGCTTTGCGCCTTTCCTGGAACTCACTTGGTAGCCCAGGTTGGCCTCGAACTCACAGAGATCCGCCTGGCTCTGCCTCCCGAGTGCTGGGATTAAAGGCATGCGACACCACCGCCCGGCTAGATGTTCCTTTTTAATAGAAATAAAATGATACATTTTTCGTCTTAAAATTTCTACTCCATACTAAGAACTAGTTTTATATTTTCTTTATTATTATAACCTGTTTATTTTGTGTCAGTATCATAGTAGTTTTATAATACTGTTTAATTACTCTTTATATTTTATACATGTATATAATATATTTTGATTTGAATGGAGAATTTTATAGCAGATTTTATGATCTTCTAAGATATCATCACTTGAAATTGTTCTTTGTCAAATGAATTTTTTTTCTTTTATTATTTAACTCACTTTTGTGTTGTTGGATCATGAACGTTACTCCTTCAGGCTTTTTTTTTCATTTCATTCATATTGTAATTGGATTTGTATTAATTACTATAAACTTGCAGTTGGTAATGGGCATTTTAAGAATGCTATCTCCAGGGATAGGGAGTTGGCTCAGTATATCAAAGCCCTTACTCATAAGGTTGAGGGTCGAATTTTTTTGTTGTTGTTGATGCTTTTTTTTTATCCCCCACATAAAAGCCAGAAGGATGTGGGTACCTGGCTGTAATTCTAGAGGCAGGAACCCTGAAGAAAGCTATCTAGCTATTCTAGCAGAATCATTGAACTCTGGATTCAGTCTGAGTCCCTGACTCCGTGATCAAGGAGGAGACAAATGGAGGAAGAGATCCAACATAAATCTCCGATCATGACCTACATTTAGACACAGGTGAAAGTGGTCCTGTACATATGTTTATCTATATCCTTGAAAACTGCAAACCCACATTTACCACACACACACATACACAGGAGAAAAAAAAAGTAAAATCAAGATAAAAAGAAAAAAAGGGCAAAAGAAAAAGTGACAGAAGAAAAACAAAGAAAGGAAATCTTGACTTTGGAAATCTGATTTGATGCCTTTTATTAAGATATTATAGTGAGAGTTATATAAGTAATTTTCTGTCTTGTCATCATTTAATGTACTGTATACTTTCATATCTAATTTAACAATGTATTTTCTATTTCTTTTAAAAATATTTTAACTGAAAATTTCACAGAATTATTTTAATAATATTTACCTCAGCTCTTCCCATATCAAATCAATATACTCCCCCTAATTCCATGCTTCAATTATTCAGTAACACTTCTACACCATTAGTGCTTTCCAAATACTTTCTGGTGGGGCCATCTGCTTGAGTGTGGTCTGACTGCTTGTCCTCCAGAAGCCATTGATGGTCTATACCTCCTCAGTTAATGGTAGGAGTTCATAAATCGCTTCCCACTCCATGCTAGAATGTTGACTGGTTTGATCTCACATGTCTAAGCAGTCACAGCTGCTGTGGATCCATGAGTGTCATGTAGTTTTCTTTCATGTACAGGAGACACTGTTTTGCTCTAGTCCCTCCTGACCCCTGGCTCTTAGGATCTTTCTTCCTGCTTTTCCATAGCGGGCCCTGAGACTCAGGAAGGAGCTGTGGTATAGATCTTCCACTCTGAGGACTTCATAGTTATTTATCCTCTGCACTTTGATCATTTGTAAGTTTCTCAGTTAACCACCATCCACTACACAAAGAAACTTCTCAGGTGAGGTCTGCGAGTTACACTAATCACTGTTTCTTGCTGGTTTGATTCTCAGGTCCACAGGGGTTAGTGGAAATGTTGGGAGAGATGAACTTCTAATTTCTATTTCTAAGGTAAAATTTCTAGAATACAAAACTATTTTCATCTCTTTTACTAAATTTATTTTAAATAAGAAGCATTCAGGAAAATTGTATGTATATATTAATGGGATACCATAGCCAGGCCAGTGGTGCAGGCCTGTAACCCTAGTACTTAAAAGGCTAAAGCAAGAGGAGAGAACAGGTTTCTGATCTAGCTGACCTACGATGCTCAAGTTCAGCCTAAGCAAGTTAGAATATGATAAAACTAATTTTATATAATCTATTCATTTAATTTGTATAAAATAAATCCCTGTTTTAAAGAAAAAAAACTTTTTTCCTTTTTAAATTTTTCATTTTCTTTTAATTTTCTATTTTATTTCCATTTTCCTTTAATTTCACCCTTTCACTATTACTTTATGTATATATTTTGTGTTCTTATGGGGTTCTTGAGTGTATGAACAAGTGAGTCTCTGTACCAATATCTCTTTCTTGTGCTTTTTCTTGAACTCTTTTGTTTTGTCTTATTCCAATGTGTTTGATTTTATTTCATCTTATTTCATTATATTAGAATCCTGACTGTTTTCTAGTGAGAGACAGAAAGGAGGTACATTCAGGTGAGGAACTAGGAGGAATGGAAGTAGGGAAAATGACAATCAGGATATAATATATAAAAAAAATCTATTTTCAATAAAAGAAAAAAGAAATACTGTTTTATTTTTGAATATTATAAGTTTTTCTTAACTCTTTAGCTAAAAACCAAATCTGTAGTGTTTTACTATAACATTTAATGTTTAGAATATGTATTAAATTTTAAAATGGTTATGCAACAAAGTATTAATTTACACCATAAATATTTAGTCAATGTAACATATGACTAGCAAGTTCTTGTTATAGTTCTAAAACCTGGTTTAATTTCTCTAAGCATTGAAGTATTTATCCATCAAACAAAATAACAATCATATCCTCTTCTTGCTTGACATTAAAAATTAAATGAAACAATATTCTTGACAATATTTAATAGTTTATAATTGAGAAAGCATGCAAGATATCTCATTTGAAAGGAAATATAATGACTATCAAAATTCATATTGTTGCTGGAAGCTGTGACTAGGAAGAAGGGTATGAATAAATACTGAGGAAAGCCAGACTTTATGATGAGATGAGACACTCTGACTGCTGAATTCAATGTGAGATCTTGTTTTTTTATTGTTCTTCATTCTAAAGACAAAACTGGGACACTAAACTCTTTTTTTCTGGAATTTTATATCCTACACTCCAGAAAATGATTTGTCTTTCTGTGATATCTTGGTTGATCATTGTATTTTTAAAGAGAGCTAGGTGCAAAGAATCTCATGGCACAGCAACATCAAAAGAACTTTAGAAAGACCTCTCTTTGACGTTTTAAGACAGTTGGGAATTTTCTTTATTAAAAATTAGCTTCATAAATTAAGCTGGTGCCCAACTAGAAATTTCATCCCACTGACTGGTGTTCATGATGCTAGATTAGAAAAGTAAGCACCAATATCACCCAGCTCAAGCTCTACAACCTATAACAGAGACCTACCCACATGATATACTGGTGTAATATAGGCACATGTGTTATCTGAGTAACCAACCACTTTTTTTTTAATTTAAGACCCTCTTCATGACATGGAACCCATACCCAATATTGCTAATGTGACCAAGAACCTGGAAATAGATAGGTCACGGACCTAGGAGAAAACTTAATACCGTTATTCTGCTAAAAGATTATAGTGATAAAATTACTCCTAATGAAATATTGCTATACCCATAGATCAGAGAATTGTTCAACCCTCATCAGAGAAGCCTCTTCTTGTAGTAGAAGGTAACTGACAGGTAGACAAATGGACAATACACAGAGAGTCAATGACTTTGAATCACTCAGCTCTAAATAGGATGTCTTTATCAAACTTCTCCCATGAAGACTCAGCGATCTTTGCAGAAAAACTAATTAAAAGATTGCAACATGTAAATTCACTATGACTGTGACATCAAGCACAAGATCTGCACAGTTTCAAATCAGACAAAATCCCAACAGTGAAAAGGGAAAATGGACAAAAATTCCCACCCCTAACCAAGAAGCTATTTGTAATTGGTTACCAATTGAGAAAGGGAAATCAGTTTTTTCCAGTGGTATGTCACAGGATATCAAACACTTCAGTACAGTTCCCGTGCCCAGGAGGAGTTTGGCCAATACAAAACCGACTCCACTGTTTTGTGTCCATCCTTTGTTTTTGTTTGTATATTTTGTCTTATTGGTTTTACCTTGTATGTATGTATGTATTTGTTTTGACTTTTGTTTTGGGGTGTTGTCTATGTGTTTGTTTTCGAGGGAGTAAGAAAAATAACTTGAAGTTGGGAAGGTAAAGGGAATAGTAGTACTTGGGAGGTGGGTGGGTGTTCTACATCATAACCAAGTCCTAGAGAGTAGAGATTTGGGGAATCAGATACCAATTGGTGATCTGTAAGAAATTAGGGGAGCATGAAGTGGGGGTGTTCAATACAATCAACCCAGTGATGGCAGGAAATTAGATGGAGAGGAAGATAATAGGAATTCCTCCAAATCAGGAGGGTCACTTGGTGTCTAGAAGACTGGGACAGGTAAAGGTGGACAGGGAGGATGACCTAACATTGTCATTATTGTATGAATATGAAAATTTTTGGGAAAAAAGTCTTTTTAAACAGATATACTGAATTTTCTTCAATTAAAAAAAAACAGTCTTTCTTGTATTTTATTTTGATACCAAATGAGTTTCCTGTGAATGTCATCTTGACAGAGAACCAAGAATTAAATTGAACGCATTTATCTGCATATCTAATTTGGAGAGCTTTTTTTAAAAAGTGATTTCTAGATTATATTAAGCCAGCCCCACCTGCCCTTCACTGGTCCTTTCCCTCACTGGACACTGCTGCAAGAGAGTTGGCCCCGACCCTCATGGAAGAGCAGACCACCTCTCACTTCTCAGGAGACATAGCCTCACCCCTCACCACAGGCATGAGAAAACTGGCCCCATGGCATGGGCTTAAGAGAGCTGGCTCTGCCCATTGTCTGTGAGGGGTGCCCCAGTGGCCCTGACTGACCAGCTCAGGGACCACCCAGTCTCACAGTTGGTCCTTGGGTTGTCCTACCCTAACATCTACCCCATCCAGGACCTGCTGGTGCTCATGAAGGGACTGGTCCTGTGGAATGATACCCACAGGATCTCCATGACTCAGCGAAGCTGTAGAATATCTGAGAGGCGTTTCAGTGAGGATTCACTGGTGATGATGTACCAGAAACCAGAAGCCTTGGACCAGACCAATGACTCATTGCAATAAACGTTTCCAAGTAAAGCTGATTAGACAAAAGGATATACTGTAGTTCCCAATGCCACTAGGATGAACAAAGAAGTGTTGGAGAGGTGGGACAGATGGAGGAGAAAAGAAGGTTTTTTTTAATTTATTTGTTTTGTTTTACATTTTTTAATATTTTCCTTTGAGGAGACACTGCAGGGCTGAGGGGTGGATATGGGGAACTGGGAGGTGAGTGGAATTGAGGTGCATGATGTGAAATTCCAAAAAAAAAAAGAAATCAATGAAGAATCCATGTTTAAAAAGTAAAAAAAAAAAAGAAGTAACAGAGTCTTCTCTGACAAGCTAATTTTTTGTTGTGACTTATTTTATGGCTTGCCTTTTGAGAAGCCATGTTGAGGCTTGTCGAACTATTTATTTCCACAACATACTATAGTAAACTTTAATCAGTGTTAGATTCTATGATAACATTCTTTTGTTTATCTAAACCATATTTGGGATCCCATGCTTCTGTGTGAACTCTAACCAAGGGACAGAGTGACTACAGCTAAATTCTCTGGAATGCAATGGTCAGTGATTTTTATAATTAGTAAAACTGCAAAGGAGATTGAAACCATAGTATAAGAAACAAAACCATCTTTTTCACACTATATTTATTACTTAAAATTTTTTACAGATGTCCAAATCTGATGCTTGTTAATTTCTGGTATGGGATCATAGGGGATTTTATTATTCTCAAGCTTTTTCTTCATTCTAAAACATCAAATGTAATGATTAAACACTATCCACCACAGTGTAAGGTTACTTATGATGCTTTCATATGAATTAAGAAGCAAATGCTTCCCTGTGAAATTGCACCTCAAAGCTAAGAGCCTACAAAGCCACTGTGAGTTCATGATTATCTTACTAATGATCTCCTCTAGCTTGTTACCATATATATGTATAGATATGATTCAGAGACCAACTTTAAAATGACCACTATTCACCTAAATTATCAATCTTGAATAAAGTCCTGTTTCTGGATTTGCTGGGCTGTGTACATGGGTCATTGATATGCAGGCTTGGAATACTGAGAAGGAAATCTCTGTCCTCTGACAAAAAGACCAAATGAATCCTTCCCTAGTCAGATCACCCTGCAAGCTCAAAACAGCATAAGATGAGTGACTGAACCTACTAACAGTTCAATAAATTGCACAGATGTTGAAAGCATAAATGGTTTTTCATTGATGCTAAGTGCTTATATGTCCATTGAATGTAGTTAGAATATTTTGTTTATTGGAAAAATACTTCTTATCACTTAAATAAGGAGATAAAAAATGGAGACTACATGATGGTTAGAATACATATGAGAGCAAAATAAGGAACAAGAGTCACTGAACGGTATATTTTTGTCATAGGCAGTTAACTACACTAAAGAGCACTCTTTGTCATAGACAGTAAGTATGGTGAAAGCTGACACCTTCACCAAGAAGACAGCCAATTTCCTACTTGTCTTCCCGGAAATAAACAGAATGCCTAACCAAGTGCAAAGCATTGTCAGAATTTAATGAGGTGTCTGCATCAGGAATTTGTTGACATACAGATGAAAGATAAATACCCAGAAAACTTTGCTGGAAGAGAGATGAGTGAGGAACAGCAACACAAACTTTCAAAGGAAATTGCTCAATTAGAAACAAAATAAAATTAGTGTCTATAAGTTTTACTCTTACCTGGTTCTGAGAGAATCTGCTGACTATGGAGGGTGACTATGAAACAGTAGTTCTTGTTTGATAAGATTTGATCCTCAAGATTTGAGACTCTGAGGTTCAATACATATCATGAAATTGCTAATAAGCTTAGGTTCAGACTTGTCACTGAATGGTGAACATTCTTGATGAAATGGATATGGTTGCTTCTGTTTAGTTACTTAGAAGAGAAGTCAGAAACTGTGACAACAGCTAAAAGAATAAGATAAAATTTCAGTTAATATGTATTTTAAATATTTAGATGTAGAAGTAAACATTAAAATAAATTAATTTTAATCTGAATTTATTTTATGTATTATGCATATTCAAGTTGATATTCTTTGCAAATTGAGACATTCAATTAAAAATTGAAAAGTGGCAGTAAAGTAATTTTGAATTTTTATGTGTAGATAACCAGCAAAATAGATGATCATTTACTACAGATATTGGTAATTGTTTGAATAAATTTATAGTTTCTATTCAAAGAAATAATTTGTCATTTTCGTGCCTGACTTGCTGTTATATTCTTCTTGATGCAGATAAACAAATGTATTCATTATATTAGTGTCATTCAAATTCTAGGTCATGCAGATTCTTCAGGTGGGAGGAGAGCAGCTCTGCTTTGTTCTGCACCACACATGACCCCAACTGGGATATCAAATCACAAACGCGTAACCAAAGAAAACTGTCACATTAAACTGTGTAAGTCCTTGAATCATTCCCTGAACTATTACAATGGTCCTTAGGAGCGTTATGACCCAGTCATTACTCCATGTGTAAGCTTAGAAAATGTAAAATGTTACCAGATGAACCCAAAGTAATTCCACTTGGCTTATCAAATTTCTTTTTACATCTGGAGAAAACAGCAAAATTCAGAAATCATCTCTCACTTTCTAATATTGGTCTAACTTTCCCCTGAGAATGAATAAAAACAGTTAAACTATAACTCTGAAAATGATGTGGAACATATAGCAAAAGGCAAGAAATTTTTGTAGGATTACTTTTGCTAAGAGATGATAAGATGATATGCCACCACTCTGTTTCTTGATCTATAGCAGGGTGTGTGTGTGTGTGTGTGTGTGTGTGTGTGTGTGTGTGTGTGTGTGTGTGTGTGTTTAAGAAGCTGTTACATGACTTTAGTTAATAGATAAAGTGTTAATGCAGGCATTAATCTTAGTGATCAAAAGGGTACCAGCTACTGGAAATCAGATACCTGGTTACATCCATGAAATTATCCACCACAAACAAATTTAAAAATGCAAATGGTCTTCAAACAGTTCTATTTTTAATCTTTTAAAAATATTTTCTACATCTTTTAATACTTAAAAACTCATATAAGTAAAAATAAATCAAGCATGGTTAAGGATCATGTCTCAGCCACCAGGCTCTGATCTTTTGGCATCTTTTGGCGGCATGCTCCCTCCCAACTGTTCTGTAGGGATGGCCCCATGCTGGAGGTTGCATTTAAGTTCTCACTAGAAAGGTGGTAGCTCTTTTCCCAGGAGCTTGAGGGTACTTACATCAAGTTCATGTAAGTTGTAATAGTTGGCTTCCATGGGAATCAGATATTCTAATTTTAAATGAGGAGTGAAGTGTAGCCAGTCAAGAAGAGGACATAGGGTATAAACACCACTTACTGCCCCCTTCATTCATCTACTGGTGTAGCGTAGGGCACAGGCATTGATTATATGCACACTGAAGGGCTAATCTATTGCTCGTGTTCAAATGCCTGTCTTTCACTCCAAAAATCCTGTTCTGAGTATGTATCTACTAATAAAGAACTGTTATTTACCTTCCCTGAGGAAAGGGCAGCACTGTTGAAAAGTTACCTGTGTCCAGAGGGTTTGGTTCATGATGTAGCTGCACATAGTGTGACTTAAGAGGTTGCAGGTACAGTGGGCCCCTGACCGGGCTGCCCAGACTTTGCCTGAGAGCCTCCAAATGGTCCCTGGTTTAGACTCCACTTAAACCTAAATGGTAGTTTATCCAAAACAAATTGTCAGAAACATGAATATGGACCATAAAGTACAGACAAAATTTTCAAATACTTTGTAAGAAAACTAAGGACATTTCTAATTTTTGAGTCCAGGACATCTTATATGAACCACAAATAAAAAACAGGGACACAATGACTTCATAATAATTAAGAATTTTTTTATAAAATATTGTTATGAACATAAAATAGAAACCTAGATTACAGAGCATGTTTTATAGGCTTAATGTATTTCTTATATTCCTATGGTAATCTGGAAAACCAATGATACATATAAAATTAATCAATTCTAAAAATACTCAGAACTATCAAATTATTTTAACACACATCAAAATACATATAAATAGAACATGATCATGTGCTAAAGAATTCATGTTGTTAGTCATAATGCAAATGCTAGGATTACAGATTTAGCATTGTTAATTAAACCCTTATATTATGGCCACTATAAAGCTGGTGATATCAAGTCATAGAGAGGATGCACACCCCAAAAAATATCATAAATGTTTTGCTGAGAATATAAAACAACATTGGTAATTCGGCCAATCATTTTTCAGTTTAAAAAATTTAACATATTTTCTCAGCAACCACACTCTCAATATTTTATCTCAAATTTAAAGTGTATGTCTTTTTGTGGTATTTTGGCTGTAAGGATCCTCTCTCTCTCTCTCTCTCTCTCTCTCTCTCTCTCTCTCTCTCTCTCTCTCTCTCTCTCCCTCCGTCCTTCCATACCCCCTCCCTCCTCTCTCTTTCTCCCCCTCCCTCCTCCCCTCCCTTCTTCCCTTCTCTCCCTTTCTCTCTCTCTCTCCTTCTCTCTTCCTCTACCTCTTCCTTTTCTCTTTCTTTTTTTTTTTTTGGTTTTTCGAGACAGGGTTTCTCTGTGTAGCTTTGCACCTTTCCTGGGACTCACTCTGTAGCCCAGGCTGGCCTCGAACTCACAGAGATCTGCCTGGCTCTGCCTCCCAAGTGCTGGGATTAAAGACGTGCAACACCACCGCCTGGCTTCCTTTTCTCTTTCTTGTACTCCACTCTCCTCTCCTTTCCTGTGTTCTCTGTTCCCTTTTTAGTTCTAAAGACACAACACTCAAATGTATCTACAACATCCCTTGAACTCAAGATCCTTCTGTTTCAGCCTCCAGAGTGGTGATATTACAAAAATATGCCAGCAATAATACTTTCATAAAAAAGTGTATGTTTTAAATTTAACTTTGCAAATATTTGTCAGCTTTTAAATTTTTTTATTTTTTATTATTAGATACATACATACAATGAAATGTGATTATATCTACTTCCCTTTTCTCCCTCCAAATTTTCCCATGTTTCCTTTCAAATGCCTCCTTCCTATATCTTAAATAACCTATTAAATCTAGTTAGTACTGCCCATATGTGCCCATAGTGTGAGCCATCCACTGGAACATGGGAAATCTATAAGTGGCCACATCCTCAATAAAGAAGTATGCTCCCTGCCCAGCAAATATCCATTGCTAATAGCTCCATAGTATGAAGTAGCACCTGGGCATCATCTAGCCCACTCTGCCAGAACTTGGACTGGTTTGATTTTTGTGAAGATCTTGGGCAAGCAAATACAGCTTCTTTGAGTTCATCTGTACAATACCCATGTCATGTCCAGAAGAGCACATTTCCCAGCACTTTCCCCATCCTCCAGATCCTACATCCTTTTTTTTCTCCTCTGAGATGGTCCCTTGGTTAAAACAGATGTCTCACTTAGGGCCAAATACTCATCCTCTTACCTCAGGACTTTAACTAGTCGTGCATCTTTCCATTCACTGCTTCTCACTGAAAAAAGAGACTTCTCTAATCATTGTTGAGACATGCTCTGATCTATGGGTAGAAACATAAAATTTAGAAGGCAGTTTGACTGCGTGACCATTTACCAAAATAACAATGACAGATTCTAGCCTTAGTCTTACGACTGTCCCAGCCTTTGGCTTTTAACCAGGTTTACAGCATGAGTCATGAAATTTCCTCTTGTGGAGCAGGCCCTAAATCCAATCAGAAAGTGGTTAGTTGCCCCACAACCACTCTAACATTATTGAACAAACTAGTGGGAACTTCTTCCCTGGCAGGACAGTGTTGCAGCATGCAGTGACCAGTGCTAGGTAAAGTCATTGATGTATTTTCTCTTTGACCAGTGGACATAGCACCTTCTGGTAAGATGAAATGTAGTCAACAGGGAATTAGTTTCCTGTTGTTTTCAGATAGATTTCTCAAATGATGTCTGCAGCCAATGAGTGTAGCATTTTATTGTAGAATCTTACCATGTAATTATGATGAGTAAATGAAGGAAATGGCTATAGCCTGTAATTTTGATAACTCATAGGGAGATATTCCATGCATTTCTCTACAATTTTCATTTGAAGAAATAAAGAAGACCCATGTCTTCTGGGAGTGATATTGTCTACCCATACACTCACCAACCCTATTTTTTTCAAAGTTGTATTTTTTTCGAATCTGCTTACTGGATGGTGAATTTTCTATAAGACTCTTTTATAATAGTTTTAGCTGACCCACACAATACCTCCTCCTGTCCTCCATTGCTGCTCAATTATTTAACTGAAGCATCCTTGATGGGGGAATGTCTTTCTGTATGATGTGAATATGTAGAATATGTATTTCTCTGATTGGTTGAGAAATAAAGCCATTTGGCCTGTGGCAAGGCAGCTTAGAGACAGGCAGGAAATTCAAAGGGAGAGACAGGAAGAAGGCAGGGGGAGACGCCAGCCTGCCCTCCAGGGAGCAGCAGGTAAAGCCACGGAAAACATGGCAACATATAGATTAACAGAAATGGGCTGAATTTAAATGTAAGAGCTAGTCAGTAGTACACCTGAGCTAATGGCCACACAGTTTTAATTAATATAAGCTCCTGTGTGTTTACTTGGGGGACACTAGTAGGGGAGATTTGTCCTGACCACTAGCCAGCTGGGACACAGGAAATCTTCCAGCTACATATCCTCTCTGATCTTTTATTTGAAGTGTGTTGTACTATGCCTTCAGAATTTTTTCAAGTTGGATTGTGAAATAACCCATCTCTATATAGGCTTTCCAAACTCCCTTTATCTGGGTTACTTCTCTCTTCAGGCCCTAGATTCCATTATATTCTAATGCCCTTTCCTACTTAAAAAAAGTCAAGGAAGCAAGCAAGCAAAGCCAGAAAGGAAGAAAGAAAGAAAGAAAGAAAGAAAGAAAGAAAGAAAGAAAGAAAGAAAGAAAGAAAGAAAGAAAGAAAGAGAGACAGAGAGAGAGAGAGAGAGAGAGAGAGAGAGAGAGAGAGAGAGAGAGAAAGAAAGAAGGAAAAAAACAATCTAATAAAACAAACAAACAAAATACTCTAAAACCTTGAATAGGCCATTGAACAGAAAGCACGATACATCTGTCTAGTGAATCTGATTTATCTATAATGATAAATGTATTGATGATTAGCACAATGATATGTAAGGAGTTTAAGAAGATTCCAAGGGATACATACTGCATGAGTCCATTTATAAAAGAGAACTAGACAGAGACTGAAAATTGTGCATACTTGATAACAATAGGAGATACATAATATGAAAGAGCAGACAGAATAAGCATGTGGGGTATCACGAGAAAATATCAAATTTAAACTGGAACAGGAAGTTAAAGTGGTTCTGAAAAAGTTAATTTGTGTAAGGTCTTAGAGAGATGAAAGGACAAGCCACATGTGAAGGGTGTGAATCACTGTAGAACTTCAGAGCTCTATCCAATGGGCTGCTGAAGGAAGTTCAGGGGATGACATTTGTTTCTGGTACTGAAGCATATGTACAGCATCTCTTCGATTTAGATTGTGAAAACATATTCAAACAAAATACGTTCTAATGAAAAAGAAACTCCAGTCATAAATTTTATAATTATTGTGGACTCCTGTCAGTGATGTCAACATTTATGAGGACTCAAAATGGAAGTCCTGGTACATACATGGCACCATGTACTTTTTACATTTGTGTCAAGAAATGGAAATTTAAATGTTCTGAAAAGTATTAGAGGATGGGAGTAAGAAAGGCAGTGTTAAAATTTGGTGTTATTCTGTAGCAAGGAACTCTCTTCAGGTCACAAGATATACAGCATAGTCAAATATGCAATAACTTTTACTGTACCTATTTTAACAGTGTCATCTGAGGTCCTCTAACAGTGAGGTCCCTTGACATAAAACATCACAACAACTAAGTGAAATCCGCAGACAGTGAACATTTGAGATGCTGCAGAAGTGTGTGACAAATCAGTGAGGGCTGCAGGCTTTGCTTCACACCACACTCTGAAACTTCTTCACCCATTCTCTCACCACCCTCACAAATTGAGAGTATGTGTTCAAAATGCAATACATGAAAGTGCTCTCTCGCTTTATTGTGGACTAGTTTATTTCTCTAGTTTTGCTCGGAACTATTACACTCAATCTTTCAGTATGTATTTTCTTTTGATTTTTTTCTTTAAGAAACATTATTTATAAAAATCTGGAAACTGTAAAAATGAAAAAAAAACTAAACTAGGATATTACAAGTATTAGAACTTTATATTCTCTCAGGTGTTTTTTTTTTTCATTCTCATGTGGTAATATTTCTGTGGAAGTGAAATCACATTTTTCCTCTCACATGCATGTTTATGTGTGGTTTGCATGTGTGTGGGAGCATACATGTTGAAGGGATGTGCACGCACAGTTGGATCAACAGATGACCTATCGACCTAATCTAATTGGCTATCATGTTCAGAGGATCTAATAGTTCTGCCTTCTAGTCACAGAGATTATGGGTAACCCATTATATACAATCCCAGCACTTACGTGAGTTCTATGGACCAGTCTGTAACATGAATCTTAAAAGGTCTTATTAATTAAATCAAACCTGAGGCCAGTTATTGAGGTGAAATGCTGGATGGTCAGAGAGACAGAACAAACCACAGCTAACCTCACCTGGCCAACTTCTCAGCCGATCTTGTTTCCTCAGACTGGAAGCCTCTGTGTCCTCATATCTGAATGGCTCTCAGCTGAACTGTGCTGCTCAAAACCTAAAAGCTTAACCAGCCAAATGCTTAACTAGGCCAAATGCCTCTAGTTTCTGGTCCTCATGCCTTATATATCTTTCTGCTTTCTGCCTCACTCCCTGGGATTAAAGCCTCGCTTTCTATGATTAAAGGCATGAGTAACCATGCTTGGCTGTATCCTTGAACACATGGATTTCTACCTCTGGAATGTTAGGATTAAAGGCGTGTGCTACCACTGCCTATCCTCTATGTTTAATATTGCGGCTGTTCTGTCTCTGATCCCAGATAAGTTTATTAGGGTGCACAATATTTCGGGGAACACAATACCACCTCACCAGTCCCCATGCCTTATGCTTGGACAGCAAGTGCTTTAAGCAGTGAGCCACACCCCCAGATCCAATTGAAGTCATTTTTGATGGATAATATTAGGTCTTATTTTGGTTTCATTAAAAATTTTATTGGCTATTTTCCTATATTACTAAAAGGCACTTAAGAATTCTTGTTTTAGACTCTTCTTGTACAGAATCTAGAAGTAATTACTACAACCTTATAATAGAAAATCAGATAGATTACATAAACATTTTCTTAGACCCATGAGGGAATAAAAATTTACATCCAAAATCTGAAATCTCAAGAAGCAGGGACATCCTGCCCAATAGAGGAGAAGCCATGGTCACTTGCAATGGAGACTGTTAGAAATCTGCTTTGAGAACACATATTGGGAAATCCAGTGAATTATAGTAGGTTAGTGTGGAAGTAGCAGTGTATTTTTGGCAACTTTTCCTGCCAAGAATCTGACCTTGATTTTAGAGTAATTGAGAAAGATAAACTCATAGCTCTTCCTGGGGAAGGTAAGAAAACTGGTAAGTATTGATAGGAGTGATCCAGCATTACCTCCTTCCAAAACCTCCTTCTGCCCCCACCCCATCCTCTTTCCAACATCAGTAGCATAAGAGATGTGGTGATCACTTCAGAAGTTATTAAGCATGGGGTTCCTGCCAGGGATGTCCTCATTAACTTTTTTTTTTTTTTTTTTTTTTTTTGGTTTTTCGAGACAGGGTTTCTCTGTGTAGCTTTGCGCCTCTCCTGGAACTCACTTGGTAGCCCAGGCTGGCCTCGAACTCACAGAGATCCGCCTGGCTCTGCCTCCCGAGTGCTGGGATTAAAGGCGTGCGCCACCACCGCCCGGCTCTCATTAACTTTTAATAGCCATGCCTAACCTCAACAGTCCTAAGTGCTTTCTTATAAAGGTCTCGTCCAGTGGGGATTTGTGCCTTGATCCAACCTCAAATCTTATTCCAGCTTAAGAAAATGAATATCTTTCTTATTTTGAGCCACCCCAGTGTCAGTGTACTACCAAAGAGGCTACGTAATAGTCCAGGGGCTAATAATATACTCTGTACTCTTGGTACACAACAGAAAGGAAATGGGTAAGAAGTAGTGGGGAAAAGTAAGAAGTATGGTCATGATTGGAAGAACATTTCCGAACACTAGTCCATGGTATGACAGATACTTAATTGGAAAATTATAGAATTTCCCTGCTCCATGGCACAACACAGGGCTGTGGTGTCATAGAAGTGTGATTGTTGCTGAACTGGCCATAGAACACAACTTTACTTAGGAAGGTATACTTAGAAAAGCCCAGAGACATAGGGGAAGAATAAAACAAAAACTATGAAACACAATAATGATTATATTAACATTATTATTATTGTTGTCATTAAAACATGTGGCAATGTAGCCATTTCGTTGCCTTATTATTCTCCCACAATGGAATTATTGGCATGTGCCAAAATATCCAGCAACACAAGGTATCTGAAGCCTTTTATAATAGCAGCCACAACAAATATAAAATGCAGAGAAGTTCTAGAAAGATTTACATACATTTGTACATCAAAGACCCATTACTTACTAGTTGTTGCAGAATATTTGCTTAACTATGCAAAGACATGCTGCATTTGCTTAACTATGTAAAGATGTATTGCATTTATTTATGTTGCAGAATGCTTGTTTAACTGCAAAGATGTGTTGCTATTTTACCTTGCCTTCATAAGGTACCTGATTGATCTAATAAAAACCTGAATGGCCAATAGCAAGGGAGGAGGTCTAGGTGGAACTTCTGGGATAGGAGAGTAAGTAGGAGGAGAAATAGGCTCAAGGAAGAAAGAAAGAAAAAGAGATGCTAGGGAGACGCCAGGGTCCTGTCAGCCAGAAACAGAGGAAGCAGGAAAGAAAGACATACAGAATGAAAAAACGATAAAAAGCCCTGAGGCAAATTATAGATGAGTAGAAAAAGGTTAAATTAAGCTAAAAGAGCAATAGGACAAGCCTAAGCTAAGGCTGAGCCTTCATAATTAATAATAAGCCTCTGTGTCTTTACTTAAGAGCTGGTTGATGGCCCAAAGAAAATTCCAACTACAGATAAAGCAGTATGTCTACAATTCAACAAGAACAGTCATTCCAGATGGTCTGGGTCAATGTCGAAACGTTGTGTTCACAGTGTGTAGTCTTGAGGATGATATGAAAACAGAACTCTACTGAATTTCTGGGCTTCTACCCAAAATCTATAACTTCAGTCTGATCCTGAGAAAAATGTGCATCAAATTTTAATTGGAAGGCATTCTATGAAAAATATCACCAGTTCTGCTCAAAACTGTTGACATCATAAAACATAGGAAATAATGAGAAATGGTTCAGAGGAATCAAAGCATGGTGATAAAATAGGATACGGTATCTTATTAACAATCCCAGAATAAAATAAAGACACTTGGTCAAAAACTAAGAAATATCAGTGTAGCACAAATCTTAAAAGGTCTTATTAATAAAAACAGATCTGGAGCCAGGTATTGGGGTAAACGCTGAAAAATCTGAGAGACAGAGCCCAAGCCACAGCTAACATCACCTCGCCAGCTTCTCAGCTGATCTTGTTTCCTCAGACTGGAAGCCTCTGAGTCCTCATCCAAATGGATCTCAACTGAACTGTTGCTAAAACTAAAAGCGTAACCAGCCTAGTTCCTGATCCTCTGGCCTTATATACCTTTCCGCTTCCTGCCATCACTTCCTGAGATTAAAGGTGTGTGTTACCATGACTGGCAGTTTCCAGTGTGGCCTTGAACTCACAGAGATCCAGATGGATCTTTGCCTCTGGAATGCTAGGATTAAATGCTAGGTAGGCGTGTCCTATCACTGCCTAACCTCTATGCTTAATATGGTGGCTATTCTGCTCTCTGATCCCCAGATAATTTTATTGGGGTGTACCACATGTATCAACCACATATATGATAATTGGATCTGATTTAATGCATAAGTCAGCATTGTTGAATTAGATGTGATAGATCGTATACATGATGTTAACAGGAGAAATTAAGTATGGGGCCTATGTATGTGAATCCCACATACTTCTTTAAAATCTTCCTATAAACTGAAAACAATTTTAAAATAAGAGTCTATTTTAAAGGAGATAAAATCCAACAAAACATTAAAATACTACTTTTAGAGTTTTAATGACTTCCTAATGTGCATTTAAAATTGATCTTCATACAACTGAAATTTATAGATTATTTTCTTTACTTCTTTTTGTTTCTATCATACATTTAAATATGCAATAATAAAAAGACTACATTCATTTGAAAACATGAAAGCTGTGAGCTCAAGTCAGTGGTACAGAGCCTAAGAGGAACTGAAGGCTCTAGGATTGCTCCTTGCTTTGGAACTCATTTTTGTCAGCAAAACTTGTAAAAGGTACCTGTTTTCATAGGGCAAACTTTCGTAAGGTTGTATTTACTTTGCTTTTATGTGGGTGACTGTTTTGCCTGCCTGTATGTACATGCACCAAATCCATGTGTAGTGCCTGTGGAGGCCAGAGGAGGGCATGATATACTGGACATTGGAGTTATCTGTGGCTGTGTGCGACAATGTGGGTTCTAGAAACTGAATCTAGGTCTTCTGAAGGAGGAGCAAGTGCTCTTCAGCCATAAGAGTCCCCTTTAAATATAAGATGTGTAGCCCTACCTTGATTCTGTCACTGTGTTTACTCCAGTGTGGTTTATGTAGGTGTTTGTCTTGGATTTAATCAATTGCAGTTGATTCTTATAGTGGTTATATTAAGAAGAAAATAGGGTGCCATCTGGGACGAAGATGAATTTGCAATCTTGAGGAGAAAAATGAACAAAATCTGGAAAAAAAACATAGACTTTAAAGATATTAATTAGCAGCAATTAGCATAAAATAATCACAAAGATTTATTTAGGATTAAAATGCCCATTTAAACAGATTTATCCTGTACAGTCATTTCTAAAATTGCATAATATTGTAAAGGTATAAAAACACATGATTCATGTAGCTTAGATTTCTAATTATTTGTCTATTATCAAGAAAAACACATTTTCTAACATTTCCATGGTGTATGTAAGATGTTTAGAACACAGTTTAATTATGCAACTTAAATAAAATGAAACTGAATTATTATATATTACATATGTACACTTCTGTCTACACACGCATACTTTGTCATTGTTTATTCCTCAGTTTGGTGTTCCTAACCTTACTGGCGGTGTAAAAGCCATTTTAGCCTTCTCTAAAATTTTTATTCAACTAGTGTCTAGGTTAATATCCAGTGTACATGATAAGAAAATAATTTTATCCTAATATATAAAGCATTAGGTGTTTGCATAATTAAAATTCTCAAAACAACTTGCAAATATAAATTTATTGACTCCTGTCAATAGACATTTTAGATCACTGGTTCTCAACCTTCCTAATGCTGGAACCCTTTAATACAGTTCCTCATGTTGTGGTGACCCCCATCACAAAATTATTTTCATTGTAACTGTAATTTTGCCACTGTTATTAATTGTAAGGTAAATACCTGATATGCAACCCCTGTAGAAGGATTGTTTGATTCCCCAAAGTTGTTGAAACCTACAGATGGATACCAAAGTTTTAGATATTTATTACAGTTCTTTGTGTTTGTCTGACATGTAATACAAAAGTTTGTAAGAATAAAAACTATCTAGGTAATTTATATGTCCAGTAATAGTCAAAACCTAGTATAAATATTCATATTTCATCCTTAATCTAATTCTTTTTCAACCTCTTAACACATGAATTTAGGCATATTCTATTTCCAAGTGAACAAACACTGAACATTAACCACATGTCTTAGGAATACTGTCAAAGATACATATTTCAGTGAGGTAACTAAATATAACCCTGGGAAGAGCATGGATCTCCTATTATATAAAATTTATTGCAGATAAGTGAGTTTTTTTAAACATATTCTAAGTAAAGTAAAGCCATAGCAGAAAGATGGGCAATTTTCCGAGATGCTCAGAGGAGCTGAATTGAATTAGTTCAATACATAAATTGGAGAGGAAAATTGCTTAAGATAAAATGAAAATATTCAGTAACACAACATTGTGGAAATACGCTGTCATATTTTTTAAATGACCCTTTCCTGTAGGTTTTAGAATTCAAACATTAGTTTAAAAAAGACATGGTATAATGTACGTGTCTTATCAGAAAAAAAAGTTCTGAGAACTAGGAATCCATTATAGTCTTGGCAAATGTTAGGCATTTAAATACATTTTAATGCTGTGCAAAGAGAGAAAGCCCATGTTGCTGCTGAAGGGATCAGATGTTACTGAGCCTTTTAACATTTTCTTCAAATCCTTTCAGGAGGGAATGGGTAGGATACCTGATAAATGCCTCTGATCTGGAGATAAAAACAGAAAATCGGTTTATCTCATTAATTCAAAGAAGTGTTTTATTCCATATTTTATAATCTCAGATAAGAATTTGCATTACAATCAGCACCATTTTAAACCCAAGATTTGCTAATCAGTAATATTATCTCCATTCCTTCCTCATGCGGACACACTCATTGTTAGTTATGGTGCCATTATTCACATCATATGCACCATTAGATTTATTATTTGTATACTTAACTATATAGGGACAGACATAAATTGATTATGACAAAAACCAGATATTTGTTTATTGTTGAAAATACCTTGAATAATATTACAAACATAAACATCAGTCATATAAAGGAAGATTTTGAACTGTGACAAAGACACAATTGACATCTGAGTGTAAAATCTTCCAGAGTGACTTTGTTTAATAAGATTAGAATAGAAAGGTAAAATGACATGCATGGCCTTTTTTTGTAGATTAATGAGAAATGCTTTGATTTTTAATTTATAAATTCATGGTGAGTCTTAAAGCTGTTATCTGAGATTTAGTGAAGTTTAATAACTTCTCCCAGGGGTGGTACCCTTCTTAACATCAGATTCTCTATTTTCTAAGGAGTAATAGTAGCATTTGTTTGCTGAGTTGTCTTGCAGTGATGGGATGGGATATAGAATTGTGCTTTGTAATAGATGACCAACGCAGAATAAACTCCATGGCATTTCAAGGCATTTCAAGTCTTTGTCTCACAATGCTTTGTCAGGATGTCGTCTTCTCCTTCTCCTTCTCCTTCTCCTTCTCCTTCTCCTTCTCCTTCTCCTTCTCCTTCTCCTTCTCCTTCTCCTTCTCCTTCTCCTTCTCCTTCTCCTTCTCCTTCTCCTTCTCCTTCTCCTTCTCCTTCTCCTTCTCCTTCTCCTCCTCCTCCTCCTCCTCCTCCTCCTCCTCCTCCTCCTCCTCCTCCTTCTCCTCCTCCTCCTCCTCCTCCTCTTCCTCCTCCTCCTCCTCTTCCTCCTCTTCCTCCTACTTTATCTTACATGTCCTTCCCAATTTCCAGTTTTGTGTTTTGAGAGGATTTTTGCATATGCAAATGTGTGTTATTGCATCCATATGTGTTTCTAGAGCTTTTTCTTTGGCTTTTTGTGTGTTTGTTTGTTATGTCCTATTCTGCTTTGTTTCTTTTTGTTTCATCTTGGTTTTTAGATACATATTTGTATTCTAATGAGAGAGAGAGAGAGAGAGACAGAGAGAGTGAGAGAGAGAGAGAGAGAGAGAGAGAGGGAGAGAGAGGGTATGGATTTGGGTGAGTGAGGAAGATGAGAGGATCTGGGAGAATATGTGAAAGGGGAAACCTTACTCAGCATATATTGTATGAAAAAAAAAGCTATTTTGAATTTAAAAAGAAACGTGCGCCGGGCGGTGGTGGTGCACGCCTTTAATCCCAGCACTCGGGAGGCAGAGCCAGGCGGATCTCTGTGAGTTCGAGGCCAGCCTGGTCTCCAAAGCGAGTCCCAGGAAAGGCGCAAAGCTACACAGAGAAACCCTGTCTCGAAAAACCAAAAAAAAAAAAAAAAAAGAAATGTGCTTTGTGATGTCATATAGGTAGAAGAGGAAATTACAGCTGTAACTAATGCACATAGTAATCAGAATTAGAAATGGAAATATAATATCAAATAGAATAACATGGCATTTTGTCACCAAAACTTTTGAAACTGTCACTGAAGGACTTAGTAAGAAAACTGTAGAGGGAAGAAGACAGGTTATTAAATGGAATATAACATTCAACTCAGAAAAAAGGATAAACTATATGTGGTACAAGAAGCATCAGCTATAAAATATTTGAATAAATATTATTAATGCAGAGAGAACAGTTTTAATATAAACCTCAAATATTTAAATAAAGTATCTAAATCCCTTAAAATTCAAAGCTTAAGAACATTAGAAGAGGTCATTAATTTTACAATTAAACTCTTAGGTAGCATAAACTACTAGTTTATACAAGTAAATATATATACCCATGTTTACTAAAATGTCATTCTTGAAATTAAAAATTTAGATACACACACACATATATATATACATATATATAAATATATATATGTATTTATATGATCAGAGTCAAGTGAGGGCCATACAATCCATCAATTGTCATGTCATTTCTTTCATTTGTGCTGATTATGTATTCAGAGTTCTTGTCTTTAAAAACAAACTTGATTTAAAGACATCAATAAAATCAGCTCAATCTTTTTCAGCCTGTAGTTTTCAATCCTTAATATGTCTTATCAATACAAATATATTTATGACAAATGTAGAAGTTTTCTGGAATATTTGATTTTATATAAAATGTAGTTTCTGTATAGATGGTATGATTACCAAACATGGAACATATTCATCTCTGTTAGAAAGAGCAGTTTCATTTATATTCAGTGGTGTATACTACTGAATACTTGTTCAAAGGTATTATAGATATGTCTTCACATTCAACTCATCCATTTTCCAAATACTGTAGTGTTTTAAATTTCCATCTACACTACTTCTCTAGAATAACAGAAACTCTATACTTATTGACTGAAAAAAAATCACATTTATAGTGTGAAGATACCCTAGATATTTTATTTTTATTTTAATTTTTAATAATCTTAGGTTTGAGGATCAGGTTTGTCTAGCATTTCTATATTTATTTTTCTAAAATGGAAGCTTACTATCTTAAAACTACTATGTAACAAAGAAACTCTCAAGTAATGATACTGTATCTCTAAGTGGAGATTTCAAGGGTAGATGATGCACAGAAATGCTGAGAAAAATAATTGAGCTACTTTATGTAGGCTTTTGGAAGGTGCTCTGGCATCTAACAAAGAAACATCACATAATAAATACTCATTAATATACTTATTTTAGTGAGAATATTACTAATAATATGGATAAAGAATACTATTTAAGATAGAACAGTTCTCATGAAACGAAATTAAAAAATATGACACCATATCAGTATCTCTTTTTGTCTACTAGGCCCTGTATTGGAAACGCAAAGGACGTCTATCTTGCTATGTTGAATTACGTGTGTTTTTATTTATTCATCAAGTTGAAATCACAAAAATATAACCAGTTATTTTGGAAACACTGAAGTCTTCATGTGCTCTTCTTTTTTTTTTTTTTTGCTATGTGTATTTCACTATTCCATGGCATTTATGTATTTTTGCTCTATGAAAAGAAAATATTATTTTTAAAATCACTAAGTGTAATCAGGATTCATATTCAGTGTAGATCTTCTCAGATACTCCCATAGATTAAAAGATAAAATAAACAACCTTTCACAGGTTTGTTTCACAGGTTTGTTTCTCTGTAGGCCCACTGGATCATCTTCATAGAGAACTGAAAATAGGTTTGACATGGATAAGTATGGATCTGAAGCAAAGCCTTAGTATACTATACAGGATTAAGTTTGGCTAAATTGTGTTTCTTCCTCAGGTTTAGCCACACCCCTTAGGTGAATTTATATTCCCTGAAGCAGAAAAGAGGTTCATAAACAGAGAATGAGATCTGATTATTTTTTCTTATTTTTTAAAGTTCTGATAGTTATTGTGCAGTGAAAGATTTTACATTGTGCATATCTGGGTGTCACAGAGCCAGAGAAGCAGCACTCAACATCTAGAATTAAAGGCCCTCAGCAAACAGATGCCAAGGAGCTCACAACATTAGTTTGAATAAAATAATGTAGCCGGGCAGTGGTGGTACACGCCTTTAATCCCAGCACTTGGGAGGCAGAGGCAGGCGGATCTCTGTGAGTTCGAGGCCAGCCTGGTCTCCAAAGCGAGTTCCAGGAAAGGCACAAAGCTACACAGAGAAACCCTGTCTCAAAAAACCAAAAAAAAAAAAAAAAAAAAAAAAAAAAAACCAAACCATAACAAACATACAAACAAAAACAAACAAATAAAACTAAACAAAAAACAGAAAGGAAATTGATATAGTGTACGCACATGGAATAGCTCTTGGGGACTCCAAGGAGCAGAGCCCATCATGTTGTATTGCAGCATGGATTGTCCTGGGAAGAGGAAACAGATGAGATCTCCATGAGTAGACAAGGGGTAGAGGGGACAATGGAGGGTAGGGGGTGGGGGATAAGAACATAAGGGAACCGGATGGTCGAAGTGGAACAGGGACAGAATGGAAGAGCAATGAAAGAGATACCAGCATAGAAGGAGACATCATGGGGATAGGGAGAAACTGGGTGCTAGAGAAGTTCCCAGGAATCCACAAGGGTAGCCCCACCTTAGACTACTAGCAATAGCAGAGAGGATGCCTAAACTAGCCTACCCTGGTAATCAGATTAGTAAATACCCTAACTGTCATCATAGAGCCTCCATCCAGTAACTGATAGAAGCAGATGCAGAGATCCACAGCCAAGCACCAGGTCGAGCTCCAGGAGTCTGGTCGAAGAGAGAGAAGAGGGATTCTATGAGCAAGGGGCATCTAGATCATGACGGGGAAACGTGCAGAGACAACATAACCAAACTAGTGGGAACTCATGAACTGTGGACCTATAGCTGTGGTGTAGCAAGAATCTTAACAGTTCTTATTCATAAAAACAAACCTGGAGACAGGTATTGGGGTGAATGCTGGAAGATTAGAGAAGCAAAACAAGCCACAGCTTCCTCCCCTCGCCAATTCCTCAGGTGATCATGTTTCCTCAGACTGGATGCCTCTCAGTTGAACTGTGCTGCTCAAAAGCCTAAAAGCTTAACCAGCCTAGTTCCTGGTTTTCACACCTTATATACCTTTCTGCTTTCTGCCCTCACTTCCTGGGATTAAAGGCTCACTTCTTGGGATTAAAGTTGTGAGTCACCATGCCTGGCTGTTTCCAGTGTGGCTTTAAAGTCACAGAGATCCAGATGGATCTCTGCCTCCCAAGTGATAGGATTAAAGGCATGTGTGCCATCATTTTCTGGTCTCTATATCTAGTGGCTGTTCTGTTCTCTGACCCCAGATAAGTTTATTAGGGTACACAATATTTTTGGGAACACAATACCACCACAGCTTTGGAGCCTCCATGGGACTGGACTAGGCCTTCTGCATAGGCAAGATAGTTATGTAGCTTGATCTGCTTAAGGGGTCCCCTGGCAGTGGAATCAGGACCCATCCCTAGGGTCTGAGTGGGCTTTTTGGAGTCCACTGCCAATGGTGGGACAGCTTACATAGCCTTGGTGCAGGGGGAGGTGCTTGGACTTGTCTCTACTGAGTGTATCAGGCTTTGCTGACTCCCCATGGGAGGTCTTGCCTTAGAGGAGGTGGGAATGGGGGGTGGGATGGGGAAGATGAGGGGATCTGTGGTTGGTGTGTAAAATTAATAAAAGATTACTTAATAATAAAAAATATATATAGTTAAAGAAAAAATAAAGAACAATTGTCCAAATCCCACAATCACCTAGAGCTACATTAATCTATTTTGAAATTCATTATTTCATTCCCCAAAAAACATGTTTTGGAAAATCTTTCTGGTGATAAAAGGAAAACATTCTGGTGATTAAATTCAAATTTTGAGCTAGGGAGATGATTCAGCAGTAAAGGTACTTGTCATCGAGGCTGAGGACCTGAATTTCAACTCTGAGACCCACACAGTATAAGTAAAAGATCTATAGTCTTCTTGTGTGCAACATTGCACACAACACACACACACACACACACACACACACACACACACACACACACGTATGCATGAACACACCAAATTATAAATGCTAATATATAGATTAAATGAAGATAAAGTAGCTGTTCTTTCCATTTAGAATAAGGCAAAATACCCGTAATCAGTCAAGAATCAGCCAGCAACATCCCACAGCTAGTAACATCACAGAGTCAGAGGACTTTGCAACCAAAGCAGAAAGGCGAATGACAGGATATCACTCATCACTTTGCAATCAATGGAGAGGGACTGTGATTTGTGTCAAAAGGCTGCTTGTATTGACCAACCAACTCCTGTCAGCAGTTTAAATTATGGGTAACATCATTTGTTGCTATTGTGTTGCCAGAATTTCTGACCACCTGGTACCATGCTGTATCAGAGAGAGTAGCTCATTTATCTGAGTGATAGATTGACAAGCTACAGAACGTACAGCACCTAGAAGCAGGAGTGACACCACCGAGAATGGAAAGAGCATATCGTGTAATCCCATGGAGCAAATGTGTAGGCGAAATGAGTGCATTATGTCTAACACACACTTAACACATCCATTACATGTCAGTGAATGTACTCCAACCCGTCCTCTGACTTCTCACAGGAAACTGAAAGAGCCAAATGCTCCATTTACGTTTCCTTAAAGATCTTAATCTCAGTTCATAACCCTGTCTTTCTGTCACTTATGAGTAAATTAAACATAACATAATATCTTCTTTCTAATTTATGTGGTAGACATGATCCAATATTTTCCAGAACTAATAAGTAATTATCTTAGTTATCCTTCTGTTGCTATGATAAGACCCTGTGGCCAAGGAAACTTATTCAAGAAAGAGAAGCTTATTTTTGCTTCTAGTTGAAAAGAGAAAGAGTCCATCATGTTAGGGAATCATGCTAACAAACACTAAACGTGGTGGGTGAGGCAGGAAGATGAGAGTTCACAACTTCAAACATAAGTGGGAAGCAGAGAGAAAGCAAGGCTACATACTTTCAAAGTCCACCCCAGTGACAACCTTTCTACAGTGAGGTAGCACCACCTAAGCTTCCTCAAACAGTGCTACCACCTGGGAACCATTTGTTCAAACATGTGAGGCAATAAGCGATTTTTTTTTTCATTTAAACCACTGTGATAATCCAAATAAAATTAACTAAAAATTATATTGACTGGATTGTTCATTATTTCATACTTCCTATGGAGCATATTTAGATCTACTCAGATACATCAAGTAAAAGGAAGGCTGTGCACACATCCACATATTTTTTATTTAGCTTCTTGTAATGTATCTTGGCATGATAGTCTGAGATTTACTTTCTGTGTTCTCAGAGATGTATATTTATTTGACCATTTAGCTGTAGAAGCTTTTATCCACCAGTATGTTTAAAAGGTTTTGACTGGGGGGCGGTGACACAGCTCAGTGGGTACATATTCTTGCTGTCAAGCTTTATAACCTTAATTTGATCCCTGGATCTCACATAGTGGAAGGAAAGCACTGACTTCTGACTCCTGCGAATTATCCTCTCACCTCCATGCTTGTACACTGGCATATTCTGTTATATATAACATAAATACAAAAGTTTTGTTTTCATTTAATATTTCAAACTTCCTAATATTATAAAGTGCGAAAATTACTTTCTAAGTCTCTTTTGGATTGCATTAGGTTTATATGTGTATGTATAATTTTAATTGATGTTTATAATATTCAGGAACATGAAAGGATTGTCTCTTTTTTTCACTCTCTCGATAAGGTTATTAAAGTACTAATATCTATGGTATAATATGTACAGAAGCATTTTATGTTTTTCTTGTTGCAAATGGTTCTTTTTTTTTTTTTTTTTTTTTTGGTTTTTCGAGACAGGGTTTCTCTGTGTAGCTTTGCGCCTTTCCTGGTACTCGCTTTGGAGACCAGGCTGGCCTCGAACTCACAGAGATCCACCTGGCTCTGCCTCCCGAGTGCTGGGATTAAAGGCGTGCGCCACCACCGCCCGGCTGCAAATGGTTCTTAATTTACTTTTTTCACATCACAGTACCATCTTGATTTTCATGTTATTAATTTCTTCCAACTAGATCTATAGTTTCATTGCACTCTGCAGCCTCCAGTAGTATTTTGTGGATATTGGCAAGCTGATTTAAAACTTTCTATCTAAAGGCAAAATGCTACAAAGAGCCAAGTTAACCACAAGGGAAACAGAACTGTAGGTTTTATACCAACAGATATCAAGATTTATTATCATGAGAGTAAAATTAAAACACTGTGGCATTTGGACTGATTCACACAAATGAAGCAGTGATGCAAAACAGAGTAAAGTAATGTATATGCTAATATGTGGATCCTTGAGTTTGACAGTGTTGGCAAAAAATTCATTGAAAAAGCAAAGTGTTTAACAATGCATCCTGCTGGCCAACTTGATGTAATATCAGAAAACAATGTATCTGAACCTCTTAAAAACATATACAAAATCAATTCCAGTTAGACTATGGAAACGAATGTAAATATTATAAAAAGTATATTTTTGACCAACTGTATGAAACATCTCTTCAAGAAGACAAAAATAGTTCAATTACAAAGAAAAGTAAACAATCTGTACTGAGTTGTATTTATAAACATCAAATCATAGCATTAATAGGACACATGTATAAATTAGATGGTAAGAAAAATGTTCAAAATATGTAATTGAAAAGAAGTTATACTCAGGAAAGAAAACTCTTGGTGCCCTCTTAATGAGTCATAAATAAAATAGATATAATCAAAATATGGCAAAACATGTCAGCAGTCAGTTCTTAACAGAAGTTATCCAAATGCCAAATAAACATTTGAGATGACAATTAGCATGGATACTTATGAGTAAAGTACATTTTAAGGCAGTCAAGATATAAATACGCTTTATTTCTACTAACTGTGGTCATGATGTATTGTGTGAGAGAAGAATAAATTTTTAAAAAGAAAAACGAAATAAAATGGAAGATTGTGATTTTTCTATTATCTATGTCATAAAATCATACATTTATAACTTTCATATTTCTTGTGCATACAACTGATATTTCACTTTCTCACACAAGTTGCTTTGGTAACAGAATGGGGGCAAATTGTCAGTGAGTCAATTTTGCAGAGGAGCCTTAGGAAACACCAGAACTTTCTCCTTGTTCCTCCTATAAAGTTTTGACTCATTATAAGAAGTTCTGATCCAAGGACAATGACTTACAAAGCAAGCTGAGTAATACCTTCAGCCTGAAGCAGTTCTTCACAACTGATGACAAATCACTGAACAAAGATGTCAATGTTTATTACTACAAATGACTGCAACTATGAAGTGACATCTACATAAGAGTAGTTAACAGTGAAGAACATTGAAGCTCTCAATGCTGATAGAGGGATAAATTGTTATGAACTTCAGACATAGGTACACACACACACACACACACACACACACACACACACACATACACACAGAAAGAGACAGAGACAGAGGAGACAGAGACAGAGACAGAAAGATGGAGAAGGACAGAGAAACAGAAACAGAGCACTAAAGGAAAACCACTGCAAGTAGGACACTCAACTAATATGTGACTAAATATTCACCAAAGATGACACATAAAGTGTTAATAACAGACATTTTCCAATAGACAACAGCTGGTAAAAAACTCTATGTTTGCCAATAATAAAAAAAGATAAATAAATTACTAAGAATTTACTTGGTGGGGGCCACACCCAGAAATTAAAATGCAAATTGCTATGGCACAAGTTGCAATGACAAAGTAGATGTGAACAAAGCATTGGATAAAGCAAGCCAACAGAGAAGTTAGGTCAGAATAGCCTACAGTGGGGAGAGTGCAGACAGTGATTATGGTCGGTGGTAGCGGTGACAGACAGGGATGTAAAGAACGCTTGGGGACTACCTAATATTCTACTTCTTTATGTGTATCTGAGTTACATAATCTGCCTACTACACGCAATTTTGGTGACTTAAACATGTACAATTGGAGAATCCTCTACTGGCTTCTACCTACAGCTCTACTTCTAAACTCATAGTCCTCAGTTGGGATACAAGAATTCTTTTTAGGGAGAATGGAAAACAAAGTCTTCGTGCTTCTACTATCTCATTTACTATTTGGGGTCACCATTATCAGTGTTGTTCCCATTGATCCAAAACAGTAGAAATTTAATCATGAAAATAACTATTATGTTTATAGTGGTAATTTATTTACTGTATTAATTTGGATTAAAGTGTACATAGTCATACACAAACACACACACACACACACACACACACACACACACACACACACACACTTTCTTCCTAAACCAACCAAGAACAGCCATTAAAACACTATCTAAATTCCAAGAATTTATTGATGTCTCATTAGCAATAGCATATAAGGTCACTACAGGTATTTTATATTTTCAATTTTTATATATTATTTCAATTATAACACACATTTCCACAACAAATTGCTGGTGGCTGTGTAGCAGTAGGTGGCAAGTGAAGTTCAAGGTGTCAGCCCACCAGGAGGCAACTCTCTGATGAGTGAATCTCAGATACGAAAGGCCGTGAGACCATAGACCCAGACCGGGAATGTCTTTTGCTTCTGCTGGGCCTTCATGTTTGCTGCTGCTACCTTTCTCTGGGATCTGCATGGCGTGAATGGGTGTGGAGAGATCCCCCACTGCCTGTAATGAAGTGTGTTTATCTCATGGAAACATCCTGTTCTACTGGGCACTTCTACCTGTGGATTACTATGAAGGTAATTTCTTCTTAATCTCCTCTGTCTGATTGATAATAATAATGTTAGTTTAAACAGAGTTTTGATGATTAAAAAAATAAAACAAGGAAGTGTCACACACATGAGTTTCTATTGAGCAACCATATAGATGGTGACTTAGGTTAATGAGAAAGACAGTTGAGTCCCCATAGTCCAGCTAGCTTAAATTCTTTTAATCTTAATGTTCAGAGCTGTGTTCACAGGTTTCAGAGGGCATCGTAGCTGAAACAAAGCTTTGGAAATAACTTAAAATTAGATTAAGATGTTTTTGTCAAATAGCTTTGAGGTGAAAAACCCAAGAAGACAATCTAAAGTTTTAGAAAGGCACATTTTGAATGAGGAACTTGTTAAGATCAGGGAAAAGTATAAAGCAGTTCAATTATCATTTACTGATGTACTTTCCTTGCTAGGATTGGTTGATGACCAAAAGTGATGATTAATTCCATATACTCATTTCTGCCCTCAATCTTCTGCCATAAAAAAAACTATCGATGAGTAGGTAAAGATTTAAAGTAGAGCTGACTGATTGTTTTTCATGTATAAAAGTTTGGGTTTGTGATGCCTTTAAGATTCCTTATAAGATTACCTTTCAAGATAAGTAATAACATAATTGGCTCTTTCTTTATAACTGTTAAACACAGCCTGCCAGTAAAAGACCTGACTGAAAAGAATATCTTGCTTGCCTACACAGATAATCTCTAACAAAATTCTTGGATATGAATGTATGTGGGTTTCTTGGGAAAATTTGTTTTTCATCTATAATATGTAAAATATTTAATCATGTAAGGTGCATGGAAAGCATGCTGTTTTTTATTGTTTGTTTTGTGTTCATTGTAATAATTCACTTGAAAAAACAGAATGTAACCACATTGTAATTTTTATATTGCCTGAAAGACTTTGCTGGGTTATATAAGCTGTAAGAAAAACAATAAAGATAGAGTTAAAGTGGGTTAGAAGGAAAACATCAAGAATGAGAGAATTAGGAGAACATCAAGAGAGTTAGAAGGAGAAGGAAAGCATCAGGACAGACAGAAGGGATTTTTTCTGGCTAGAGATAAGAAAAAAATATAGAACACAGAATAATAAGGAAAGAAACCATCAAGAACATGTGAGTGTCTTTTCCCTAACTCCATCAAAAAGTCATTGTATGAGCTGACTCTGTCAATTTCCCTTTGAGCCCTGCGCTGCGCGGGGCTGTCTCTCCCCCCCCCCCCCCCCCAGGCAGCAAAAACAAATAGTATGGACTCTCTAAAGGTTTTAGTTATGTCTTTTAGTTTGTGAGATTATAATATGATTACATTTTCCACCCAACCTTTCCTCCTTCCAAACTCTACCATACAACTTTCCTTGCTCTCTTTTAATTTTATGGTCTCTTTGTTCATTAATTGTTGTTAAACACACACACAAATGTGGTGTGTATGTTTACATGTACATTCCTAAATACATAAATACAACCCTGCTCAGTCAATATAATGTTACTTGCAGGAAGATTTTCAGGGCTATCCATTTGGTTTTGGATAACCTGGGGGAAGACTAGTGGGCTCTCAGTATTTCTAAACTGCCTGTAGTTCTTTGTGTAAGTTTGAGGCTTATGTGCTTTCTCCATCTAACTTGTCCTGACTATTGTTGTCCTTGTACTGCTCATGTTTAGGTCATCATGTAGGTAGATTTTATGGGTATAGCTTCTAACATTCCTAGGAGCCAAACCTCATTGCAGTTTAATATGATATCCTCTCAATTTCTTTATGCTACAAAAATTTCATGAAAAGATAAGTTATTTTTGACATCTAACAACATGAGTTGATACTAACAAAACATTTTATTATATATCAAATCAAATGGCAATTCTTGCTTCCAAACCCAGAGTTACACAGACATCCCTGGTTAAATTCAATGACTCACAGAATAAAATGAAAGGTCATGATATAGTTAATAAACTTGTATGGATGAAACATAACTGATCGGAGATAGAGTGGGACAAAAATCAGAAGGGGAAGGAAAGTGAGTATATATATATATATGTGTGTATGGAATTGTCAAAAATAAAAAGAGTTAATATAAAAATCTAAGTGCAACCTCTCATATTTTTATAGTAAACTTATTTTATCTCTGATCACCACTTTATGTACTAGTAATTACCTTGTGCGCCTCACAGTCAATAACTGTTCGCTGAAAGCTGTTTGACATAAAATTATTTATTTTGAAAACAAATGACTTGATTCACATTTGATCTCCTTCATACATGAAAGTTATGTAATGTCATAAATTTCTTCCTTTTGTTTATTTAAATATACTTATTTGTATACAGTAAGAAGGCTAATTATTTTGATAATCAAACATAGCAGCCTAAAGAATAACAATGACATCAAAATATCTATTAGATCCAATTCCTCTTGTCTGCAGACAGTATAATTTCCAGAAATTGAATATCCAGCTAAAGTAAACGTCATATTTCAAATTTTTAGCTCTCAAATTTCCAAAGATTACATTTTTACTCTATTGATAGAGATTTTATTGAAATATTGTAGCACTCTAAAAACAGGCTGAATTTACTCCCAAGAATTGCAAATGTGGTGATCATATTATATGCAATGTGATCTGTACATTTTTATAATTTAAAGTGCTAAAAAATACTATAATTTTTAGGCCAGGCTCAGATTTGATATGTATCCCAAATATGATTCTATATAACAAATTAGCAATATAAAAAGACCAAACATTACCTACTCAGTACGTAAAGTGACAATAAAGGCTGTAATTTTGACAGACTCCCTAAATGTGAACATATTCTTAAGGTTAAATAATAATGAATTAAACCTAAAACTGTTTTCTATTTTGTTAGTAAAACAAAAATTAATTCAGATAAATCAAGCAGAAAAAGTCTTCCTGTCTTTTCTTCCCTCCATCCCTCTCTTTTCTTTCTTTCTTTTTTTGTTCTTCAGTTTTAAGTGTGTTGTTGCTTTGTTGTTGCTATGAGTTGCATGCTGCTAAGGCCATGTGCTGAAAAGGTGGTCCTCTCTGAGCCTTTTATTCCCTTCTACTCCTTTAAAGCATAATCAAATATTATAAAAGTAATGACATCTGCTGGGCATGGCAGTGCACGATCTCTTCAATCCCAGCACTTGGAAGGTAGGTAGAGGCACGTAGATATATGTGAGTTCAAGGCTAGCCTACTCTACAGAGCAGGTTCCAGGACAGCTAGGGCTGTTATACAGAGAAACTCTTTCTTAAAAACCATAAATCAATAAATGAATAAGTAGATATATAGAGAGATAAAAAATGATGATATCCCACAATAGTAAAGAATGGGAAAATACTGCAAACAATGGTTGATTTAAATTCTATTCTGTGACCTAAAGATACAAGATAGGTATCAAATTCGTTTATATTGCAAATACCATACTCTTGGATACCATTTTTCAAATAGAGTATATTATAATAAATTGCTTCTAAATATTTAAGTTTGTAAGATTCAAAAGACTTTTAATCTTATGCTTTTCTCAGGAAGCACTAGCAAAGGTACAAATATTATCGTATAAAAGGCACATCATATAAAGACAATAATATAGATACTGCACTTTTGTAGAGCTGAAATAATCTGATTATATTACGTCTCCCATGGGTGATAGCCACAAATTCTCAACAACCTATCAAAACAGAACGTCTATTTGAAGGGATCAGGAATGAATTGAAAAGCTGGTGGGAACTGTAGGGAACTATAGTTGGGAAACTAAGGGGGAAATTTTCAACTGTTTAGTCTAAGAATAAGTCCCTGATCTATAGAGGAAATAAACTCAGAGACTGTAGCTTAAGTTTTCCTGGTCCTGCCTGGCCTACAGTCAGGACAAATTTCTCTCACCCACCAGTCGTTCAGCCAAGTAAACACACAGAGACTTATATTACTTATAAACTGTATGGCCGTGGCAGGCTTCTTGCTATCTGTTCTTATATCTTAAATTAACCCATTTCTATAAATCTATATCTTGTCACGTGGCTCATGGCTTATTGGTATCTTACATCATGTTTCTCCTTGTGGCAGCTAGCAGTGTCTCCTGACTCAGCCTTCTTCTGCCCAGAATTCTCCTCTCTGCTCATCCCACCTACACAACATATTCCCTGCCTGACTACTGGCCAATCAGTGTTTTATTTATCAATCAATCAGAGCAACACATTCACAGCATCCTCAGCACCCCCCCCCTTTTTTAAAGGAAAGGCTTTAACCTTAACATAGTAAAACTACATATAATTATCAAGTATGAGAAGTATAGGCAGGACAAGGAGAGAGGAGAATTCTGGGAAGTGGAAGGCTGAGGCTGGGAGCCACAAGGAGAAGCATGATGTAAGAAGATACCAGTAAGCCACAAGCCACGTGGCAAGGTATAGATTTATAGAAATGGGTCAATTTAAGATACAAGAACAGATAGCAAGAAGCCTGAGCCATTAGACCAAACAGTTTAAATAATGTAAGCATCTGTGTGTTTATTTGAGTCTGAGTGGCTGCTGGCCTGGGTGAAGAATAACTTAAGCTACAAGAGACAAATTTACAGTTCTGACCACTTGAGTTCAAGAGAATGATAACTATTAAATACTTAAGAGAGAAACTTCAAAAAACAGAAAGAAAACCATAAAAGGGAACCCACACTCCTATGGGTAAACTTGATCCAGATATCTACTTGAGACCTGATATAGATACCTGGGACAAATTTCAAGCAGACAAAATGATCAGAAATGAACAAACCATCACTCTCCTCAAACAAATAGTATGGATTTTTGAGGTCAACTTCTTGGATTTCATACAACAGAATCCCAAACTTCCCCCTTATGAAGAGTAAAACATTTGACTATACTTTTGTTCTCACAATCTTTAAATTCATGTAGTAAGAAAATCATGGTCCACAAATATTCAGCTATAAATCTCATTTCTCTGATATACATACATACATATATACATATATATATATATAATAAACTATGTGTGTGTGTGTGTGTGTGTGTGTGTGTGTGTGTGTGTGTGTGTAGTTTACTGATTCAGCTTCCCACAGCTATGAAAATATCTGAAGGAAATTGGTTAAAGGGAGCAAAAGCTATTTTGGTTGATTCTTTTAGAAATACCAGTCCATGGAGCTTTGGTTCTATGCCTTTGGGCCTGGGGCAAAGTAACACATTATGACAGACACAAATAGTAAAGGAAGCTGCTAACCACAGCAGGTACCCTGTATGAAAAATGGTTACGACATGGAAAGAGATTCCAGGGGTACCGAGAAAGTGTCAAAGGAAGACACAGCTTAGTGGTGACCATTGTAAATCAAAGAGAAGGCTTGGGGGAAATTCTCACAGAAGGAAAATTTTGTGTTGTGAGATGCCTTTGGTAATCCTAAAGTCAGCTCAGCCATCAGGCAGTCTGAGCAGAGTCACTGTTTCTTTGTAATAAAAATTGCTCCTTTGGTATTAATGAGAAAACCTAAATGAAGCTAGTTTTCCCAGCTCCTAGTTGATATACAAATCATCAGTCCTACAGATCACAAGCTAGGGAACAAATTACTAGTTTCCTACTAGTTTTTCTATAGATAACGGCTCTGTCCTTTGGGTTATGATTACAGTTGCTAGGTTACTTTTTAGAAAATTGAAAACCATTCTTTTTCTAAAAATATTGACTCTCCCCTTAAGTCTGATGATGTCTGCGGGGATGAAATGGCTTGATGTCTCTGTTACCACTTCATATCTGTTTCCTTAACATTTAAGTCAGAGTGTACATAGCTCTGAAGTGAATCTGTAGATTATTCGAGAAATGCTTTGTAATCAAACAAAATTGTTCATTTGAGAAATGTTTTGTAATTAAACAAGATTGACTATCTGTATTTGACTAGTTTCTTTTCTCTTCCTTTATTTATTTATTTTTCTTTTTTTCCATATTTCAAATCCAAAGCAACCATGACTAGAAGCACCAGTAACCTCAAGTTCATGAAAGGTCTCCAACTACTTCCAGGAAAGAAATCAATATTTCTCCTATGTATTGTCTATATATCCCTGATTATTCTCATCCTATAACAGTCCTGCTTCATTGCTGTGAAAGGGAAATGCTGACTATGACTCCTTAATTGTTTAGTGTCTGTGATAAAAGCCTCTTTTTTGGCTAAAAAGTCTTTCAGATATGAGTTCCCCCAAGGGGACAATAACCCATAGCTCAAGTTATTGTTAATAAAGAAACCAAATGTGCTAAAAGCTTTGATCTTGGACCTCACACCTCCGTAACTCTGAGAAATAAATTTCTAGTTTTATACCATGCAATCTATAGTATTTTATTAAGCTAACCCTAGTAAAATCATAACTCTTAAGTTCAAGTCAGAGATAGATAGCTTGGACTGAGGATATGGCTCAGTCATCTATAAAATGATCCCCACACAAGCATACCAGCATAAGTTAAGCAAAATAATTGATTAATAAAAAAAATCTAGCTGTAGCTATGCTAAAGTTTAATCCCAGCACTGGTAAGATAAGATAGGAGGATCTCTGGGGTCTGCTGGCTAGTCAGTCTCAACAAATCAGTGAATTTCCAGCTTAGTTAAAGATATAGTCTCAATAGTTAAAATTCTGGCAGCTATTCAACATCAATCTCGTGCGTTCATAAACAAACCCACATGCACATGTACCTTCCACAAAAACACATACACTCATACGGTACATACATACACATGCACATACTAAAAGTTTATCTTCCCTGACTCTCAGTTTCCTCTGGATAATAATACCATTCACATTGTTGAAATGATTAAATTGGATAACTTGTGGTGAGATGTTCATGATTCTCTAATTCACATTATATTCAGATTTGGAATAAATACAATAGTGGTGGAACCTTTTGCTCAAAAAGTTTCATGTTGCAAATGTCACACAACACAGGATGGATATCTAAATTGAGTTCTGTTTGACTGCAAAACCTGTGATCTTTATATAGCATCTCAAAAATAGGGTTATAATAGGACTCTTAATAACATACTGCTATAACCATAGATCAGAGCATCACTCAGGCCTCATTAGAGAAGCATCTTTTCATGGTAAATGGCTATTAACACAGATCTACAACTAAATAGTATGCAGAGAGGACTCATCTCTACATGGGACATCTTTAACAAAATACTCATTTCAAGGTTCAGGGATGTATGTGGAAAAGAACACAGAAAGATTGTAAGAGTCAGAGGGTGTAGAAGACCCCAAGGAAATAGCTTTCCATATATACAGTGAAGAAATGCACCTGAACTCAGAGAGACTGTGACAGCATGCACAAGACCCACACAAGTTCAAACCAGACAAAATTCCAGCACTGAGAAGGGAAAGCAAACTCAGAGTACTTCTACCCAAGAAGGAATCTGCAAATGATAATTGGGAAATAAAATTCAACTTTCTCTAATAGAATAAAACTGGGCATATCAACCACACTGCATGGCAAGAACCATGCCTAGAAGTAGTTATCCAGTATAAAATTGACTTCATATTTCTTGTGTGCTTTTTGTTTTGTTTTGGTAATTTTTTGTCTTATTGTTTCTTTTTATTTGTGTCAATTTTTGTCTTTTGAGAGAGAAAGAAAACAAGAAATTTTGTGTGTAGGGTGGCAGGAATCATCCAAGAGGAGCTGAAGAGTGAAAAGAATGAGATATTACCAAAATATATTATACAAAATTTTAAACAACATATAATTACAAATGAATCATTTCAGTTTTTAAATTCTAAATTATATTCCAAATATGTGTAAGGAAAGAAATTTATCATTACATGAATAAAATGTACTCAATCATGTTAAATTGGAATATATAATTGCATCTAGAATTCTTTTGGTAAATTTTCATTAATCCAACAAAAAAGGAAAAGCAACTGTAAATCTTAGCTCAAATTCAGCATTTCACTCTATGATTTCAAATGTTGAACAAAGCGCTCATCTATACAGGGAAAGTTGTACCACGAGTTGTTACACCTACAAATAAGAAGAATGTTGATGCTCAAAGAAGCCACCACATAGACTAAGATGTTACTGGCTTTGGTAAACCCTGTCTACATATCAAGGACTAAATCTAAATAAAGTTTCTGTTACATTTACAAAATAACTGAGTTAATTTACTTACAGGAAAAAGGGGTCATTTGGTTTATGCATTTGGAGATACTAGTTGATGTTCAATTGACCTCAATTAAGGCTGACATAGAAGCAACTCATTAAGTCATCAATGTCTGAGAGGCAAAACTAATCGAAATTCAGGGAACAAAAAGGATAAGAAAGAGCCAAAGTCCAGTATTTTGAAGTCTAGCTTTTTGAGTTCTTTATGTATTTTGGATATCAGCCCTCTGTCAGATGTGGGGTTGGTGAAGATCTTTTCCCATTCTGCAGACTGCCGTTTTGTCTTATTGACCGTGTCCTTTGCTCTACAAAAGCGTCTCAGTTTCAGGAGGTCCCATTTATTAATTGTTGTTCTCAGTGTCTGTGCTACTGATGTTATATTTAGGAAGTGGTCTCCTGTGCCAATTCGTTCCAGACTACTTCCTACTTTCTCTTCTATCAAGTTCAGTGTAACTGGATTTATGTTGAGGTCTTTGATCCACTTGCACTTGAGTTTTGTGCATGGCGACAGATATGGATCTATTTGCAATCTTCTGCATGTTGACATCCAGTTATGCCAGCACCATTTGTTGAAGATGCTTTCTTTCTTTTCATGGTACAGTTTTGGCTTCTTTGTCAAAATCAGGTGTTCATAGGTGTGTGGATTAATGTCAGGGTCTTCAATTTGATTCCATTGGTCCACGTGTCAGTTTTTATGCCAGTACCAAGCTGTTTTTATTACTATAGCTCTATAGTAGAGTTTGAGGTCAGGGATCATGATACCTCCAGAGATTGCTTTATTATAAAGGATTTTTTTTTAGTTATCCTAGGTTTTTTGCTTTTCCATATAAAGTTAAGTATTGTTCTTTCCAAGTCTGTAAATAATTGTGTTGGGATTTTGATGGGGATTGCATTGAATCTGTAGATTGATTTTGGTAAGATTGCCAATTTTACTATGTTAATTCTACCTATCCATGAACATGGGAGATCTTTCCATTTTCTGATATCTACAGGGAAAGACCCTAGGAGGGACACATGGATGACCCAGTGAGGAGAAGTGAATGAGATCTACATGAGCTGACTGTGTGTGGAAGGGGGGTGGCAGAGGGCAAGGAGTAGGGAATGAGAACATAGGAAAATGGGAGGGTAGAGCTGGAGCAGGGACAGAGTGGGAGGGCAAGGAGGGGGATACCATGATAGATTAGGACATCATGGGAAAAGGAAGAGGCAGGGTTCTGGGGAGGCTCTCATGAACCCACAAGGATGACACCACCTTGGACTGCTGGCAGTGGTCCAGAGGGTGCCTGGACTGATCTACTTTGAGGACCAGTCTAGTGAATACCCTAACTGTTGTCATAGAACCTTTGTCCAGTGATTGATGGAGGCAGATACGGAGATCCATGGTCAGTCACCTGGCTGAGCTCCGGGAATCCAATCGATGAGAGAGAGGAGGGATTCTGCAGGCAGGGAACTTCGAGATCATGACAAGAAGTGCAGAAATGACCAGCCACACTATTGGAGGCCCATGAACTGTAGACTAGTGGCTGTGAAGCCCCACGGGACTGGACTAGGCCCTCTGAATATGGAAAATGGTTGTTTGACTCTAACTGTTTGGGGAGCACCCAGGCAGGGAGATCGGGGTCTGTTCCTGGTGCATGGACAAGCTTTTAGAATCCAGTGCCTGTGGTGTGGTGCCTTGTGCAGCCTTGGTACAGTGGGAAGGGGCTTGGACCTGCCTAGGCTCAGTGTGCCAGGCTCTGCTGACTTCCCATGGGAGACCTTGATTTTTGGGGATGTGGGGATGTGGGGTGGTTTGTGAGGGAGAGCTGGGAGAAGGGAGGAGGAAGGAGGTGGGATCTATGGGTGCTATGTAGAGTAGAAAATTTCTTAATAAAGAAAAATGGAAAAAAAGAAAGAAAGAAGGAAAGAAAGAAAGAAAGAAAGAAAGAAAGAACCAAAAGAACCAAAGTCACCAAACCTATTTCAAAGTCACATTCATATTAGGCTGATCCCTTATAAAATTTTGGTACCTTTTAATGGTGCCACCCTGGTGACCAGGTCATGAAAAACATTCAGAGGAAATGGGGAACCCACATTATAAACATTATTGTGAAAAATCAAAAAAGTATTCATATTATTGATAACCATATTATAGGTAATGAGGTTTATATTTATGGGACTTTAAAATCTTTGAAGGTGCAATAGAAAATACATTGTAGATGTACAAAGGGATTCTTCTAAGTACTTTGAGAAGAAACTTGGCTTGGACAGGGTAGATCTCAGAAAAGGACAAGAGTATTCATACATGGAAAACATAACTATGTAAGTTAAATATCAGGTGATTGAAGGAGTAGAATTTTTTGGGGGGGGTTGAGACAGGGTTTCTCTGTGTAGCTTGAGTCGTATTCAATATCTATAAATTCCATTTATGTAATATAAGGATTTTGCACATATACACATAGCCAGGTTATATTACCACAATCAACCCACCAAAAATACTTATTTACAAATATTTGCTCCTAGTAGCCTGTGTGTGTGTGTGTGTGTGTGTGTGTGTGTGTAATGGAAATCAGGCAAATGCTGTCTGCTTTTGTTTTCTTTTTTGTAACCTCTTCTATTGTATGATATTTTGTGTGTGCTCTGACAAATAAAGCTTGCCTGGAGATCAGAGGGCAGAGCTAACCACTAGTTAACCATAGAGGTCAGGCAGTGGTGGCACATACCTTTAATCCCAGCACTTGGGAGGAAGAAACAGGAAGGTCAGGAGTTCAAGGCCACCCTGGACTACATGAGATTGAACCAGTCTAAAAAAGAAACAGCCTGGAGGTTGGTGCACGCCTTTAATCCCAACACTAGGGAGGTGGAGACAGGAATATAATGCAGGTGGAGGCAGGATACCCTCCCCCCAATTCGGTCAGAGGATCTGGAGAGGTGAGATGTAACTGTGGCTGCTCCTTTGCTTCTCTGATCTTTCAGCTTTCACCCTTGATATCTAACTCTGGGTTTTTATTATTTATTAAGACAATTAGGATCTCGCTTCACTATTCTTTTAGATTATTTTAAACTATACTGTATAATTCTGCTGATAAATGGAACTATATTTTAAAGGAATATTCATTGTGCATTACTGAAATGTTATACCTATTGGTCAGCATTATCTATTTCTCTGTCCCCTAATTTGTGGAAGTCAGTCAGCATTTTCCATTCCTGACTGCTCTTAGTTTGATAATTTCTTTTTCTATAATTAACTTTTTATTAGATTATAAATATCAAAGTGACACATTAGATTAAAGAGTAAATATTGTTGTTATGATTAATCTAATATTTAATATTGGGGCAACTTCCAGAATCTTTCTTTTTTAATTAAATTTATTTATTTATTTTACATCCCAACCCCAGTTTCCACTCCCTCTTCTCCTCCCATTTCCACCCTCTCCACCTCTTCACAATCCCCCATCCATCCACTCCTTCTCTGTTTCTGTTCAGAAATGGGCAGGCCTCCCATGGGTGAAAACAAAGCTTGGCATATCAAGTTGCAGTAAGTCTTAGCATCTGCCTTGTATTAGGCTGGGCAAGGCAACCCAATATGAGGAATAGGTTCCCCAAAGCTGGCTAAAGCATTAGGGACAGCCCCTGCTCCCATTGTAAGGAGTCTCACAAGTAAATCAAGGTACACTACTGTCACATGTATGTAGAGGGCCTAGGCCAGTCCCATGCAGGCTCCCTGTTTGTCAGTTCAGACTCTGTGAGCTCTTATGAGCCCAAGTTAATTGATTCTGTGGATTTTCTTGTAATATTCTTGACCCCTGTGGGTGATCCATACAATCCTTCCTCCCTTTCTTCAGCTGGATTCCCCAAGCTTTACCTAATGTTTGGCTGTGAGTCTCTGCAACTGTTTCCATCAGTTACTGAATGAAGGCTGTCTGATGATAATTAAGATAGTCACTAATTATGTTTGTCTTTTGGGGTTTGGACTACCTCATGGTATAGGCATAAAAGCAGACAGGTTAATCAATGGAATTGAATCAAAGACCCAGAAGTAAACTACACACCTATGGAGACCTGATTTTGAAAAGAAGCTAAAATTATACAATGGATAAAAGAAAACATCTTCAAAAAATGGTGCTGGCATAACAGGATATCAGCACAGAAGAATACAAATAGAGCCATATCTGTACTTGCCCCAAACTCAACTACAAGGGGATCAAAGACCTCAATATAAATCCAGTTAAACTGAACCTGATAGAAGAGAAAGTGGGAAATAGCCTTGAATGCATTGGCACAGGAGACAACTCACCAAATAGAACACCTGTAGCACAGATACTAAGATCAATCGTTAATAAATGGGATCTCACGAAACTGGAAAGCTTCTGTAAGGCAAAAGACAGTGTCAAAGGGACACAAAAGCAGCCTACAGAATGGGAAAATATCCTCACCAACCCCACATCTGACGCAGGACTGATTTCCAAAATACATAAAGAACTCCTTTGATCATTTCATTAGTTACCTCTCATATCAGGGACAAAATACATGGCAGAATCAGTTTAAGGTTTATTGTTGTTCAGTTTCGCGGTAGACAAGATAGACTGGCTTCCATGGGTGCAGAAGTGCCTTTTGTATATTTAGATGGAATCATAGGGAGACTTGCTCACATCTCAGTCCCACAGGAAGCAAAAAGCCCTCAGCTCTGAACCTGAGTATCGATAAAAGCTTTGTATCTTCCCTGTAGACCTATTTCTGCCAGCCAGTTCCCATGTCAAAAACGTCCTCCAACTTCACACACATGCACTCGAAAACAAAAAACAGAAAACAAAGGAAAAAAAATCAAAACCAGGAAACAAGCAAAAAAAAAATTAGAGTGTCAATAACTGGTGACCTAGTATTTAAATGCATAAGTATGTGGAAAACATTTTTCAAACCATGAGAATTATTTAACATAATTTATAAAGATTTGCTTTGCTCTTGATTTACTATATTATTTCAATTAGCATAATATCCACTGTCATCAATGTTCCTTCAAATGAGAGGATTTCCTTTTTTTTGTTGTTTTGTTTTGTTTTGTTTTGTTTTTCAAGACAGGGTTTATCTGTGTAAGCTTTGCGCCTTTCCTGGATCTGGCTCTGTAGACCAGCCTGGCCTGAAACTCACAGAGATCCACCTGCCTCTGCCTCCCAAGTGCTGGGATTAAAGGTGTGCGCCACCACGCCCAGCAGGATTTCCCTTTTTAAAGCTAAGTAACATTTCACTTCACGTGTATGATATATTTATACTTATCTATATCTCTAAATATTGATATATAGGTGAATGTCTAATTCAAAGCCATATCCAGGGTTTTGTGAATAATATTACAGAACACATAGGGTGTTGATATCATTTGCAGGTCTTGATTTCAATGTTATTGGGTATATGCTTAAATGTGGATTGTTTCAAAGATATGGGGGTACTATTTTAATTTTTTGAGATATTTCTATATTGTTTCTCTATTAACTCCTCCCCATTCTACATTCATACCAATTCATATTCCCAAATACCTTTTAAATTTCCTTTTTGAAAGGCCACTGGATAGGCACAAGACACACACTAAGACCAAATTCTCAGCACAAAAGAGATTTATTTATGCAGGAAGGAAAAAGATCAGGAGATAAGAGACAAAGACAGGAGACAGAGGATGAGGGAAAAGAGGAAGGGACAAGAGGAACAAGGGAGAGGCAGGAAAGGGTATTTGTCTCAGGGGGTACAAAAGGACTGCCTCTGAATAGAGAGGAGACAGATCTAGCACATAGGAAAATGGTAGTTTATAAAGGTAAAAGGGGTAGCTCCATGTTAGGATAAGGGGTTTCATTTTTATTGGGCATGTTAATTAGGTGAGCCAAAGGGGCTTTTGATTGCTGGACTTTGATACATTGATAACTGGACCTTGGTAATCAGCCTCAGGAGGAGGAAATGGCCAAATAAGGGAGTAGACCTTGATGGCTAGCTTTAGGAATGTAATACAATGGTTTTTAGCTAGGCAGAGGGAATGCAGAAGCAGGGCAAGGCCTGCCTGAAGCATGTTAGTCATGCTCGGGCTGCCTAGAGTCCCTTCACCTTTTCTCTGCATCAATCTAGCTTTCATTGTTACTTTTCCTATTATTTCTCAATATTATTTTCTTTTGTTGTTTTTCAGCAGCCATCCTTATTCACGTAAATATGTTGAATGACATGAATGGAACACAGATGATATATGTACATATATGCAAATATATAAACACTCAAATTTATCTCATATGACATCATTCTAATGATATGTACTCTATGTTTGAAGAAAGAAATTAAAGCTTAGCTTGAGGCATCAGGTGTTTAAGATTAGCTATTATCCCGGTTGTTAGGCAGCCACTTGACACACAACATTCCTAACAGAAAGTCCCACTTTATTTTCATCCTTCAGAGTGATATTAAAATAACAAAAGCGTTGCTTTGATCTTGCGTTCCTTTTGTTACATTGTCCTTGATATTTAAGAGCATGTTAAATTCTTAGCTCTAGGCAGAGAAATACCTTATAATCAATGAGACAAACATGCCCACGATGGCATCCTTGAACTTCTTCATGAATTTTCTATGAATGTTGATATAGTCCATTCCTCTAAGATTTTTTTAATCATATAATGCCATCTGTTACCAATTGTAGAATTTTGTCTTATGTTCAAGTTCTTTATACTTTTTCAGTTGTGATGATATTTTAAATCATAAGATAAATCACAATAATATTTATCAGGAAATTGAATGACAATATGTCCATAAAATGATCATGGAAGAAAAAGTTTGAAAATAAGAATTTGGCTTCAATGTTTATAGTGCATTTTTTCCTCCAATTATATTCATTTAATTCTCTGAGCATAGATTTCTTCATTAATAAAGCAGAAATAATGATGCCAATCATTAATTTTATTGAAAAAATAAGGATTTCTCCAATTTTACTAGGTGGGAATAAATGGAAGAAAAAATATGGTTATTATGATGCAGATAACCATAAGTGATGGTAAACATAACATCTTATGATAATCAAATATTATATAGGTTTACATATGGGAATTAAAAATACAATTCTACTTTCAGTTACTAAAAGTAGTTATTCCAGTTACATTCTCAGGAACAGGCAATGCAGAACACAGAAGAATTTTAGACTAATTCACACTTTACGGGGTGAAGCTGTGCCAGCTTCCTTTGATTTCTTTTTACACTTGTTCTCTATCATTCTTACTGTAATGAGAAAAGCATGTAGTGAATTTTCACGTAATTCTACTTAGGAGAAAGCTCAGATATGACAGCTGACAGTCCTTTGGTATTTGACTGTTCTCTTTCCTCGTGATCTTTATAGATAGTGACCCTTCAGAGAGAATCAAATAATATTTTTATTGTGTGCTCCTCAGAAGTATGCTGAGTCATGGGTGGATTAGGCTAGCGCTTAGTTCAAGATACACAGAAAAGGGAAAAAAAATGGAGACTGTTTCTGAAAATTCCAGTAGTGGAGCAGCCTCCGTCATCAGTCTTCATCTTTGAAGACAGCTCCCATCAGGACTTTTTGTACTACTTTAACAACATAAATGCTATGTAGGAAATACAATCAGGTGATGAGGTGTCACACATTGCCAAGCTAAAATTGTCGAACTTCCCCCACATTGCTATGCTTTGTGATCTCCTTTCAATGCTGTTTTAAGAACTTCAGAAATCCTATTTCTTTACTGAAGGCGTATGCAAGACAAAGAACTCATGGACACAAACTATTAGGCTTCCCTTTTGTAGTATATTTTACTAGATTCTCCCCTTCAGACCTAATCCACTTCTAAAAATCATTTTTTGTGTGATTGTAAAGCTATTATTTCTAGCTTCTATTCCCTCCCTCCAACCCATCCCATGTACCCCTCTTACTCTTTTTCAAATTCATGACCTCTGTTTTCATTGATTATATACTGATCTTTGCAATTCATTTGGTACTTAATAGGGTATCAAACATCCATACTTGGTTTTAAATCCTAGGGCTATGAGAGTAGTGAGACAATATCTTAAGATTCTGCCTCGTATGATAAAACTCCTGCCTCTGGGAAGCTTAATGTCTCATGTCCAGAAAATAGTGGCTGATTTCCTCTGCAAAGAGGAAGGTTGCCACTTCTCTAATTCTGGAGACTAAAAGTTCTCAAGTTCAGCCATCTATGTGTGGGTTTCCAATGATCACTTCCAATAAAGTATAATTTTAAGGAGTGTTGTAAAATACAAGGTAATTTATGTCAAAAGGCAGGATACCCAATGCAATATTTTGTTAAAGGTAGAAGCTGAGATATAAAATTGAATTTGTAATGCTATAGTATATCTTTCAAGATCCATGACAACTAGATCAGAGAACAGTCCACTAGGAGAAAAGAAAAGATACTATCTACTGACTCCCAATCAAATAAGGACCAGTGCAGTTTCAACTCCTCTCCAGTATTTTGCTTGTTCCTCATGAGCTTTAAGATGAATATATGGTGTCCTCAACACCCACATAATAAGAGGAAGATCCCAGAACAACAGTGTGGGCCCCTAAAAAGACTGTGGAGAGACCAGGCTAAGTGTAAGAACAAAACTGGTTAGATGTGACCCGTCCCGCGGGCCAGGTTATACGATGAGACCTGAGGAGGCACCTCCTGAAAGATCAATGGGGGCGAGAGGGAAAGGAGACCAGGCGCATAAAGGAAGACCAAGTCAGTCTGAGTCGCGTCAAGGTCTCGTTTATTGACTGGGTATTGAGGCTTATAAGCAGGGCTTCAGACAGGGAGGGGGAGCAGGGGAAGCAAGGAGAGAAGAATGGAAAATTCCTAAGGGAGGGTGAGGTTGCTTTGGTCCCAGGCCCCTGCAGCTGGCTGATTAGCACGTACTCCAGGAAGTTGTACAGCCCGCAGTTAGGCCAGGAACTTCATGCTTTTGTAAGGTTTAATAAAGTAAGGAAGGTCACACAAAGTTCAAGACACAGCTCTCCGGAGTCGGTCCCCAACATAGATGTGACAGACAAAAGTTATGTATGAAAGATGCTTTATCTTGTAAACATAACAGTAGCCAAGGCAAAATCTCTAAATAGAATGAAGGAAAACATGACTATATTCAGTGTGTACATCTGGAAACAAAGGCACGTAACTGAATTTAGTATGAATGAAAATGATAAGTCTTCACCATTTAAATTCACTGTGGATCCACCCTTAGCCTTATTTTATAACTGGAATGACATTAACTGTAACTACATGGACTGTAACTGTTTTGTCTAGTCTATGTTTATAACAATCCCATTGAAACTCTAGAACTCACTCATTTAGTCTATAGCACTTCACATTATAGCTGAAAAAATTCTCAAAGGCTCTGATTGTCCAGTAAAGTCCCAGAGATTTTTTTTTGTGTGTGAACCTTATGAATTTTAAGGAGAGGTAGCAGTTGCTGAACACACAAGCTGAATTCCTTTAGTATTCTAACTCCAAATCATTTTGCATTCCATATTATTGAAAGATGTAGGGTTACCTGAATTCTTTTGAAAGGTGAGTCATCACTGAAACAATGCTTTGTTTACATACATACTGTTAAAATTGTTCTACTAACCATCTTTAGCTGGTATCAATGGAGGAGTGACACTCGAACATCCTCTGAGAACACTTCATGGCACATCTTCATCTCGGGACTCTCACTTGACTCTTAAACAAGAAAGACACATTTTTTTTTTGTTGTTGTTGTTTTTCTATGTTGGCTTTATTTTCTTTTTTCTTCATTGGGATGTGGTTGGATCTAAACATTTGTAGCCATGAAGATAGCAAGGCAAATGTGGATGAAAGTGAATTGCTGAATTGTTTCTGTATAAAGAAGAAAAAGCAAGCTTTCAAATACACAAATAAAGTTTCTTGGACCTAAAAAATGATAAAGACAACAACTGATCCTCATTCTTAATCTCTGGATGGGAAATAATTAATCTAGAACATCAAACATATTTTACTGGCTATATTAATAACAGGCACCTCTATATCTATTGAAATGTGCATGCCTACATGAAATGGAGGACTTTTTGTTTTACAAGAGCAAAGTGTTTGTATAAAAGAAAATAAAAATTAGTGTTCGTTAATGTTGTTTTGTTCAGCAAATGGATGAAGATGAAATAGGAACTTGTACCTGACTTATGGATATCCTGGCATATTCTCTATGAATGCTCAAAATACCGATATAAATATTTTAGAAAAATATAACTTTAACACAGATAAGGAACTATTTCCATTATATATTCTAAAAATAACAACATTCTCTATATAATCCATTATAACAGTTAATATATATATATAAAATTCCATTTATACTGTATACACATAAAAGTAAATCTGTGGTTTACTAACATAAATAAAAGCTTTCTATCAGGAAATAATTTACCAGGTAAATAAATAAAATACATTCATATGCACACACACAGGCACACACATATATGCGTGCTAAAATGCAAAGAAATCTATCATTTTTGCATATTTATGCATATTTATTTTCATTAGTCCAGAAAGCAGCTGCATTTAAAATAGAAAGAATTCTCTATTTTACACTGACTTCAGATGAAAGATGTCCTTTGATTCACAATATTAAGCAAGAAGCTTTCTAAATAAATCTATATGAAGAATAAGGTGTAAGTTTAATTGTTAATAAAGCTGCAATGTTATCATCAGATTGAACATAAACCTGCATTGGAAATCTGAAGCCTTTTCTCATTAAAGAATATGAAAATATACAAAAATTCAAATGTCAAATAAAACTGTAAATGATTTTACTAGTTAATGACTAAAAGTCACTAGGATGAAAGAGGCAGAGTATGTCTTCCTAAAGGTCCACACAAAGAAGTATCTGGAAAGCACAAGGATGTACACTCTCTCAGGCATTCCTCGGGGGCCACAGCTCTGACCCCATAAGCTCAACATTACTGCTCTGAGTTTGTGTTCCTCCTGTGTAAAAGCTTAGTACTGGACCATTTTTGTGCTGTGCTGAAATGCTTTAATTGTTATTAGGAGTTGAGGCTGTTATCACTGTAGGAAGGAACATTTTGATCTGCCTTCCAACCTGAGGCCCTTCCTACCTTCTCCTAGCTATCTCTTTCTTTTGTTGGTCTTTTGTCTTGTTTGTTGTCTCAGTTCCTAAGCACGCATCAAAGACTAAAGGTGCTTCTTGCTTGCCCCTTCTTCGTCCTTTTGTCATTCACAAACATTTTTCAAAAATCTCCTCGGTATTATTTCCTTCCTGGTATCTCCATTTAGAACACCCAGAGTGGGACACCGAATTTTATATTGCCCATTTTCCCAATCATTTATTTCAACCCAATAAATAACATGAATAAAAATGGTAGATGTTTCCACATAAAACAAACTTGAATTCAGTGGCAATACCATAGCCTCATCTTTCCTTCTAACCCTTTGCTTAAGCATCTTCTAATCTGAGATTCAGAATCTGTAATTGCATATAGACTATTGTGACTTTCTAGGTCACATACTGCCTGTCTAAATGCAACAGTGCTGGCCCAAAATAATGCTGGTTATACAATTTAGACTTAAGTGTTATCTGCAGGTCAGGTGAAGATATTAACAGTCTGAGGACTCAGAGGTCTGTCTCGGCAGAACTTAACAGCAGCCCTGTGGTCATTCTCTTTAGTTCTTTCATCTCTAATGAGAAGTTTTGTGTCCAATGCTTTCTAAGAATACCCCAGCCCTACAACCATGCTTCATAACCTCATTGGGTCAATCTGCAGTTTTCTATATGCAAAGGTAGCAACCCCCTGGAATCAATGCAGATACCTAAAATAATCATACTCCTTTCTCTGCAGTCCTATTAGTGTACATTGAATCATGTATGATTCTCTGTGTGTTGTTAGAGTGGCAGTGTGAAATAGAATTTCTCTCAGAAGGAGCAATTGCAAATTAGACCAAGAATCCTTGTTATGAAATAAACCAGAATCTGGAAGAGCCTCATTCAAACTAGCAATTTTGATTGTCACAGAGTGCTGATTTGACTTACTTCCTGAAAATGATACTATCAGTTTTCATACGATGTATCTCATTTTCTCTCACATATAATATCTGTTTTTTTCTTGCCTTAACTCTTCTCTCACTTTTTAAAGTCAACACTGTATACTTTGATCCTCATTTCTATAATAGACACTAGTCAATGGCAATCACAGAGATGAATTTAGTTCTCCAAGAATATCTGACACTTAATTAGGATGTTATTGATACTTGAAATGCAGAATAACACTATGCTGGGGCAAAAATTTATTATGTTAATAAAAATTTCTACAACTTTTCAGTCTAAAGGTTTATGTGTTATAGTTTAGATCTTGAAAGTGGCTCATGTGCTTTCTCATGTGCTAAAATCCTGGACCATTATGTCAGTGTAATCCAGAGTGGCTGGCACTTTAAGGAAGGATAGCTGGCAGAAATAGGTAACTGGAATGAACCATTGAAGTTTCTTTTGGACCCTAACCTTTTCCTTCCTTTGTGATCATCATGAGGTGCACAGCTTTGCTCTACCACATATTCACACCATGACATTCTGCATCTCCACATTCCTAGACTCGTCAGCCATCACTAGCGCAAAAACTAGAAGATTGGAAACCATAAGCCAAAATAACTCTCTCCTCTTCCTAAGGCACTTGCATCAGGTGTTTTGTTAGAGGTGCAGAAATCCAGTTACAATAGTAAGGTCCAACCATTGGTCTCCTTTAGTACTGGACAGTGTTTTATTAGAGGGTGTGGATATCAGGTTACAATAGTAAGTTACAGAAATTCTTGGTCTCATTTAGCACTGGACAGTGTTTTGTTAGGAGGTGTGGATATCAGGTTACAATAGTAAGTTACAGAAATTCTTGGTCCCATTTAGCACTGGACAATGTTTTGTTAGAGGTGTGGATATCAGGTTACAATAGTAAGTTACAGAAATTCTTGGTCCCATTTAGCACTGGACAGTGCTTTGTTAGAGGTGTGGATATCAGGTTACAATAGTAAGTTACAGAAATTCTTGGTCCCATTTAGCACTGGACAGTGTTTTGTTAGAGGTGTGGATATCAGGTTACAATAGTAAGTTCCAGCCATTCTTAGTCTCATTTAGCATAGCACAGAGAATGACACCAGCTGAGTAGGAATATTATAAGAATTTGTAACACATAATCAAAAATCTTTGTTCTGTTTTCATTTTCTTATCATTGTTATATCTCAATGTTATATGTAAATTGTCAGCATACCCAGGTGAAAAAGCATCAGCAGGGTCACTCACACCCTGAATGTCAGAAGAGGTTTCATCCTGACAACCGTACACAGATTTACAAATCTTGCTTTATTGTTCACAAAAGGATATAAGCGCCAGATATATAACTCAGTGTGTAATCTGCTTCTTATAACTCTTCTCTGGCTTTATTTTATAATTAGTTTACTTTTAAAGAACAAAAATCACCTCTATTAAACAGCACATTGCAAAATGATGATACTATCTGCTTTATAAAGATTACTGTAACAAATCATATATCATGAAAAAATACTGAGTAACTGACATATGTTCTACATTCAAGTCATCACCAATTTAGGCATATTTTTATTTTTAAATTTATTGCCTTGACAGATTTTTAGATGATTAGACTTCATACTGAGTAGGCATTTCCCCTCTAGTATTTGAAAGTATTGTATCTTTCCTCATATTAAAGAAAATAAATCAAAAAATACTATTTGAATTCGTGGAGTTGAATGGATTTAATGACAAATAATTTCTAATTAGTGTTGCAGGATTTGCTCCCAAGCTCCTAATTGACCATTATTAAGTAAATGCAATTTCATCTAGTTTAAGTCAGAACATTGCTTCATTGTATTTTGGCCAGTATACAAATGTCATTATGTAATCTAACAAAATGATAAATGATTTCTAAAAATTTTGTCACACATATCATAATTCAGCCAATATTTCCAGAGGTGGAAGTGCCAACAGGAATATTAATAATCAGTTACTATTGCATATATACTATTTTGTTAATTAATAAGATGAAACTGAATAATTGAAAATTTTTGTAATAGGCATTTTATGTCTCACAGGTAACAGCTTCCTATAAAATGGTGAACCAGTGTCATGTAATTTACACGTATTAATAGTAATTAAAATTAATTTTAGAATTCCAGTATTTATGATGAATATAAAAAAATAGTAAACATAGTTCATGGTTTCATAAAGACATATGTTTTCTGTTATGTTTTGAGTAAGTTCTAAGATGGTGCATGCTGTCACTCACCTAAGCTGATCATACTAATTCAACAGTTGATTGCACAGCATTGTCTTGTGACAGACATTCATTTATGAAGTGAAACAGTAGGTTCCAAAGGTCCTTGTTATTTTATTATCTTGGTGTCACTCCAGGCAGAGACTATATGCTTTTTCTGGTGTTTGAACACAATTGTCCAGAAACATGAGATGCTTTCTTGCTTGTCTACTAGGCAGATGAACCATAAAGAAATGAACCAAGACAAATTTCTTTTCATTTATCCAACCCCAAATCTTATCTTCCCATTGGACTTTCAGTGATGTGTGAAATGTATTTCTTTATATTCTATTTGCTTTGTACTTTATGTTGCCCAGAATATTTTAACATCTTGATGTTAAAAGGTAGTGGATTAAAATGAATGTTTATAATGACAAACTCTTATTCCAATTACCCAGTGGTAGGAAATTCTCATATAGAATGAGAAATGGTTTGGAAGACCATTTTAGAAATTATTAGTTTATTTTACCTTGTCATACACTTTTCATATATGTTCATATTTTACATAATAGTATAAATAAAACTCAATTGATTATGTAATTGTGTATAAAAGAACTTACAAATAGTATGTAATCAAGAAATTCTGTTTGTTGTAAACATTAATACTATCTTAGAATACTCAAACATTGCTTACTATAACCCTTTCTCATTGCCTAGGGCATTAATTGAAACCATCAGAAGGAATCTTGTGCCTTCATGCAGTATATACTGCTCACATTCTATAAATAAGTTACAATAATAAAAACCAAAAAGATTTTTATGGAAAACTTTGGCCTCACAGAGATTAACATTAATTGGCATTCAAAATGTTGATAAACCTAATTTAGCACAATTAAGTGTTCAAGCAATAAGGTCTGTTTAGTCCTCAGCTTCCAGCCATGATATCATAGAATCATAAAAATCCTTAATATGCACTTGGTAGATAACCTATCCTGACTACAGTTGAGACTAGTTGGTCAAAATTACATGTGCCTTATTAGGTGTTTTCAATGTCAATTTAAAACTGTGTTTACAAAAATTTTACATAACTCTTTTGTTTTGGACATATAATGAGTTATAGGCCAGTGCCGTGGAATAATCTTTCTGTACACTGTGAAGATGTGTCTTTGACAAGGTACCTTCTAATTGGTTTAATAAAGAGCTGACTGGACAATAGCTAGACAGGAAGAGGTTAGGCAAGACTTTTGGGCAGAAAGAAGAGAAGAGAAGATAAATCTAGGCATGGGAGAGACACTGGAAGAGATGGAGAGGAAGCAGAACATGGAGGAGAGGCAAAAGCCATGGGCCATGTGGTAGAATGAAGATTAATAGAAGTGGGTTAATTTCATAATTAATAAGTCTCTGTGTCATGACTTGGGGCCTGGCAGTACGGAGAAAGACTTGCTATAGGCCAGCCTAGATTGTCTAGTAAGTCTTTGTAAAATTTTTAGAAAACTATACACACACACACACACACACACACACACACACACACACACACACACACACACACATACTTTTTATTGTTTTTTATTGTTTAAAATGATTATTTTAAACTACTGATCTTTACTTTCAGTCACCAACACCTGGAGGCATTTTCTACCTGGGAACCTGCTTGCCAAGCAGACTCAGGAATGAGATAGGCAAACTTTATTCTCTTTCCTGGCCTCCAGCTCCAATTTCCCAGTTCTATCCCCAGGATTATAGCTGACCTCCTTCTGGGGCCTTAGATTCCTCTCTGTCCCATTCCCAGAACACTCTTTAGATCTTCTACAGCTTTCCTCCTTCACCCTAGAGTTTGTCTCAGACAACAACATCCAATGACAGTGGCTACCTGGGAACTCACTGGTCATGCCAGCCTGGGAGTCTCATCTTCAACCCTGCAGCAAACCACTTCCCAGGGAACTAGTCTTTCTTCTGCCATTCCTTGGGAACTCCACAGATCCTCATGACAGACCTAAATTTCTTTCTTTCTGTCGACCATCCTACCTGATGCCCAGTCCTTATTGTCAGTTCCTATTACCTTGAAATGTTCTACCCTGTATTTCCAGTGGCCTTGCCTGGAAAGGTCTCAGAAGCACTCTCCGGAAGACAACACAGCCAATTTACTGTCCTAAGATGAAGAAAGACCCACAGAAACCAAGAAATGGAACACTGAACCAACAAGAATGAGGCCAGATTTCAATACCTGGAATTACAATTATACCAAACTTAGATGCCTAGATACCAGTATAAAAGTACAAATAACAACATCAGGAAAGTATCTCCACTAGAACCTAGTCAGAATGGTCAAGATCAATAAAACAAATGAAAAAAAAACTTATTCTGGGATAAGGGAAACACTCATTCATTGCATATGGGAGTGCACACTTGTAGAGCTACAATGGAAAGTCATATGACAGTTCCTCAGGAATATATGTCTTTCAAGATCCAGCTATACTACTCTTGGGCATATACCCAATGATCTCTATATTCTACTATAGAAACACATGCTCAACCATGTTCCTTGCTACTTTATTCATATCAGTAAAAAATTTGAAGTAGCCTAGATGTCCATGATTGAATTAATGGATAAAGAAATGCGGTATATTTACACAATGTAATATTATTCAACTGTTTAAAAATGAAAGTATGAAATTCACAAGGAAATGGGTAGAATCAAATATCCTGAGTGAAGTAACCTAGACCAAAAAAAAAAAAAAAAAAAAAATATGGTACATGTTGCTTATATGTGGATGTTAGTTGTTAAGAGTTTAATAGGCAGATGCCAATCTCTACTTTATAATCACAGAAGCCTAGCTATAGAGTAAAGGACTAGAGGAGAGGGATTGATCTCCCTATGAAAGGGAAATAGAGTAGATAGGTAAGGATTGAGGAAAGAAAGAAATAGGCGAATCAAACAGGTATGGGGAAGGAAGCAAGAGGTTAAGAGATTAAATATAGGGAGGGACAGCTAAAACTAAGGGTGATTTGAGGGGTCTAAAGGAAACCCAATAAGTAGAAGACTAGTAAAATTTATTCATATATGTAAGAAACCTGGACTGAATCTGCAAATACTGGGGACTCAAAGCCCCAATTAGAAATCTCTCATCACCAAACAAAACCTCCTATTTCAGGAATGGGTTACACCAATCAAGTTTTGGCCAGTGGGGCCCCATGGATAGTACTAAATAATTCAGGTTATTTTCAAGGCTATCAGTTGCTCTTCACAAACTAACGGTAAGGCCTTATTGCTGAAGACATTATCTATGTACCTTGTTAAACACAGAGAAGTTAAACTAGTGCCTACATAGAGCCTTCATCCCTAGTGATTTGTGTTCATGGGACTGGAATATACTCTGCAAACTACTATAGGAGAAAGGTAAACACCAACCGAGCTAAAAACCTTTGTTCTACAACAGGGACCTAACTGGAAGATATGCTGGTGCAATGGTGGCACATAGCTTGTGGAAGTAACCAACCAATAGCTGATTGGATTTAAGGCCCACTTCATGAAATAGAACCCATGTCCAGCACTGCTTGGGTAGCCAGTTATCTGATACTATGTAGGCCAGGGACCTAGGGGGAAACCAAATGTCCTGTTTTGCTGAAGGAATGAAGAAATAAGATGATCCCTAATGACATTCTACTGTACTCCTAGTTTATTATCTTGCTCAGTCATCATCAGAGAAGCTTCCTCCTACCATAGATGGGAACAAATAAGGTGACCCACAGCTGAACAATGTGCAGAGAGTGGGAGATCTTGGAACATTCAATCCTTAGTGGGATGTCTCCACCAAATTCTCCCCTCAGGGTTCAGGGAATCCTGTGGAAGAGGAGGCAGAAAGATTGTAAGAGCCACAGGGAATGGAGGACACCAAGCAAATAAAGCCTTCTAAACAGAGCAGGATCTGTGCTCATATGAACTTATGGAGACTGTGACAGCATGTACAGGGCTATGCCAGGTGGAGAAGTGGATACACGGCCCCATTCATAATCTATCTACAATTGACAACTGCTCACAAAGAAAAAAATAGTTTTCTTCAGTGGAATATCAATTGGGATACAAACCACTGTCAAGAGCAGGCCCAAGCCCAGCAGTGGATGACAAACACAAAACTAATTCAGTGGTATTTTCTTCCTTCTTTCCTCCTTTCTTCCCTCCTTTCTCTCTCTCTCTCTCTCTCTCTCTCTCTCTCTCTCTCTCTCTCTCTCTCTCTCTCTCTCACTCTCTCTGTCTCTCATTTTTGTTGTTGTTGTTTCTTAATGCTTTGTCAGGAACGGTTTTCGTGTGTGTCTTGTTTTTGTTTTACTTGATAGGTGGATGATATATATTGTGGTTTCCAGTTTATTGTTTTTCAGGGATTTCTGTTTATAAGAATGTATGTCTCTACATCTGTATGTGTTTCTTGTGCTTTTCATTTTTTATCTTTTTATCTTCTGTTTGTTCTATTCTATTTTTTATCTTATTCATTATTTTTAGATGCCTGCTTTTTTTTCTAATGAGAGAGAGAAAGAAAGGGTGTGGACTTGGTGGCAGAGGGAGTGTGGAGAAACAGGCAGGAATTGGGGGAGAGGAAAGCATAATCATTGTATATGTTTATGTAAAACAATCTATTTTCAATTACAAAATTAAAAATTGTATATTTGTGGAACTGACATGAAGAAAACATAAATATCTAGCCTAAAGGAATATTTTGCAGAATATTTTTGATATGTTAGACATAGCAGCAATCATTTAAATATTTTCATTTAGATGTCTAAAAATTCTGTAAAATAAGAATATTATTTCTATTTCAAGACTAGAAAATTGAAGTATCAAGATATTTAATGTAATTGTCATTTGACAAACAATAACTGGATTATTGAGTATCTTAATGATATACTCATACTCTTAGTATCTTAAATCCAACCAAGAGTGTTCATAAACTATCAAAATGTTTTAAGAATCTGTTCAAGATGTGTGATATAATATTTTCTGTATAAAGAAATTGTCACTTCAGTTTAAAAAATGATAGGTAAACTAGGAAATAGGAAATTTGATCAACTTCACATAATGAGACAATAGTGGAACTGAGATTTCTATGCATGGTAAACCATTGCAATCTCTGCTTCAAGATAAGCAAACACTTTCAATGAAAGAGACAGCTAAAAAAGGGGTGTGCTGAAATTTTGTTAGATTATTAGTAAATGAAGTTGTTATTTTATTTAAATGTTAGTCTCACAGCACAGATTTGAGTAGGAAGTACAGCAAGTAACACAAATAATATACATTTTCTTAAAACAAATACACTTCAACAACTTAATGCTCACACAGGAAGCCAAAGCCTTCAGTGGATTTTCTCTTGAATATATCACATTTACCATTTTTGAAAGAAATCCATGTATTATTACATATAAACTGTCACATCTGAATGGCACCTTATCAAGAGGAACTTGATATTCTTATAAAATATATGAGAGAATTGGCACTGAGATATATATAGCATTGTTATTATTTTGATTATGATACTATGATAGAAAACAAAGAAGGCCTGAAAGGAGTTTCTTATACTAGATAAAAGCAAATAAACAGAATAACTTCACTGACTCAGTGGGAGGAATTTACACACACTCTAAGTACAATAATAGTATTGAGATAATGTCAAAGCTCCTGTCCATCATAATTATTATTATTACATAATAAAAAGCCACCATTCTGTATGTGTGTATGAAAAGAAAGTAAACAAAACTTTTTTCTGAACTAAGTTTTATCATTTATCATTTATCACTGACACTTTTAAGAGTGTCAGTGCTGGACTTGCCTTGCAAACATCACACTAGTATCCTAGATATGTATTAAAGAGAAGCACTCTTCAACACATATGCTTACTCTCTTTTTTCATTTTCTTAATAGATGTAGATGTTTCAGTACATACTATATGACGTAATTTGTAGAGATACAAATAGGACTGTGGAAGTAAACTAAAATCAAGTCTATTATAAAATGTTATAGTCATGAGTGTCTAATGAATATACTACAGTACCCTGCAAAGAGCTTCAACATACAGAACTAAAGTCCATGAACACTAAAAGTTACTTACATTCTAGAAAATGTGTACACTTACACATATTCTGAGATGTCAAACAAAAAGCTTGATAGGGGAAAAATAAACAAAAGCAAGGGGGAATACTAAAATTGTAGGTGCTGTAATGGCTAAGCAGTTATATTAAAAATATCATTCATATAGTACAAATAAATCATTATGTACATGGTTCAAGTAGTGTCTATTATTTAAAAATGTCAGAAGAATATTCTAATCACTTGAAAACTAACAACAGCATACAAAGCCCCAAGGTCAAGTGGCAGGAAATAAATGTGGTTTCTGAATATACAAATATGATCTCAACCCAGAAAACATCTCCGGAGAAGAAGGGGGCACACAAGTATCACTGCTATTTATATAGAGAGATAATAAAGTCAGCCAAGAAAGAATAGGCAGAAGGAGCACAATATTCTTCTCTGAGAGCAAAGAAAAGATTCAGCATCCCCTCCTCTTCTGCACTGGATTCTCCTACTAATGATTGTTTTCAGAAAATCAAACTGATACTAACCTGAACAGAAAAGAAATGAGTTCTTCAGTAGTGATGCTGCCTTCTGTATATGTTAATACATTTGAAAGTCTCTTTAAAGCCATTAAAAAACTGTTGAGATGAGAGGCAATGGATTAGGGAAAGGAGGAACATCAAAGAGGTATGGTGAAGCTATTTAGTTCCTTGGCTTCTGCAAATGTATTTCAGTTTCTAACAGAGATACAAAGGGATATGTGCGGAAGAGAAGGAAATGTAGCTTTGCTTCACAAGTTTACAGAGGTAAGGACAGTGGGCAAAGTTGATCGTGAGAAACATAATTTGAGAAGTTTAGATGGAGTGTATTGGGAATAGACAGAAAACAGATAGATGGTCAGACTCTTCCCAAGTACAGGAATGATACCTGCTGATGTTTCTGGCTGAAAAGGATGATTCCTCGCCTCACCATTGTATTTTTCTAGAACAACAGCAACAAAAAACAATTTATAATTTGTAAATGAGAGACATATAAAATGGATACTTTATTATAATTTTTTGTATTTGATACGTAGTCTAACAAACTTCTATACATAGTGTGTAGAAAGAAGGCAATTTGTGTAAAAAAGCAACAAGAAGTCACAGAAGAGAAACAGACTCTCACATGATCCATGTGGTCAGCCAGAACTTCAGTTAACTGTGACAGAAGGCAGAGAATATGTATGGAAAGTTTTTTTTTCCTTTGGTTTTTTGTTTTTTGAGAATCCTTTATTCTGTGAAGAGGCATACAGAGTAACTGGTATGGAAAGTATGAACCATTTAAAATCAACTCTTCCATAAAATCAATGACAATTGTGTTGCAATTATGACAGTAAACCAAAGATGTTTCTTGCAGAACTTAAAAATAAATATTTCTTTGTCATGTTCCAAAGTGGACCTGTGCAAAAAAAAATTGTCTGAAACATAAGCCTTTTGATGTTTTAATTTAACCCAGTCCTATCAAGTTTTACAGCACACTCAAAAATAAACTGTAGTGGTTATGAAAATAAGTAACCTGTTAGACTGTGGAAGACCAAAGTATTTAGAATTGCACCATTGGACTGCCAGCAGATACCTGTCAGGGTCTGACCAAGGTCAGTGCTGTGAAAACACTCTCTTCTTCAAGAGGAATTTCTGTGGTTTGAGTAGAAGTAGACTGTGCTCTATGCAAACAACCTTATCTTCAATAAATTTGTAAAAGCCAATCTGCTCTAATTGTTGTAGCATTGAATCTGAAATGTTAATAACAGTTGGAGTTAACAAAGTGCCAAAGTGAATCACTTTAAATGAATACCTAGGGATTAAGATGCCCACAGGAAGCTTTATAAAGCGCTTATGTATTTCTGAGGGTAGAGAATGCTGCAGCCACATAGAGTACTGTGTGCAGACCCAGGCACAATACTCTTTGCCCTGTTATAAGGTGGACAAAACACAGGAACAGACACATCATCACAGAAGATGTACAGATGGAAGATACACAGATGAAAAAAGTACTCAACATTATAAATCATGTATGCATTTATCACCTACTCATATGTTCAAAATCAAAACATTAGGTAGCAAATGCTGAGTAGAACTGAAGCTATAGCAATTCTAATATATTGTTAGGAGGAACAAAGATGACACAGCCATTTGCAAGGAAGTTTAGAAGGTTTTTATGAACTAAATACATTTACCATGTGAGCCACAAATCATGCTCACTGTATTACTTAAGTAAATGAAAATTCTTTTTCACACAAACATCTTTCACATGGAGGTTTGTTACATTTAAGTGCAAAAATGCAAGCATTTGAGATGACCTTCAATATGTAAGTGGGTCAATGAACTATGGTATAAGCAAATGGTAGAATGTAACTGAGTCCTGAAGGAAATGAGCTCTCATGGCATGGAGGGTATTAAATGCATATTGCCCTGTGCACTAGATTCTAGCTCTGTAGTTCTCTGAGGGGGGTGTTGCTCCACAGGCAAGAGCAGTGGCTGGTAAGAGCAAGGAATGCGGAAGCAAAGGAGAAAAATGTAGCATTTTGAAGACACACTGCATGTATTGCAATGCAAATATACACAGGCGTACAATTGACAGATATTTTGACATTGAATCCTTTCCAGATATAGAGGCATAGATCTTCTCAGGTGAACATACTTCTCCTGACCGCATTCCCTAGTGATCAGGTTAAAATCAGGGCTTTGCAAGGGCCTAACTAAGCTCTATGTTCCTTCTTCTTAATGTATCTAGGAGATAGTGAGACTTTGGATTCTTGGCTTTTCTGTGTACACTAACCACTTCAGAGCCAGTACCCTCCAGACTCAGTGTCTTTATCTAGCACTAACATCTCTGGCACAACTCCCTTCTCTAATCATTTCAAGGATCAGACAACCAGGGAAATCTCATAATTCTGGGTCCTGAACAAATTATTACAAATAACCAATCATGTGGTATGGTGGAGTGTCCTTTGGGTAGATGCTCAGGAGTGGTATAGCTGGGTCTTGAGGTAGGTCGATTCTCAATTTTCTGAGAAATTGCCATATTGATTCCCAAAGTGACTGTACAAGTTTGCAGTCCCATTAGCAATGGAGGAGTGTTCTCCTGGCTCCACATCCTCACTGTCATGAACTGTCACTTGTGTTTCTTTTGTCTTAGTCATTCTGTCAGATATAAGATGGAATCTCAGAGTCTTTTTGATTTGCATTTTCCTGAAGGCTAAGGATGTTGAAATTTTCTTTAAGTGTTTCTCAGTTATCTGAGATTACTCTGTTGAGAATTCTCTGTTTAGAGCTGTGCCCCATATTTTAATTGGATTATTTGGTTTGTTGATGTCTAGTTCCTTGAGTTATATATATATATATATATATATATATATATATATATATTTGGAAATCAGACCTCTGTCAAATGTGGGGTTGGTGAAGAGCTTTTCAACTCTGTAGGCTGCATTTTGTCTTATTGATGGTGTCCTTTGCCTTACAGAAGGATTATAGTTTCACGGGGTCCCATTTACCAGTTGTCAATCTCAGTGCCTGCACAATTGGTGTTCTGTTCAGGAAATTGTCTCTTGTGCTAATGCTTTCGAGGCTATTCCCCACTTTCTCTTCTATAAGGCTCAGTGTGTCTGGTTTTATGTTGCTTGTTCAACTCTGTTCATAACAGCTCTATTTGTAATAGCCAAAAAATGGAAACAACCTAGATGTTTATCAACCAAACAATGGATAAAGAAAATGTGGTACATTTACACAATGGAATATTTTTCAGCAGTTAAAAATAATGACATCATCAAATGGATGGAACTAGAAAAGATCATCCTGAGTGAGATAACCCAGACTCAGAAAGACAAACATGGTATGTACTCACTTATAAATGATATTATACATAAAAGTAAAGGATAACCATGCTACAATCCACAGACCCAAAGAAGCTAAGTAACAAGGAAGGCTCAAGGTGGGGAGGGGCGGCACATGAATCTCACTGGGAAGAGGAAATAGAATATACACCCCAGGTAGGTGTGGGAAAGTATCTGGATGGGGATGGGTGGGAATTGGAACAAAAAAAGTCAGGTCAGGGGTGGATGGAGGGAGAGAGTACTGAAAAAGAATACTGGAATCAGGGGTGTCTCTGGGATGAGGTAGAAACTTAGTGCAATGAAAACTCCTAGGAATCTGTGGGGGTGAACCTAGTTAAGATTCTTAGCAATGGGAGATACAGAGCCTGATGCAGCCATCTCCTGTAACTAGGCAGGACTTTCAGTGGAGGGATTAGGAAACCAACCCAGCCATATAAACTTTGACCTACAATTTGCCCTGCCTACAATATATACTGGGGTGAAGGTGGCACAGGAATTATGGAAGTGGTCAACCAATGACTGGTCTAGCTTTAGACCCATACCATGAGAGGGAGTTCATCCCTGACAATACCTGGATGGCCCGACCCAAAGGTTGGACAGCCCAGAAACTTAAGATAGAACCAAACATGACTGGCAATAAATAAATGAATAAATAAATAAATAAATAAACTCAATGAAATGATTCCTAATGATATTCTGCTATACTCATATATCATTACCTAGTCCAACTGTCATCAAAGATGATTCACCAGGCAACTAATGGAAACAAATTCAGAGACACACAGCCAAATATTAGGCAGACCTCAGGAAATCCTGTGGAAGAGGAGAAGGAAGTATTATGGGAGTCAGAGGGACTAGGGACACCACAAGAAAACCCACCGAAACAACCAACTTCAGCTCATAGGGACTCACACAGACTGAACTGCCAACCAGAGGGCTTATATGGGACTGACTTAGGCACTCTGCACATGTTACAGTTGTGTAGCTTGGTCTTCTTGTGAGACTCCTAAAAAATGGAAGTAGGACCGGTCTCTGACTCTTTTATCTGCTTTTGGGACCCTGTCCTCCTACTGGGTTGCCTTGTCCAGCCTTAGTAGAAGTAGTGCTTCCTAGTCTGACTGCAGTTTGATATGCTATGGCTGTCTGATATACATGGGAGTTCTTTCCTGAAGAGAAGGGAGTGGGAATGGATAGGGAATGTTGGAGGAAGGGGGAGGTTAGGAGGGAGGGAGGAAAAAATGTGACCTGACTGAGAAAAATTAACTGATTAATTAAATTTAAAAAACAAATAGCTAATATTTTTTAAAATATAATATTGCATTAATTCTTTGAGATTTCATACAATCTTAAAGCCTGTTATCATGTTCAAATTGCTGGACTAAATCTTCCATACAGGAGTTAAATTAGTGATTTGTTAACCATCAACTTACTCTTCTTTTTCATCTGCCACTGACCTTCATGACCTAAACAAGGATTGTAGTGACAATCACAACCTGAATGCTATTTCTTTCTCACATCTGACCAAGCCAAATCCTGTGCATAGTGTGGAAGAGCACCAGCAATGCATTTGTCAACAATTATAGAACAATACAAAACAGTGAACATCAACATAAACAATGAGCTTCAGTCATTAGTAGCATCAATATAAGACCCTAAGTGGTCTCAAATATGCCACATTAAAGCCAGATATTATATTGATAATATTGGAAACCTCTAGACTGAGAGAGAAAAATCTATGCTTCCTGATTAGTTTTTCTATAAACTTAAACTTGTCCTAGGAAATAAACTTTCCTGATTTCTAAAGAATAAGCATTAGAGTAGGGTAGGAGATTTTTCAGTTAACATATGTATGCAAAAAATCAAATAAACCAACAAAAATTAGTAAAACTAATAATACAATCTACAAAAGGAAAAGCATTTGAATAGAAACTACTTTCAAAGTTAGTACAGCAATAGTCAATGAACAAGAGGCATATGGTCTCCAGTAGTCATAAGAGAAATGCACAAGAATAACAGTAAGGTACTGCTCTCTACCCAATTATAGTGAAATCAATTCAAACAGTATAAAGTTCTGGAGCTACAAATGTCAGAAGGTACCCATGAAGTCTCACTACATAGCTGTCTAAACATGACCTGGATAAGGAAAATATCAATAGAAATATGAAAGTGGAAAGGGAAAACCCTTGAAGCCTCAACCCCAGACAAAGAACACTGGGCAACTGAGGAATGCTGAAAATAGGAGAAATAGTCTTCCCTAGATACCAAATGGTCAACTCTGAAACATATACATACAAGTAATATTTTATGGACTGAGAGAGTTGTATTTACACACACACACAATGTGTGAGTGTATATATATATGTGTGTGTGTGTGTGTGTATGTATATATACATATATGTGCATATATACACACATGTATGCATATATGTGTGGAAATAAATATGTATATTTTTGCACACATATATATGTGTATATAACAAAAATATGCATATACATATATATGTGTGTGTGTGTCTCTGTGTGTGTAAAAACAAATAAATAGAGGCCATGCCTTTGAAAGAGAGCAGGGGATACCAGGGATAGTTTGAAGAAAGGAAAGTGAAGGAAGGGATGATGTGATTATATTATAAACTCAAAAAAATTTAAAATATAACAAGTTTGGAAGTATATGTAAATCATTATTCTTGCTGACAGGCTGTAAATGGAATGTCCATTTGTGAAAAGTTTGTCAGTTCTTCCAAAAGCCAAAATACAAGCATCATGCTTGCTAGCAGATACATGCCTAGGTATATATTAAATATATATATATATGAAAATACTCTTGTGTAAGATCTTGCTGTAACCACAGCAAAATTGAACACAATGTTCATAATATTATTAATAATAGGCCTGAAGCATAAACATTCAAAGTACCCATCCACTGACAAACAAATACAATGTGAAAAATTCAAATGGTCAAACAATAGTGATGAAATAGAATGGAATGCTGGTACCTGAATGAATCTGGAAGCATGTACATGAAATAAAACTGTTATAAAAGAGGACTATCAGGTAAAACAATTAACTGAACATTTAAAAGTCAACAAATTACATTTTAGAAAACATCGTGTTTATATTAGTCAATTTTGTATTGTTGCAATAAAATACCATGACAGAAAGCAAATTAAGAAAGAGTATAAATATATGCTTATACATTTGCTTCAGAGGGAAAATGTTTAGTGGGGAAGGCATCACAATAGGAGCAGGAAGTTGAGAAATCATATCTCAACCACATACAGGGAGCTGACAGAGAAAGTGTGTGAAGCTTTAAACTGTCCAAGCCCATCCCCAGTTATGGACTTTCTCCATCAAGGCTCCATGTTTTAACTGTTTCACACTCTCATCAAACAGTACCAGCAACTGGGACCATTTAAACAGTTTCCCATTTAAACAGACAGTGTTTAAATGTAATTGGAAGTTATTTTCAAGACAACAGGAACTAAACATACCTATTTTCCTTCCCATTCTTTGAAATCAGCACTGATGTTTTAAATCAAGTAAATTAGATGAAAAACATGCAAACTAAAACTTCAGTGGCTTACATCTAAAGATAAGATAATTTAAAGTCAGATAACTAACACTATATAAATCAAACATTATATAGAAAAGTAGAGTGATTGAAAAGGATCCAAAGAACAGAATGGAGATGAGAGTTCATAAGTCAAAGTAGTAATTAACTATCATAGATAACATACAGCATACACGCATCACATTTTAAATGGGTAAATTAAAAATAGAAACAAGTTTATTTAAGAAAATAGTAAATAGCCTTTGTGTAATTAAATTGAATGAAAAAAGAAGAAACAGAAAAGGGGGTGCATGGATGTCACAAGAGCATGTTAATCATAACAGAGAACCTAGAGACAATGTCAAAATTAGGTAGGCATATACATTCTCTATATGATATCAGGATATTTAACATGATATGAGGATATATTCACATGTTATTTTTAAGATAAAACCATATAATATTCACCAGTTTAACAAAAGTGTAAATGGTCAGATATTTGAAAAAACAATTAACGGTGAAGAGAAGGATATAATTTAATTCTGTTCAACAAGTACATATTTCTTTAGGTTTACTCTTTATAAGCAAATGTATACATTAAAATAACAAAATAATATAAGGGAACTCAGTACGAACTTTTAATTTATACCTAGAAATGTAACATAAGATTTCTTCTTGGATAATAGCTAAAGGTATCTATATTCTGAATTTGAGATACTTTAAAAGAAAAATTGATCATGTGCACAAAAAGATGAGCAAAATTATATGAAGTTAATTTGCTGTGGGATGTTCTGTATGTCAAATGTGTTACTGATTGGTCAATAAATAAATCACTGATTGGCCCGTGGCCAGGCAGGAAGTATAGGCGGGACAAGGAGGAGAATAGAATTGGGAAGTGGAAGGCTGAGTCAGAGAGACACTGCCAGCCGCCATGATGACAAGCCGCATGTGAAGATGCCGGTAAGCCACGAGCCATGTGGCAAGGTATAGATTAATAGAAATAAATTAATTTAAGCTGTAAGAACAGTTAACAAGAAGCCTGCCACGGCCATACAGTTTGTAAGCAATATAAGTATCTGTGTTTATTTGGTTGGGTCTGAATGGCTGTGGGACTGGCGGGTGTCAGAGATTTGTCCTGACTAAGGGCCAGGCAGGAAAACTCTAGCTACAAATGGCGCCCAACGTAGGGCAAGAGTTTCCACCTAAAAACTAAAAAAAAAAGATTCTAAAACGGAGCTAAAAACAACTTCCTAATTGTCTCTCTCAAATGAGCGGCAGCTGCCGGTTTGAGCTACTGGCGGGTTCCTAGCGTGCGTGCATGCTCGACCTGCTGTATGGCGGGAATGAGGCCTCTACAAATGGCACATTAAGCTGTGTGGTGGATTTAGCCTTTGCTAGTACAAAACAAAACAAAAAAAAAGAGGTTTCTGGGATACACGCTGCTTTGATAGAAGCATAGACCCACTATTTCTGAGAGTTGATGGCTCCCAGAGCTGGCAAAAAATGTATCACCGCCATGTTGGAAAGCTAAAATGGGTGGAGCCAGCAGCGCCAGCGCCATTTCAGGCTTAGAAGGCTACAGTTTAAAGCAATAGGCTCAAACTAATATAAAAAAATAAGCCACGAAAAGATGGCTACCACACAGAAAATCTAGATTATGTTCTCTTTGATATTCGTAACTAAAAAAAAAAACATTTGATTACAAAAGCTGTTGAGTTATGCCAAAATGTATATTTTAAAGGTACCTTGACTTCAAAATTTGGATGTAAGGACATATTGCTTTAGAAAGGAGGCTCTGCTTTTGTTTCCACAGAAAGCCAGAGACTATGGATTTGTTCCAGATTAAGACACATCAGGTTTGACCAGCCAAGACCACCTAAAAGGTCTCCGATGACAACATTGCCCAGATGATCCAACATCCAGAACCGTTTCAAGGCAACTGGCTCAGACGATACACCCTCATGGACTACTCCATAATCCTAAAATTTTCTTTGAGTTCCCATAAGATACATCGCCCCCCTCCAACAGAAAGTAGTAAAAAAAGCTACGCCCAAATTCCCAAATTATACATAATTTTACTTTGTTAAGGTTAAAACCTTCCTTTTTGGAAAAAAAAAATGGGGGAAGTGCTGTGGGATGTTCTGTATGTCAAATGTGTTACTGATTGGTCAATAAATAAATCACTGATTGGCCCGTGGCCAGGCAGGAAGTATAGGCGGGACAAGGAGGAGAATAGAACTGGGAAGTGGAAGGCTGAGTCAGAGAGACACTGCCAGCCGCCATGATGACAAGCCGCATGTGAAGATGCCGGTAAGCCACGAGCCATGTGGCAAGGTATAGATTAATAGAAATAAATTAATTTAAGCTGTAAGAACAGTTAACAAGAAGCCTGCCATGGCCATACAGTTTGTAAGCAATATAAGTCTCTGTGTTTATTTGGTTGGGTCTGAATGGCTGTGGGACTGGCGGGTGTCAGAGATTTGTCCTGACTGTGGGCCAAGCAGGAAAACTCTAGCTACATTAATTAGAGAAGAAATGAAAGTGAAATCATATTTGTATCACTCAAGGTAGAATCAGTCCTACAAAAATACTTTAAAAGTTCAACATGTCCTTTATATTGATCATTTTTCTAATAATTTATGGATATATAATGAATGACTTGAGCCAAGAACAGTCTCTTAACAAATCACAAACCATAACACTTGAAAAATTCAGAAATATTCTGTCACTTTAATGTATACATTTGCTTATTCTTTCAACATCCATCACTAAACAAAAGCTAGGTTCAATGGGAAAATAAATGTGGGGCCAGATAAAATGGCAAGAAACCTGGGTTCATTTAATTTTTTTTTACAATAATAGATGAGCACATTTGACTTCTATTAATGAAACACTGATGGAAAAACATTTGGAATATGTAGAGCTTAGACATAGTAATAATTATGATGGCTTGACATCCATGCAATGAGTCCAATTGTTGATCTTACTCCACTAAAACAAAACAAAAAAAGGCAGACTAAATGCTAAGTGATATAAGCACATAAAGTGCTTATCAAACATTGCCTTAATTTGGGAAAGTAACTAAATTTTGGCATAGAGGTGCTTCTCCTGTAATCTCAGCACTAATGGAGTAGAGACAGGAAGATAGGAGTTCAAGACCACACTGAACTACCCAGCAAATGCAAGGTCAGCCTTGACTAGAAGAGAGCCTGGGTAGGAAAGAAAAAGGAAAAGCATTAAGGATTGTTTTACACTTGGAAACCTGTTCTACATCAATATGAGTTCTTATGATACAACATTAAACTCTCCGTGCTGTAGTGTAATAATGTGATAGTAACACCTCTCTAGGCATTTAGATCAGAACATGCAGGTATTGCTTCTAGTTTACTTTGTAAGATATGCCAGATTCATTTCCTAATCAGCTCCCAGACTCCCACTTCCAATATCCTTCCTTTGTCCCTGTTAACTTGTTCTTAACTAATGGCCTCCTTAAAGAGGAAAATTACAAGACCCAGGAGTCACACCATATCTAAAAGCTAAACTCTCACCAGTTGACTGGTTTATTACTCTTCTGCTTTATTTCTAAAAGATTTAATGTTAGTAAGAAAATTCAGCAATATATTTAAAGTATAAATCAAATTATAAATTAAGAAATATTTTATTTCTTAATGATAGAAAAAAAGGAGTTGTTGTATTATATCTACTATCAAGTGTTTTTATCATTATTATTATAAGAGAAAAGAACAACAAAGATGATATTTTTATAAATTCACAGGTACGGTTTTTACCTACATAAATCAGTGCTAAATCTCCCAAATTGTTATTAATCTCTGCTATCAAATTGATAGCTGTGCTTTCAATGATCATTGACAATGGTTGGAAATACTCAGGTGAGAGCTGACTAAAATGGGCTGAAGAAAAAAACAGACAAACTGAAATTATGTTTCACATGTATCTCTCTGTAATAAATAACTAGGGGAATCAATTTAATGAGAAGGGGAAAAATTTTAGCCAAATTAAAAATAGTGAATGTCCATCTAGTAAAAATGAAGCAGGAAATCAATAGTGACAGAAGTTAAGACTATCAACTGCTTCCAGCAGCTAATTTAGTGCCTAGTCAAAGTGCAGACTAAATGAATGAACCTTAGAGTAAATCACTGTAAATAGTGTAAGAGCTAGAAAAAAAAAAGGTGCAATTAGCACACACGCTGTGGACATCAACTGGAGATTCCCAAGTAGAGTATGAAAAAATTATCAAGAGATGATACAAACTAAAACAAAATGCAGAGAAATGCAGATAAAATATGACTCTCCCCCCCCCAAAAAAAAGTAATTACATTTGGCTGGGACCTAATCTCTTCAAACATCATCTTTATTCCATCTATGATAGTCACAGAATAAAAATAGATCTAATAATCTTCCATGTGGCTTAGAATTGTGACCCTCTGAACAGGCCTGTCGTGATAAGGCATATTGCTGCTTGGCAAAGTGAACTTAAGGGGAATAAAAGATCACATCAGATATAAAGGCTCTATTTCAAAAATACTATATCTTCAGTATCAAGCCTTACCTCTAAATACAGGAAACGTGACTCAACAGTTTTACTTGTTCTTCCTTGCCTGTTTTTCTTCATTGACTGACACAAGATCTAAGTATTGTTTATGCAACACCACACCTCCACTACAGCTTTCAACTCTCTGAATATTTCCTATAGGATTTATGTAATATTCCTTACTGTTTGATTGTTAGGATACTCTCACATCTATGGAACTGAAACAAATCAACTAACTTAAGCCAAAACAGAAATGATTGTATTGGAAGACAGACAGCATCAAAATAAGCCTGAGACAGGATGGAACTGTTCTAATCCTAGCAGAGTATAAAGTGTGAGAGCCTTAGATTCTCTGCCGATCCACACATTCTCAACATCCTGTCCATTGTGAAAAACATTCTCTCATTTGTTTTTAATTGGAGACATCCTAGGGAATACACCTTACGTACACAGACATCTCAAAGAGAAAATAGTTTAGAAGTTTGCTCAAGTCAACTCCAAGGTTGTCATACTTGAAATGAATGGATGATGGATCCGAAAGCACAAGAGGCATTTAAAGGAAAAGCACAATATTACCCAAATTATTAAGCTCATTGTCGGTATATTCAGGTTTGGGGGGGAGATTGTTATTTATAGTGGTTGTGAGATATCTTCTAATATCAGCATTTTTAAAAGTCAGTGATAAAAGTACATCCCTTGGGGAGTCAATAACTCACAGAAAATGCTGAGAAATTAGTTTACTTGGGGAGTTTTTAAAATACTGTTATTTTCAGTTTATCTCAGAGTGCAAAGTGTTCCCATCACACTTCCCACCCGAGGATGTGCTGTTCACACATTTTCCTAACATTGGCAGGAAATGTGTTAGTTTTGTTATACAAAGGGGAAAAAAAGCCTTAAGTTTCTGCTCTGGAAATGTGGATTCAATCCCTTACATTTATTTTGTGCTTTAATGAGCTCAAATTATTAACTATGCGACTTATCTGACCAATTTCTATTACACTAGTTTAATAAGAGGTGCTAATTAGTTCAGAAAGATACCTTTCTTTGTATAACAAAATTGGATCCCTGTACTCTTGTTGCTTAGAAGTTACTATCCATCTGGAGAACTCAGGTATCTGTTACTGATGATTCAATTCTACATGTCAGAATGTTTTTTGTTTTTTTAAATAATAACTCATAAACTCAGATCAAGATGAAACAGTCATTTCGGTCACCTCTGCTGGGTCGTGGTATTAACATCTAAGGCTTTGAATCAGAGACTATAAATAGATTCCTAATTATCTCCATGCCTTTTTATTTCCCGACTCTAGGCCAGTTCACTGAAGCATGTCTACTGGCTGCTGGTACCATGTAGAAATATCCTCAGTTCATTTTAGTTAGTTTTCATTTGTATTTTCATGTGTATGGATGCTTTGCCTTTGTGGATGCCTGTATGCCAGGTACATATTATGTCCAAGAAGGCAAGAAAAGGGCATCAGATCCCCTGGTACTGAAGTTACAAACAATTATGAGCTACCATATGGGTACTGTGTTTTTGAGTGTATGACTCTGGGGTGAGTATGTACATGTGTGTGCAGGTCCACAGACAGAAGGGTCAATGTCTCCTTGGAGCTGGATCTACAAGTGCATATGGGCTGCCTGATAAGGGTGGTGGGAACTGATCTCATTTCCTTCACAGGAACATTATGAGCTGTTAGCTGCTGAACCTTCTCTCCAGCCCTATTCTCTGAAAATCGACCAGTTGTGAGTATTCATATTAATCTTCATCTGCTGTACAAAGAAACTTCTCTAGTAAGGTCTGAGAGACTTACTAATCTATGGGGAAGTGATCAGAATTCAGAAGGCAGTTTTATACTATGACTATTTAATAGATTAATAGGAGTATGTTCACACCTGGCACTTGTGAACACACCACCCATTTGTTTTTGCCAAGCCCTATAGTACCAGACATATGCTTCCTCCTTTGGAATGGGACTTAAATACAGTCAGAAACCCAATTTGTTATGTTTGTGTCCTAGTTAGGGTTACACTTGCTGTAATAAACACTACTACAAAAAACAATGTGAAGAGAAAAGGGTTTATCTGACTCACACTTCCACATTGCTGTCCATTACTGAAGAAAATCAGAGCATTAACTCAAACAGGGCAGGAACCTGGGGCCAGGAGGTAGGAGGTTTTATAGATGCCATGGAGTGGTGCTGCTTACTGACTTCTTGCCACCTCATGGCTTGGTCATCTTGCTGTCTTATAGAACCCAAGACAACCAGCACAGAGGTTGTACCACCATAATGGCCTGGGCCCTCTCACATCAATCACTAATTTAGAAAATGACCTACAGTTTTGTCTACAGCCAGATCTTATGGAGGCATTTTCTCAATTGGTGTTCCTTCCTCTCAGATAACTCTAGCTTGTGTCAAGTTAACATAAAACTAGCCAGGACATCCAATAACATAATCATGTGTGACACTCTTACATCTGTGGGCCACCCAAGTCATCATTATACTCCATGGATTTTTTCAGCTGGGTAAGACTATTGATGACTTTCCCCCCCACAGTCTACATGGCACCTTTAGGTACTATAAAAGCTGGCCAGCAGGAAAGAAGGTTTGTGGAAAGTACCAACTTGATTTCTGCATGTCCTGGATGGACATGTGTGGTATCTTCAATTGTATCAACTTGAATTCTACATGTCTTTGATCAAACTGTGCTATCTTCAGTTGTAAGATTTTACCACTAAGTCCTGATGGGAAATCCTGAGTAATGGAAATATTCTGTATTGTTGGGGAGGGGGTCTGAAGAGGATGGGCAAGTATCGAAGAAGAGAGAGTGGGGGAGGGAAAACGAGATCTAAGTGTTGTGGGATAATCTTTTTGTACACTGAAGATATGTCTCTGTCAAGGTACCTTCTGATTGGTTTAATAAAGAGCTTAAGGGCAGGAGACAATAGACAGGACTTCTGGGCAGTGTAGCTAGAGTTTTCCTGCCTGGCCCACAGTCAGGACAAATCTCTCTCACCCACCGGTCCCACAGCCGCTCAGACCCAACCAAGTAAACACAGAGACTTATATTGCTTACAAACTGTATGGCCATGGCAGGTTTCTTGCTAACTGTTCTTATATCTTAAATTAATCCATTTCTATAAATCTATACCTTGCCACGTGGCTTGTGGCTTGCTGGCATCTTCACATGCTGCTTGTCATGGCAGCAGCTGGCAGTGTCTCCCTCTGCCTTCCTGTTCTTTCTTTTCTCCTCTCTGTTAGTCCCGCCTATACTTCCTGCCTGACCACTGGTCAATCAGTGTTTATTTATTGACCAATCAGAGCATTTGACATACAGACCATCCCACAGCAGGGCAGAGATAGGAACTTGGGAATAATCAGAGGCAGAGGATTTTGCCAGCCGGACATGGAGGGAGTGGGACATACAAAATGGTCAACAGATAAAGAGGCTCATGGCAGAACATAAATTAATAGAAATGGTTAATTTTGCCGGGTGGTGGTGGCACATGCACTTGGGAGGCAGAGGCAGGCAGATCTCTGTGAGTTCACGGCCAGCCTGGTCTACAGAGTGAGATCCAGGAAAGGCACAAAGGTACACAGAGAAACCCTATCTCAAAAAAACAAAACACAAACAAACAAACAAAAAGAAATGGTTAATTTAAATTATAAGAGCTAGTTGGAAACAAGCCTAAGCTAAGGCCAAGCTTTCATAATTAATAATAAATCTCAGTGCCATTATTTGGGGGGTGGCAGCCCAAAGAAAGTCCAAGAAGAAAGACCTGTTACATCTAAGTATGTTGAAAAGAGCCATATTGACTCAGTTTAATCAGCTTCATATTTTTGTAGTATTCATATGAAATTTAGAGTTTGCATACACAAGGTATGATGTTTCTTCCAGAAGCCATGTGTTGCTGAATTAAAAAAAAATCACTCCTATTAGAAAAATAAACACAAATATCGCAAATTTAATTGTTATCAAACTCACTCTATTAATCATGTTCAAAATAGTAAGCAGAGTTCAACAAGACAGTTCAGTGGTTAAAGGCATTTGTCATCAAAACTGATTACCTGACTCCTAGGATCCTCAGGTTCCACATGAGAAGAACCTGAAGAAGAAAAGAAGTAGGCCCTGCAAGGCGTCCTCTGACCACCAGATATATGCCATGACACTTGCAAACACACACTAAACAACTAAAATTTAATGACTTTTTTGAAAAAAAAAAATCTGCAAGCAGACAGTAATACATAAGGGAGATGTTTTGGTTTTACAGATAGTAGAAAAGATCAACAAAAATGTTATAATGATGAATACAACATTCTTTGGTTAAAGGCACTAAGTTTCAGCTACACAAGATGAATAGATTCTGGAGACCTATTTAGAACATCATGATGAAGTGTTCTGTACTTGGAAATTGCTTGAAGCAGTTCTTGGATATTCCCACCAGTGGCAACATAGCATAATAACATAAAACAATCACTGTGGGGTGAAAAATTAGCTTAAAGTTATTAATCATCAGCATAAAATAAAACCAAAATAGGATACCACTATTAGCTGCAAAACACAATGTGTCAATTCTTTTTTTTTAATTTTATAATTAATTTAATTTTACAGATCAGCCATGGACTCCCCTGTCCTCCCTACTCCTGCTCCCCACTCCCACCCTCCCCTCAATCTACCCCCCATTCACACTTTCCCCAGGGCCAGGATTCCCCTGGGGATTCAACTCAGCCTGGTAGATTCAGTGGGGGCAGGTCCAGTCCTCTCCTCCCTTCACCCAGGCTGAGCAAAGTGTCCCAGCATAGGCCCCAGGCTAAAAAACCCAGCTCATGCACTAAGGACAGGTCCGGGTCCCACTGCCTGGAAGCCTCCCAAACAGTTCAAGGTAATTGACTGTCTCACTTATCCAGAGGGCCTGATCCAGTTTTATGGGGGCTCCTCAGCTATTGGTTCATAGTTCATATGTTTCCACTAGTTTGGCTATTTGTCCCTGTGCTTTTTCCAATCATGGTCTCAACATCTCTTGCTCATACAATCCCTCCTCTTTCTCACCAATTGGATTCCTGGAGCTCGACCTGGGGCCTGGCCTTGGATCTCTGCATCCACTTCCATCAGCCATTGGATGAGAGTTCTATCGTGACAGTTAGGGTGTTTGGCCATCCCATCACCAGAGTAGGTCAGTTCAGGCTTTCTCTCGACCATTGCCAATAGTTAATTGTGGAGGTATCTTTGTGGATTTCTGGGGACCTCTCTAGCACTTTACCTCTTCCTATTCCCATGGGGATCTTCATTTATCATGGTATCTCTTTCCTTGTTCTCCCTCTCTGTTCTTGATCCAGCTGGGATCTCCCACTCCCCTAAGCTCTCTTTCCCCCAAACATTGCCCTTCATTACCCCCTCTCACATCCATTTTGCTCATGTAGATCTCATCCATTTGTCTGTTGTGGGGTGATCCCTGTGTTTTTATTACTGTCCTCTTTACTAGGTAGCCTCCCTGGAGTTGTGAGTAGCAGTCTAGTCATCCTTTGCTTTACATCTAGTATTTACCTATGAGTGAGTACATACCATGTTTCTCTTTCTGAGTCTGGGTTACCTCACTCAGGATGATTTTTTTCTAGATCGATCCATTTGCCTGCAAACCTCATGATGTCATTGTTTTTCTCTGCTGAGTAGTATTCCATTGTGTATATGTACCACATTTTGTTTATCCATTCGTCAGTTGAAGGGCATCTAGGTTGTTTCCAGGTTCTGGCTATTACAAACAATGCTGATATGAACATAGCTGAGCATGTGCCTGTTGTGGGATGTTCTGTATGGCAAATGTGTTGCTCTGATTGGTCAGTAAATAAAACACTGATTGGCCATTGGCTAGGCAGAAAGTATAGGCGGGACAAGGAGGAGAATAAAGCTGGGAAGTAGAAGGCTGAGTCAGAGAGACACTGCCAGCCACCATGATGAAAAACAGCATGTGAAGATGCCGGTAAGCCACGAGCCACGTGGCAAGGTATAGATTTATGGAAATGGATTAATTTAAGCTTTAAGAACAGTTAGCAAGAAACCTGCCACAGCCATACAGTTTGTAACCAATGTAAGTCTCTGTGTTTACTTGGTCGGGTCTGAGCGGCTGTGGGACTGGCAGGTGATAGAGATTTGTCCTGACTGTGGGCCAGGCAGGAAAACTCAAGCTACATGTGCCCTTGTGGTATGATTGAGCATTCCTTGGGTATATGCCCAAGAGTGGTATAGCTGGGTCTTGGGGGAGATTGATTCCCAATTTTCTAAGAAAGTGCTATATTGATTTCCAAAGTGGCTGTACAAGCTTGCATTCCCACCAAGAGTGGAGGAGAGTTCCCCTTGCTCCACATCCTCTCCAGCGTAAGCTGTCTTCAGTGCTTTTGATCTTACCCATTGTGACAGGTGTAAGGTGGTATCTCAGAGTCATTTTGATTTGCATTTCCCTGATGATTAGGGATGTTGAGCAATTCCTTAAATGTCTTTCAGTCATTTGAGCTTCCTCTGTTGAAAATTCTCTGTTTAGCTCTATAGCCCATTTCTTATTTGGACTGTTGGGCATTTTGATGTCTAATTTCTTGAGTTCTTTATATGTTCTGGATATCAGGCCTCTGTCAGATGTGGGGTTTGTCAAAACAGTTATCCACCATGATCAAGTAGGCTTCATCCCAGGGATGCAAGGGTGGTTCAACATACGAAAGTCTGTCAATATAATACACCATATAAACAAACTGAAAGAAATAGCCACATGATCATCTTACTAGATGCTGAAAAGGCATTTGACAAAATCCAACACCCCTTCATGATAAAGTTCTTGGAGAGATCAGGAATACAGGGAACATACCTGAACATAATAAAGGCAATTTACAGCAAGCCAACAGCCAACATCAAAGTAAATGGAGAGAAACTCAAAGTGATTCCACTAAAATCAGGAACAAAGCAAGGCTGTCCACCATCCCCATACTTATTCAATATAGTACTTGAAGTTCTAGCCAGAGCAGTAAGACAACATAAGGAGATCAAGGGGATACAATTTGGAAAGGAAGAAGTCAAGCATTCACTATTTGCAGATGACATGATAGTATACATAAGTGACCCCAAAAATTCGACCAAAGAACACATTCAGCTTATAAACACCTTCAGCAACATAGCAGGATACAAGATCAACCAAAAAAAATCAGTATCCCTCCTATATACAATGTGTCAGTTCTTGGTCTTTGCCAGAGTGCAAGTTAGTACACAGACTGGGAAAGCAAACAAGTGAAATCCAAATGATTTAACAGCTTCTTAGACTTCACAATGCTTATACCAATTGCCCATAAATCCTACTCCTAGATAACCCTTTGGTAAATGCCAGTGTTTTTACTCATGGAAACTTACTTACAGATGCGTATATTGTCATTATTCATAGGTGCCAAAGTCTGTTCCACAATTCCAATGACTAGGAGTGAAAATATATGGGGACTTTTTTTCATAATAAAGTACTATTTCACAGTAAAAAGGAAACAGCTTTAGACAACTCAAAAACAAGACTGACCATCAGATGCATAGTACTTAGAAGAGTCAGATTCAATAAGTTAAATTGCAATGGTCTGAGATTGCTGTGAATTGGGTGAGAGAAGAATAAATACTAAGAGGGTACAGAGGATTTGACAGTTTATGAAACTGCTCCATATGTATCTTCAGTATAATTCACAAATGTGTGCATTAAGTAAATGTTGTATAAAGCTTTTAGTTTTCAATGTTCACAAATATAACAAAAAAGACAAGTATTTTTTCTAAGTTCTAAGATGGGTCCAGAGTTAAGATGGAAAAGACTGACTAACCAAATATGCACACACCTCTTCACCCACAAACTTTAAAGGATGAGATGATAGAAGTTTCCAAAGCAGTGAAATGGCTGGTAATTGTTCATGGTTAAATGAAAACAGATTTCTCCCCTTTAATATATCCTCAATCTAAAACTGAGCTGTTTCTTCAACTGCAGTTACAAGGAAGAATACTATGAAAAGTATTCTTTACTAATCATGAAACTAGAACCTAGGAATAAGAACAAACACAAGGAAGCCTTAGGATTTTTCGTTTACTCTAATTTGCAGGATATCTTCCCTCTCCATCTGTTAAAAGTGATGAGCAGTTTTTATTTATAATTACAGTAGGGAAAAGGTCACCATTTTCCCCAAACATCAAAGGTTTATGTGAAGACAGAAATGATGTGAGAATACTGAGGTATCTTTGAGAATGATGAGGATTTTTTGAAGAAATAGCATCTCCCAAATCCAGAGCCACCAAAGCCAAATGCAAACCAATTCCTTTCTGATTATTATCTCACAAATTTGAAGAATGGAATCCACAGACCACAGAGGACCACTTAGAAAGGCTCTAGAGGATGGAGGGAGTAAAGAAGGGATGCACAGCCAGCCAGTTCCCATTCCAGGTTTAGAGACACTTCACAGTATTAGAGTATGAGAGAGCAGTTTATTATAAATCAGTAGTTGGGTAGTAGGAGCTCCAGAAAGAGAGAGAGTGAGAGAAAGAGTGAGAGAAGAGGAGGGGAGAAAACAGGGGCCTATTATATATAACACAGTGTGTATCAGAAAACAGGGTACCTCTGAACCTTGATGCCCCAGACTTAATAAGACTTTAATATATGGAAAAAGGAAGGAGGGATGCACTGGTTTAGTTTAGTTCCCATTGCAAGTGTTGGGAGCTGTGAAGTTTCACTCACATCCTCTGTCTGGGAAAGAAATAGATCATTAAGTGGAAAACGATGTGATCAAAACAACAACAGTGACCAAAATCAGACTCCGTCTCTGGTATATCCAGCCTCTTGTCAAGGTAGAAACAGAGACATTTAAATTAAACACTCTGGTATCTGACCTCTTGTAAAGACTGGGCTTCCAGCATGTAAGGTCATTTTTGCCTTTAAACAAGAATAAGACTGCTCAGTTTTCTTTGGGGTCTTTTGACCCTAAATTTCTCAGCCAATTTCTGTCCCCTGTTTTTAACAAATTGATTGAATAAGAACCTATGTAATGGCTATAGGTTTTGAAAGAAAGAAGCTTGTCTTGATAAACCTAACAGATCCTATGGCACCCAGGAATACAGTGTCTAGAATTTTTTTTCTGAACTCTTCTTTGTGTACTATGCCCCACTAGAACTTCCTTGTGTCTGCCTCCCCTTACCAAACCCTTGGTTCCTTCTGTGATGACTCAAAATTCTTTAGTTCACTCTTAATCATCAGCTACAATTTCCTCTTACATATATAGGTAAATCCCCAAAGAAGAATAGGGAGGGAGATACCGTGATGAATGAAGACCCCAGGGGAAAAGGAAGAAACAGAGTGCTAGAGAGATCTCCAGAAATTCACAAAGATACCACCACTGTAGATTACTGGCAATGGTCGGAGAGAGTACCTGAGCTGACCTGCTCTGGTGGCTGAATACCCTGGCTGTCATGATAGAACTCTCATCCAGTGTCTGATGGAAGCAGATACAGAGTTCCACAGCCCCAGGTGGAGCTCCGGGAGCCCAATCTGTGAGAGAGAGGAGGGATTGTATGGTCAAGAGATGTTGAGACCATGATTGGAAAAAGCACAGGGACAAATAGCCAAACTAGTGGAAACACATGAACTGTGAACCAATAGCTGAGGAGCCCCCATGGAACAGGACCGGGACCTCTGAATAAGTGGAACAGTTTGATTAGCTTGAACTGTTTGGGAGGCCTCCAGGCCGTGGGACCGGTCCTTGGTGCATGAGCTGACTTTTTGGAGCCTGGGGCCTATGCTGGGACACTTTGTTCAGCCTTGGTGTAGGGAGGAGGGGACTGGAACTGCCTGGGCTGAGTCTACCAGGCTGGGCTGACTCCCCATGGGAGACCTTGGAGGAGGTGGGAATGGAGGGTGGATTAGGGGGGAAGGTGGGGGGGTAGGGAGGACAGGGGAATCTGTGGCTGATAAGTGAAATCAAGTTAAGTATAAAATAATATATTTTATATATATAATATATATTATATATATATAAATAAACTTCTCAAATTAAAAAAAATCTTATTTTGTTAGTTCTATTTCTTCATTTGCCTTTTTGAACTCTGTCACTTCTTTGAATTCTAAGATCTCACTCTTTTGAGGAATCATATTTTCCCTACTAAAATTACAAATTCTAAACCTCTTATGCTACACAAATCAATCAACCTTTGATATTCAGAAAAAACAAATTTAAAAGTTGCAGTGACAAGCATGTGGAAATGATATGTCAAAGCCAATGTCCTCTAGTAGAGCATGACATAAGGAGTATCTGGTTGGATGCTGAAAATGAATACTGTGGAGGTTTGAATGAGAATGATGATCATATGTGTTTGGTATTGGCCCTCAGCTAGTGGGACTGTTAGGGAGGAGGGGGAGGTGTGGAATTATTGGAGGAGGTATGTCACCAAAGGGTGAGTTTTCAAACACTCCTGCTATTCCCAGTATGCTCCCTGCCTCCCACTTGTGGTTACAGATGTGAGTTCAGCTATTCCAGCCATCATGCCTTCACTCCTCTGGAAACATGTGCCTAATTAAACACTGCCTTTTACAAGCTGCCTTGGTCATGGTGTTTTATTACCGCAAGAGAAAAGTAACTAACATATACAGCGATGTTTACCCTGTGCTATGTGAGAGGAGAGATCTGAAACTTTAAAGTCTTTACTGCCATTGATGCAGTATTTCAATACAGAACCAATAAGACCTAGATCACTGAATTAGGCAGTCTGGAGTTTCTAATAATCTAAGTCAACAATGTTAATGAATCTCAATGAGAATGTTAAACTATTACAACCATTAAAAGGTGAGTCTGAAAACCATCATCATGACACCTGTGCTCTCTTTCTCTGAACTGGCACTTGTGAAACTGTTTATATGCAACTTAGTCACTCTGGTAAAGGCTACATTGCTCACATTTGGGGGGAACTATCTAGTGATTTCTTACTATTTTCAGTCTGTCAATAAACCTAGACTTATTCATGTGCACTGTAGACAAGAAAAGGATTGTTTTTAGAATTCTATTTTCGTTGCAATTACTTGAATGGATGCAAATATTTTATAATGAAATATTTTATCCAATCATGTAAATACTAAAATAACATGGCATCTATTTGTCTAGATTATCTTAGACATGAAACTAATTTAATTTTAAGTAACAGAGTATCTATATCTGGCATATGACATATGGTCTCATCAATTTAGATTTGTTCCTTTGCTAGGTCAAGATGATTCTGAATTAGGCCTCAAAAAGCAGAATTTTCTATAAATTAAAATTTTCTGCCTTTCTGTCTCTGTCTTTCTATCCACATATATATATATATATATAGATATAGATATAGATATAGATATAGATATAGATATAGATATAGATATAGATAGATAGATACAGATATATAGATATACATATATGATGAAGCCCGTTTTCAATTTATTAATGTCTTCATAATAAATCATTTTCATAATTTCTGTGTTTGTCTTGTTTTCAAGATCGTGGAAGAGTTCTTTTTAAAAAATTCAGTCATAAAACCTGAACACTGATCACATTACCGGAAATGAGTCTTATTGTCCTGAAAAGACACTGTTAGAAGAGAGGAGCTTCTACTGCAGCTTTCAGGCCAAAGTGTCCCCTAGCCCTTCCTGCTTGTTGAGACCACCTGCATTTCTTGGCTGGTGGGCTTTTCTACCATCTTCAAAGCCAGCAAGGTGATATCTGCAACTGTCTCTCTGACTCTGTTGTGCCAGTCTCCAGCTTTGAATTATAAGGACTTTTGTGATGTACAAGACCCACCCAGTTAAACTTGAAAATTCTCCTCATTCAACATTCTCATTTCAATAATATCTTCAAAGTCCTTTTTTATCTATGTGAGGGAACATGTCCATTGATGCCTGAGTTTAGGATATGGTTATCTCTGGGACATTATGCTCTTTTACATCTTTCTTTTCTAAACCTTCCCTTCTCTTTGAACATATCATGTGCATGAAAACATATCTTCTGTCCAAATCCTCTGATTTCTGTGAGATCTTTGTTTTCTTTCCAATTTTGCATTCCTTTCAAAAATTATTATTTTTAATGTTATGGATGTTGTCTTTACCCAAGCCATCTCATTTTTGTGAAATCAGGATGTTGCCATTTTCCCTTCATTAAAACTCATCATTGCTTCTGTACATGAGGCTAGGAGTGGAAAATCATATGTAATACTACATGGGGATTTTTAATTTTAAAGTTACCTACTCTGACTCTCTTTAAAATAGGGTGAGAAGTTTAAGATTATATATAATGTGCTCTTTGCCTATTCTCATAGCAAATTACTGCTACTAAACAGGCTTTGTCTTGTTATTCTTACTCTATCTTCTATAGTGTTAATGTAATGAATATGTATATATGCAATTGTGTAATGCACATGCACAACTAAAGTACACATTACTGAAATACACATATATTTTCATAAGTGTTGCTTATGAAACAACATCTTCTCTAGGTCTGAGAAGATGATTCAGTAAGTAAAGTGCTTACTTTGAAAGCTTGAGGACCTAAATTTAAATCTCATCATCAACATAGAAGTCAAGTGTGGTCATGCATTTCTATCTGTAACCATAGCTCAAGACAGAGCTATGTGTTCATGTGTGTGTGAGGAACTGGATCTTTAGAGCTCAGACATTCAGTGAGGTCTGTGTTCAGTGAAAGATTCTGTGATCATGGCAGACACCTGACATCAATCTCCAGCCTCTATCTGCACAGATGCACAAGTTTGTATTCACGCTTGGGCACACACACACACACACACACACACACACACACACACACACACACACAAAGTCTTCACAAAATGTTGACATTTTGGCTACACTATTGTAATCATTATTATAAAGAAATGAACTTGAATATTTATTAAGTCATTTATTTCTAATTCATTAATGTTTATTATAAATTAGTTTTATATTTTCTGCAGGGTTGTGTTCTTTTTTTCAAGCATATACATAATACTTTATTTTATTTCATTTCAAACCATTAAGGGAAGCTATATCAACCATTGATAAAGTATTAGCTATATTCCATAACTTATAATACAATTCATTTTATTTTCACTTTTTTGTAGATAGTTTATGGTGGGATTTTTAATATTATAAACATTAAAATTAAGTGAGACTATTTTACAATCTCATGAAAAAGAAAACATTTTAAGTTACTATAAATTTCTGTATTTATTAAACAGTATCATGAAATAGTTAAAAATTAGGTATTGTGTTAATTTAAACAATAATTTAAAAATTTGAAACTTAGCTAGTTTTCTATTTTTGGAAGACTTCATAGATAAATGAATAAATATCATCTGTACAAAATAATTTCAGTGTAAATTTAACATATAATGAGTCTACTATCACATATACATAAGCATATGGGTACGCTTCTCCACATTCTTCATTATATACCCAAAGGTCATCATTTATAGCTATAATAGAAACCTCCAATTAACACATACATGGAATAAAGTGCTAACTCCACTATTAATTTTTTTCCTACAAACTTCTTCTCCAGTGTCTCTGAATCTATAAATGACAAGACACTTTATCTAGTTTTACAGGTTAACTCAGCATTTGTCATCATTTTTTTTTTTTGGTATTCCATCATCTACCCAACTTAATTATTAGTGATTTATATTGAATCTTTTCTGTTTAATTTTAGAAGCATGTAAACAGAAACATTTCAAGCACTTCAGTATCTGATGTTACATATTCTAACAAGACTTAAATTGAGTTATTTTAATTTAGGAATCATTTTACCTGTTAGACAGCAGCTGGTGAGGTTGAAGGTGAAAAGATAATTCTACAATATGTGTCTATTTTAACTTTGTTTTGCATATTTTCCTCTATAATAATGTTGTTAGATTTTGCTTTGAGGTCTAAGGTTTGTAATTACTGTCCTGTCTCAGATCACTTCAAAGTTATTCTGAGGATACTCATCTAGCAAAAACAATAAAAAAATCAAACCAACAACAAGAAGAACTTATACATGGGACAAATACTTGGAATTTTACATTGAAAGAGCTATTACAATTTCTTTTCTCTGACTTTGGGTAATTTCTTCACTTTGAGTGTTTGTCAGTAGACAGGGACATGTCTGTGCTGGAGAAGAAAGGGAAGACCACCAGGAGACTGTTACTTATGTCCAATTTCCTGCTTGAAGGAATCTTCTTTGTCATGGGAAACTGCAAGGCAAGCACACAAAGCAGAAACTCTAGGAAGCATAAGCCTCTAAATGTAACCTTTGGGAAGCTAACTCTTCTGAAGTAAGGAATACAAGAAGTTTTAGATGCCAGAGCACTTTCTACTCAAAGGTTAAGAAAAGGAAGTTCCAAATTTTACATCATGTCTGGAGCCTTTTTGCAATAATTGCTGGGCTCAGTAGGTAAAATGAAATGTATGAAAGACTTCAGATCAGTCCTAGAACTCATATAGAAGGAAATAAAGAGAGACAGAGAGAGAGAAAGAGGGAGGGAGGGAGGGAGCAAGAAAAGAAATAAAGAAAGAAAATCTACTTTGAGTTTCTAATCCCAGTGTAGTAATTGGGAGATGAAATGAAGATCCCAAGGCTCACTGGCCAAAAAGTCAAGCCTAATTATTAAGCTCCAGGTCAGTGAGAGAATATTTCATAAAAACAAGAGAACAAACTCCAAGGTTAAGATCTGACATCTATATACTTCCCTACCCACATGAATATACATATACTTTGATGCACACACACACACACACACACACACACACACACACACACACACAAGTAAAAAATGCTATGGTCAGCTTGAAAATGTACATATAAATAACATTGTACAGACTGAGCAAGTTACATTTAGGAATATATATGTATTAACATATACTTATATGCATGCAATAACAGTAAAAAAGGAAACCAAGATCTTGAAAGAGAACAAGGTTTGGAGGAAGAACAGGGAATGGAGAAATATAATTATATTATGATCTCAAAGTTTAAAAAGTAAATTCATGTTTGATTGCATCATATTTAAAATTAAAAATAAAATCTTAAAATTATGTTATTTTTCATATATATGTGTACACACACACATATATATATAATTATGTTATATATATATATATATATATAACATAATTCTTTATTGATTCTTTGGGAATTTCACATCATACACTCCAATCCTGCTTACCTCCAGATCCCTCAATCCCTGCAAATGCCCTTCACCCTTGCAGCCTCTACCTCAAAAGAAAACCCTCCAAAAATTAAGTAAAAAGAAATAACAACAACCAAAAACAAACAAACAAAAAAACCCAGCTCACTCCTCAGTCTTTGTTGTCTCTCCAACCTTTCATTTATCCTAGAGGCATTGGGAGCTACAGTGGGTCACATAATATACCCTTTTTCTAATCAACCCCACCCAGAAACGTTCATTGCAATGAGTCGTTGGTCTGGCTCAAGGCCTCTGGCCTCTGGCACACCATCATTACTGGACCCTCACCAAAACTCCTCTTGAATATCCGGCTGTTTCCCTGGGTCATGAAGTTCCTGAGACTATTTTTCTGCAGGGCCAGTCCCTTCTTACACTTCAACAGGTCATAGATGGAGTAGATGTTAGGGAGGGCCAACCCAAGACCCAGGATATGGGCCTGGATAGTAGCTGAGCTGGTCAGTCTGAGCCACTGGGACCATCCCTCTCAGGTGAGGGGCAGAGTCAGCACTTCTAAGTCCATGCCATCAGGTTCAGCTTTCCCACAATAGTGGTGGGGAGTTGGGTCATTTCTCCAGAGTGCAGGGGACAGCTCTCCCATGAGGGGCTGGATCTATGGCCCCTGTGGTAACACAGGCCATGGACATCAACATAGACCCCATCTGCAGTGGGACCATGGACTCAGAAATGGCCCTTGGCTTCAGATTAGACCTAGACTTCACCATGGTCCCAGTGGCAGAGCAGGTCACCAAGATCAGTACAGCCCTGGTGGCAGCATGACCCTAAGACACCCATCTGGCCTCAGGTGGTGGCCCAGACCCAGGGTATTTGCACAGTCTTTGATGGTAACAGGAACCATGAACATCAACACTGATCCTGGCTTCAGTAGGGCCGTGGACCCAGACATGGCCCTGTGCAACAGCTCAGGTCTGAACAACAGGATTGCCCCAGGTGGCAGCACAGGCAACTCAGATCAGAATGGCCTGGCAGCAGCATGGCTTTTGGGCATCAACATGAACTCAGGTGGCTGACCAGACTCTGAGTAACTGCACAACCTTCAGTCATTTCTAAAGCCGTGGACATCAGCACAGACCCTGACTGCTATAGGGGCCACACACCCAGACATGGCCCTTGGCAGCAGCTCAGGCCTGGATGTCATGGCCCAGGGTGGCAGAACAGCATTCACATCAGCATGGCCCCAGTAGCGACATGGCACTTGGATACCAACATAACTCAGGCATGCTTTCTGCCTTTGGTGACAACATTGGTCATGGGTGTCAACAGAACCTGTCTATGGTAGCACCACAGACATATTGACATGGCCCTAAGCAGCAACCTGGGCCCAGAGATCACCTTGGCCCTGGGTAGCAAGCAGGTCACTCACATCAGCCTTTTCCTCACCATCTTCAATTATTCAGTTCTGACTTTTTCTATGGCATATGAACCACTGGGCTTCTCTTTCTCTCCCATTTCTCCACCATATAATGTCACCTACATGCCTGTTGCCACAAAGCAATGGGCAGGCCTGTGTATGCCTTAAACTATACTGGACTGTGAGGACCCAGGCTGGTCTATAGGTCATCTGCCTGGACCAAGTGTTACCAGGTAGGCCTGTGGATGCTTTCAGCCAGCCTAGACTGTGAGAAAAGGGAAGGGGGAAATGTAATTATATTATAATTTCAAAAAAGTTTAAAAAGTTTAGAGTAGCAGTCAAAGGGCGAGGGTTGAGGGAAAGAGAGCTTGGGGGAGCGGGAGATCCCAGCTGGATCAACAACAGAGAGGGAGAACAAGGAATAGGAGACCATGATAAATGAAGACCACATGAGAATAGGAAGAAGCAAAGTGCTAGAGAGGCCCACAGAAATCCACAAAGATACCCCCACAATAGACTACTGGCAATGGTTGAGAGACAGCCCGAACTGACCTACTCTGGTGATGGGATGGCCAAACACCCTAATTGTCGTGCTAGAAACCCCATCCAACGACTGAGGGATCTGGATGCAGAGTTCCATGGCTAGGCCCCGGGTGGAGCTCTGGGAGTCCAATTAGCGAGAATGAGGAGGGTTTATATGAGCGAGAATTGTTGAGACCAAGGTTGGATAAAGCACAGGGACAAATAGCCAAACGAATGGAAACACATGAACTATGAACCAATGGCTGAGGGGTCACCAACTGGATCAGGCCCTCTGAATGGGTGAGACAGTTGATTGGCTTGATCTGTTTGGGAGGCATGCAGGCAGTGGGACCGGGTCCTGTGCTCATTGCATGAGTTGGCTGTTTGAAACCTGGGGCCTATGCACGATCGCTTGACTCGGCCTGGTAGGAGGGAACTGGACCTACCTGGACTGAGTCTACCAGGTTGATCTCAGTTCGCGGGGAAGGCTTTGCCCTGGAGGAGGTGGGGATGGGGGGGTGGGCTGGGGGGGAAGTTGAGGGTGGCGGGAGGGGGGAGAACAAGGGAATCCGTGGCTGATATGTAGAACTGAATTGTATTGCAAAATAAAAATAAAAAAAAATTTTAAAAAATGTTTAGAGTAAATTTATGTTTTGTTGTGTCATATTCAAAAGTGAAAATAACATTCAAAATTATTTTTCTAATCATCAGTCAAATTAAAATCCTTTAATTGAAGTCCCCCCATTTTTGTTTGTTTTTTGTTTTGTTTTGTTTTGTTTTGTTTTCCAAGACATGGTTTCTCTGAGTAACAGCCCTGGCTCTCCTGGAATTCACTCTGTAGACCAGGCTGGCATCAAACTCATAGAGATCCATTTGCCTCTGCCTCCCAAGTACTGGGATTAAAGTTGTGTACCACCACCGCCCTGCTGAAATCTCATTTTGGGATTTCACAGTTTGCTTTGGGACATATAAATAACTGCTGGTGAGACATCTTAAATTCAAAGCCAGTATGGTAGTTTGAATGTAACTGGGTCCCATAATCTCATAGGGAGTGGCACTATTAGGAGGTGTGGTTTTGTTGGAGTGGGTATGGCCTAGTTGGAGGAATTGTGTCACGGTGGGGCCAGGCTTTGGGGTCTGTTTTGTTCAAGCTTCCCTCAGTGTGACTGTCAGTTGACATTCATTGCCTGAAAGATGTAAGACTCATAGCTCCAGCACCACATCTGCCTACACACTGCCATGCTCCTCATCATGATGATAATGGACTGAACCTCTGAAACTGTAAGCAAGCCAGCCCAAATAAATGTTTTATTTATCAGAGTTGCTGAGGTCATGGTGTCTCTTCACAGCAATAAATACCCAAGCTAAGACAGCCAGCTATGTTATAAATGTTTTCCCTGCTGTTTTTATTAAGGTATATCAGACAAGTCTTCAAAGAGGTGGCTGGAAACTATTGTTACAAGAACACAAAAAATGTAATCTTATTTCTGGTCACATTCTGATTCCCGCACATATAAAGATCCAAATCTTGATTTTTTTTTTTTTTTTTTTTTTTTTGGTTTTTCGAGACAGGGTTTCTCTGTGTAGCTTTGCGCCTTTCCTGGAACTCACTTGGTAGTCCAGGCTGGCCTCGAACTCACAGAGATCCGCCTGGCTCTGCCTCCCGAGTGCTGGGATTAAAGGCGTGCGCCACCACCGCCCGGCTTCAAATCTTGATTTTTGTCAGACACCATTATGATAATGCCATATCCAGATAATCTTAGATGCAAGACACAGCAAAATAACAGGCAAAACGAGATATCAACAAGATAGTGTATGTTTTCCTTTCCTTTGAAATGCATTGGTATCTAGAAATATATCCCACATATCTAAATATAGATATTCTCTCTTCATATACCAAACAATTTAACTTTTATGCTTTTGATTAATGAATTTAATCAGTTACCAACCAATTAGCTGACCCATAGCTTAACACTTCAAATAAAAACATATTAACCCACATAGATTTTTGGGACTGAGAGAGTCAGAAAAATTATAGCGGCACAATTGAGTGAAGCTTAACAATTCTGAATCAGTCTTTCCATCCACAGATTTTACTTTATCTAATTTTCTGGAGGTAAAATAATTCTAACCCACAGTCACAATCATTTATGCCGTAGTAGGATTATGGGGTCCACCTTGGAAAGGGCTACCACAATTTCAATGTTTAGACTCAAATTTTAAGCTTGATAAACTATACCAATTACAGATAGTAGGTTCACTAATTAATTTAATTGAAGATACCTGTTTTATCAATAGAATACTAAAGTCAAAGGCATGTATCAAAAAGACTTGATGATGGTATGGTCTAACACAGATCCCTGAGCATGTCCATCAGCTTCAGGGAAGTTTAATAGGGAGATCTAATGTGCATTAACGGAAAGGGAGTATTTGAAGAGGCAGTGTCAGCTTTATTAATCTGCTAAGACTCTATCTGGTTATTCCAATAACTATAGCAGCAGATTCCACAGGATATAGCACAGTTGACTATAAGATCATGCTGTGTAATCATAAGGATTTTCAAGTATATGCTTCTTATTTTAACTGTTGTGTACTAGTTATAAAAGTTCATGAGTGCACTGTAGTCTTTAAAAGCATGTACAGTTTTATTACAATCATAAGGTCAAGATAATAAACAAGTCTATGACCCCCCACATTATCAGTTCCTCTGCATTGAGAGCCCTCACAATTCCTTCTATTTGATATTTTTAGATTTATAACAACCAACAAGTTACTTTACTATGCTAAAGCTATGGAACATTAAATATCATACTTTCTCCTTACTACACCTGAACACATTTATGATCAAAGCTCCTACTTCCTCTCATCTTTCCCAAACTCGCATAATGTGTTCTGTACTCTCCTTTGCTATGAAATCTCTTGTCTTAGCTTCCACATGTGAGAGCATTCAGCATTTGTCTTCTTGTAACTGATTATTTTACCACAGCATTTTAGAAAACATGGCTTCCAGTTGAGTCCAAATACATGCCCATCTTATTATTCAGTGCTGATTAACTGAAGAGATTTATAGATTTGTGTATTATTATAAACAGTCATTGTGGAAGGCTGGGCTTGGGAATCAGCTCAGTTGGTAGAGTGCTTGCCTACCACTTGGTTGATACACACACCACACAGCACTACTTAAAATCCAGCATGGTAGCACAAGCACATGATCTCAGTGCTTAGGAGACAGAAGCAGAAGGATTTGAAAATCAAGTTCATTATCAGCTTAATACAAAATTTAAGTCAAGCCTGAGCTACATGAGACAGTCTCAAATAAGTAAGTAAATAAACAAAAAAAAGAGAAGTTGAAACATGTGACATAATTGAACTTGCAAGGAGACAGACATTTTAAACCTGTTTTATGTTTTTCTTACAATGGATGCTTTGCAGTTTTATTGAATACTTTCTTTCATTATTTATTCCTCCCTTCATCTTTTATTTTCCTTCTTTCTTGGAATGAAGAGTTGAGAGGAGAAGAGAATGGAGAAACTTAAAGATTCCCTACACTGCATTGAATAGTCAGTACTTCTAGGAATCTTTGAGAGTGTATGTAGGTGAACATGACTTTTATTTGTGTGAACAGGGAGGTTTTGAGTTAATTGCAATAATTAAGAGAATACATGTTATGAGTAATTGTCATTTTCAATTTATCAGTTAAATACTCTATTTAAATATCCAGAAATAATAAGCAAGAGTTGGATATACTCTGGAGATTAGTTGGAAAAAAAAAGATGGAATTTATCTAAATTCAATTTTTGAGGATTTTATATATGATTACTATATTTATATTATTTCCTCTATCCATCTTCCCACCAATCCCACTGTGTCCCTCCCACATTAATTATAGTTGGGATAGATATTATGATTTGAATGTGAAATGTCACCTGAAGGCTTATTTGCATAAACACTTGTTCCTCAGCTAACTGTTTAAGAAAGTTTTGGAATATTTTGGAAATGGAGCTTAGTGACAGACATAAGCACATAAAGGCAATGGTTAAAAGTTACTGGGTGAATTTCCTTCAGCCTAAGTTCTCTGCTTCTTGACTCATCAATCGAAATGTCACATATATGCTCCCATCACCATAAATCTTTCCTTTTTAACCTGTTTCTGCCAGATATTTTGTTACTGCAATGTGAAAAGTAACACATACAGAAAAATTGGCACTGAGAATTGAGGTCAACTCTGTTGTAAGTCTGATCATGTGGTCATGGCTCTTTATATGTGCCCTGTGAAAGAAGGTTGAAGAGTTTAGAGCTTTGGGTTAGGGGATCCTAGAACGCTTTGAGAGATTAGTAGGCCATTATGTTAAGAGTCCTGAAAGCAGAGTGTCATTAGAGTTACAGACAGTATTTTATATTTTTATAATATATATTTATAAGCTGTAGCTGAAGTTTTCCCGTTTCCCACCCAGTCCACAGCTGCTTAGACCCAAGTAAGCACACAGAGGCTTATATTAATTAAACTGCTTGGCCATTAGCTCAGGCCTACCACTGACTAGCTGTCACACTTAAACTCAGACCATTTTTGTTATTTTATATGTTGCCACGTGTTCCATGGCTTTACCTGTGTGCCATTACATGCTGCTCCCTGGACAGCAGGCTGGCTTCTCCTCACTCTGCTCTTCCTCTTCCCAGCATTCTCCTTGTCTGCTTATCCCACCTATACCTCCTGCCTGGCTACTGGCCAATCAGTGTTTTATTAAACCAGTGTCCAAAGGCATTGTTCCACAGCAATAATCTTCAGAGAAAATATGGGTTCTGTCAGAAGTTTGCATAAGAGACCACTATAGTTAGCATTCTCAGAAAGTTCTACTACTCAGAACTTTGAGTAATCTGAATTCAAAGTTAATGGACTAAGGTATTTGGTGAGATTGTGAAATGAGACCCAGATATGCTCACGGCCAACTGGTTTTAAAGTTAAACAGAAAGCTGTAGAAAGAGCACATGTTGTTTGGCAAGGTGCAGAGCACGTGCAGTGTGCCAGGGTGCAGAGCAAGCGCAGTGTGATAAGGTGCAGAGCAAGCGCATTGTGGTAAGGTGCAGAGCACGTGCAGTGTGCCAGGGTGCAGAGCATGTGCAGTGTGCCAGGGTGCAGAGCAAGCGCAGTGTGGTAAGGTGCAGAGCACGTGCAGTGTGCCAGGGTGCAGAGCAAGCGCAGTGTGGTAAGGTGCAGAGCATGCGCCATGTGGCAAGGTGCAGTCCATGCATGGATTTAAAGTTGCAGACAAAGTAGACACAGAGAAGGCAGTTGTAGCTGTGAAAGAGACCAGCCGCATAAATGATAAGCCAAAAGTTTTACACTGGGAAACAATGAAGATGATTTGAAAGGTAAGAATTTATGTAGTCAAGCTTCAATGGTATAAAAATTCCAGTTCATTTGGAGAGTGTTTGAAAAGATAAGAGGTTCCAGAATTTTCTTTTATAAAATGAAGTTTACCAAAGTGTAGTCCCTAGAAAAACACTTTCCCTAAACCGGGTGGTGGTGCGCATGCCTTTAATCCCAGCACTCAGGAAGCAGAGCCAGGCAGATCTCTGTGAGTTTGAGGCCAGCCTGGGCTACAGAGTGAGTTCCAAAACAGGCACAAAGCTACACAGAGAAACCCTGTCTTGAAAAACCAAAAAAGAAAAAAAGAAAATAAAAAATAAAAATACTTTCCCTACTTCACTTAGGAAGTTTTTCAGAAAGCATTGTAGCCATGGTCAAAAGGGGCCATGCTACATCTCAGGGAACATAGTCTGGCTGGTACTGATTTTGCAGATATGCAGAATAAAACAGGAAAATGTCCGGTGAGCCAAAGACATTTGTAACAGGGAGCACCTTGCTCAGAATCTTGTCCAAATGTCATCCTATGTAATGTCATCTTCAGCCTGCAGCGCTTGCTTCTTCACATCCTGGATATCATTGTTTGATTACACAATTTCTATCTTCTTAAGTAGGACACATGTCTCTCAAAGCTAAAATAAATAAAAACAAAATCTTAGCAATTAGGGTGCCAGCTCTCACACAGACATTCAACATTTAATAGATTAATGAACCATGGGATTTCAACCTTCTGAAATCTGCAATGGGATATGAGATTTTTAACAATTCAGACAATTCATCCCCCTAATAATGAAGGAATCTGACCTACCAACCTCAGTATTTTTACTTGTAAATGGTAAAGAATATGACTGTGAATAATGTACTCTTGAAGTGACAACTAATGGGTTTCAATATTACAGATATCATTTTCAGGATTTTGGTTCTGTACATTAGTAAATATCAGAAAGAATGATGGTCTGTTAATAAAGCGGACAGTAGTTTAGACCTTTATTAAAATGTAAATAATGCCTGTCTATTTTAATATATATTATTACATATTAAGCATACAATAATATATTAAGCATTTATTTAGACAAGTGAAAAACCTACTAAGGAAGAGGATCTTCCAGATCATTCATGATTTCTACTGTGAAATCTCCTATAAATATGTAAAATTGTCTTACATCTTTGACATGAATGTAAAGAAATGGATTCAACTGTACTTTGTATGTTCCTGGACTATTATGATAAAAGACTTCTTTTGGGCACCAGACATTATACTACAATTTAAGAGCAATTTCCCTTCCTCAAGGGGATAAGCACTGAGATGTTCTCTAATTGTGTCCCTTCATGTCTTAGTCTTACTGTATGGGTCTGTTCCCCTCATACATTCCCTAAGGGAAGATCTTCATGTCTTACTCTTTTCAGACATTATTTATTAACTGAACTCTTGCCTTTAAAGGCCTCAGACTCTGGATCTGGATTGTAGGCATTTCATCCTTGGGATCAAGTGTTTCTAGTAAATCTCTAACTTTCCCCTTCTCTGTGTAATTAGGATGGGATTCCTGATTTCTAGATGGCAGAGATTTTTTTCCAAAGAATTATTTTGTTTAAGGAGGCTGCCATTGTACACATTTTTGTCCTTTACCAAAGCCTGCACAAAATTTCCCAAAGGGAAAGGCATAAATAGTGAGAATAATTAGAAATGAAACTTAAAAGGTGCTGGAAAAGTGTGGTGTGCAATGTTGAAATGCTGGAATTTTGTCAGGCAGCAATGGTTCATGCCAGGGTACATTTTTTTTTCTATTCAGTTGGGAATGTTTTACACTTTTATTAACATTCATATGATTGATAACATATGTAATTGTAAAAAATAAAAAAATTGTAAATATATAAATTGTAAGTAAAACATTGTAAATATACTAACATGAATAATAACTGTAAAATGCATTTATAATGGAAGATACATTTATATATTAAAGAATATATAAAATAACAAATTATACATGGATAATATATGAAATAATTTAAATTAAATATATACATGCATGGGATATAATTTTAAACTCCTTTTGGTCATATGCCAATCACAATAGTATCTTATTTTTGACACCATTTGGGAAGCCATATTTTGCATAATTCTAGTGATGACATATGCTTTATGCCATTGAGTAGAACTTTGCATAACAATAATGGCATGCCAATTACATAGGAGAGAAACAAAGAGAAATTGCTATGCTCAAATATTCTACTCTACATAGTTAAGTATTTTTAAACAGCATAAATTCAGCCTTGAATTTTATTCTATATATCAAGTATCAAAATCTCCCTTTTTAATTTTTTTTATTCATTTTACATACCAACCACAGATCCCCCTCTCATCCCTCCTTCCACTCCCCCCACCGCCTTCCCCCGACCCACCCCTCACTTATTTTTTTATAACAAAATACATATTGCTTTGAAAAGTGAGTTATTAGATATCTACAAAAGATTCTTGTCAACTGGAGGTACATATATGAACTGAATGTGTTATAGAAGCTGTCTGTTGAGTTTTTCAGCAGTATATTAATATTTGGTTCCTACATAGCTGAACATGAAATGAGATATGTTTTAGTACCAGTTGAAGCATAAATCTAATTAGTCTTATCAATAAAAAACAGGAGTCAGATATTGGAGTAATAACCTGAAATATCAGAGAAGCAGAGGAGCTGCCACCAGTGACTTCTTACCCCTCTGGATCCTCTGACCAAAAGGACCAAGATCCTGTCTCTTACCTACTTTATCACTTTCTGTCTCTACCTCACCAGTGCTGGAATTAAAGGCATGAGCCACCACTACTCAGCTTCTATAGTTAACTAGTGACTAGCTCTGCCCTTGGTTCTCCAGGCAAGGTTTATTTTTCAGAACACAAATAAAATATTACACAACAAACAGTTCTTCAGTATTTTCATAAATTATATCAGGTAAAGTTACACTTTACTCACTTTTTAGGAAGGGATCTCTTTACTATGCTACATGGTAATCCAGGACAAGAAGAAGAGCAGCAATGCCTGCCAGGCACATACTTCTAGGACCCATTCAGTCAGCATGTGCATTTTCCTGAAAATGAATTCTGCTGTAAAATATCTTATGCTTTCTATTTCAAAGATACCTTAGCATACACTATGCACAGAATTGCATTAAGAGTGGATACTTGAGTCTCTGATTTTAAACAGAACTGAAATACTTTTGGAGTTTTTAGAAAAAACATTTAATGCCAATAGAGCTGAAAATTACATTTCTAAAAGTTCAGATAGAGATATGACTAACTTAGAAATATCTTCATTAAATTAAACTTGGGTTCAAATTTAATTTAAGTTTCTTCAGATCAAAAGTATTCAAAAAGTCCTTAGCAAATGTTGCATGCATCAATTTAATCATAATTTGTATTTCTCATTACTTGTTAGCTTCAAATGATATTTTTAAAATAATTTTTCAAATTATTTTGTAAGCATCTCCAATATCTTAATTGAAATCACTAACAAAATGTATTGAATTACTATCTCAGTCTTGTACCAACTTCCAAGTTAATATAATCTCTTCCATGGAAATAAAAGCCAAATCAAAGGATTAGGCATGAAAACATTTGTTTTCAAAGACAGGAAATAAACAAGCTGTCTAGCCATGTCTATCCTGGAAATAACTGTAGAACATACTGATGTTTCAAGATCTCAATGAAAAGACATGTGACAAATATTTATGGTTCAAAGGCAAATAGACATAAAATATGGATTTTAATTATTTTCTACAGTCAAACTATTAACAACTTTGAGTTTGTCACTGGCTATCTTGACCAAAGCACCATGTAAAGCCATTGTAAATGATTAGAGTAAAAGTGAGTCCTCAGTATTCCAGATACAATTGTTGTTTTAGTTAAGTTGGATCTACATAAAACATAAAACTTAAATTTCTATCAGATTGAAAATTAGGGATTCATTTTAACATTGTTATAGGCACAGTGGACCACATAGCCAGAAATTTTGTAGAAATACAAAATTCTTCTCTTACTTAGAAGGTGGGATATTAGATAACTAACTACATGTACTTTTCACATCTGTACAATGGGAAGATTAAAATGGCATTCCCACTTCATGCAATTTTGAGGATTAAAATACTCAGTGCAGGGCATATGGTGACTAAAATTATGCCTGATCCATTTGAGTTCAATAAAGTCCAGTTATCACTATAGTAATTATTATTATTATAACTGTTATTACTACCAAGGGAAATTATTTCCATTTCAGATTGAACTTTGACTATTATAAATAACCCTATTACACTGTTCGTGTATTTAATACAATGTATGTGGAAATACTAAGTAAAATTATATGATGATATAAAATTCCAAGTTGTTTCATTATTTTTATGGGATTGAAGCTTGTTAAATTCAATTTTCTAGAGCAGGCAGTACAAAGAACAAATGGCTGGTGATCCACATTCACAGCTCCACTGGAGAATTCCATTCAGTTGAAATTCTTTGCTTTTAATTAACTCATTTGCTTCCTGAAAATGTCTCTTTTAATTATAACTGCTTTCTCTTTGTAACTTATTCTTAGCTCATCAGCCAACAGTGATGAGGAAGAGGAACATGGAGAGAAGATGCTCCAAAAGACATTAAAGATAATCATAAAGAGAATGACAGAAATTTCACACTGCAAGACACAAGGAAATTCTTACTTCAAGGGGGACAAACAAATAATTATCATGATTATTTTATGTTTCAAAGTGAACATCTGTATATTATTTCTCATACTAAATGACATTACTAATTTTTTCAAATGTATGTTTACACTTAAATTTACTTCAGAAACCTTTGTAACCAAGACTGTTAGAAAATGTAAATCAATCATTTTCTGTCAGTAGTCTGCAAAAAATTAAATCTAATGTGCTGGGGGACATTTTTAGCTTTTGGGTTTTTTTTTTTTTTTTTTTTTTTTTTTTTTGGTTTTTCCGAGACAGGGTTTCTCTGTGTAGCTTTGCGCCTTTCCTGGATCTTGCTCAGTAGACCAGGCTGGCCTCGAACTCACAGAGATCCGCCTGGCTCTGCCTCCCGAGTGCTGGGATTAAAGGGGTGCGCCACCACCGCCCAGCAGCTTTTGTTTTCAATTGCAGCCAAGTTCAATCATTTTTTTTTAAGATTTGGCAAATATATATTATCTCATTTTGAACAGCAAATTTAAATTACCAAAAGTTCAGCTTTTCTCTGAAAAGATCATAGGTTAGTAAACTCATGTTATCTTAAAATTCAGAAATCTCTTAATGTTTCTAAAACACAGTTGCTTCCACTCAGAAGACATCTATTTGAAAGGGGATTTAAGACTGTCCCTACATGTCCCTGCATGTGCATAGAGGGATAGTGGTGACAGATTAATTTACTCTATGAAGAGAGAGTACTAGAATGCAAGTCCAATTTAGAGTCACTGAGCAGGAGCTTAAAAAAGAAAGGGTACATCTTTTTCATTGCTCTCCCCCTCCTTACCCCCCCGCCACCTTAGCTGCGGTTTGCTCTGTTTCTCTGATCTTTCAGCATTCACCCCAATAACTTGCTCCAGGTTTGTTAGGAATATCATAAGAACACCAAGCTATTCAACCATAACTTACATACAGGGGATCTAAGTCAGATCCCTACAGGCTCCTTGATTTCTGAGAGTCCCCATTAATCCCTGTCAATTGATTTTGTGGGCTGTGTTCTTGTGGTATCTGTGTCCCTTTTGGTTGTTCCTGTCCTTCCTCCACTTCCTCCACAGAACTCTCTGAGCTCTGCCTAATGTTTGACCATGGGACTCTGCATATGCTTCCATCAGTTTCTGGGTGAAGTCTCTCTCATTTATCTGATGATGAATCTGCCAGGCTCTGGTCCCCAAACATTCTGCAAGCAGGACAGATTGTAGGTTGAAGATTTTGTGGCTGTGTTGTTGTCCCAATCCCTGTACTTGAGGCCTTGCCTGGTTACAAAAGATGACTGTTTCAGTCTCTGTGTCCCCCATTGCTAGAAGTCTTTTCTGGGGTTACTCTCAAAGATTCCATTGCACTAGGTTTCTATCTTGCCCCAGAAATGCACCCTAATTCTAGGCATTTCTCCTAGTAGTTTATACATGTAATATTTAAATGAAAATACTGTACCAGAAGCTTAATGACATACAATAAAACATTAGAATAAAGCAGAACCAAATTCCACATACAGATTTCATGTGAAACTGTATCCCAGAAAAATCAAGCTCACTACTGGATTATGCTTGTGACACTATGTCTCTCATCACTTGTACCCTTGCAGTTTCAATTATCTGTTGATTTTTCCACTGTCTACACACATGTCTATTATAAAAAGTACAATTCCAGCCTCAGATAATTTCCTACTTCATGATAACAGTACTTTTCTATAATTTAGTTTCTGTAAACAGTCTTCTCGGTCTCTTTCCTTGTTATCTCTTCAAAATCTTAATGCTTCCTCATGTTTACTATTTTCTCTCACTTTCATTAATTTACAAGTAGAAAGCAAGCACATGCTTTATGTTTTTCCTCTCAGTATTTCTATCTTGCCTGATAGCAGTGAAAACTTATGACATAGAAGGATGGGGTAAACACACAAACACCACACACACACACACACACACACACACACAAACAAGTGACCTATAAATCAAATTCACACATGGTAAGTGTGTAGTATGTGTAAGTGTGTGTGCATGCATGCGTGTGTGTGTGTGTGTGTGTGTGTGTGTGTGTGTGTGTGTGTGTGTGTGTACATGTGTATGTGTGTGTTTTACTATGTTACTTTTACTTTCATGTTGCTATTATCAAATAACTGGCTGGAGTAAATTAAGGGAGGAGGAGTATTTTGGCTCATTGTTTCCAATAATAAAGTTAATATAGAGGGGTAGAGGATACAAAAGCATGGTGGCAGTGGTTTATGTATGTTTTGTTTACATAATAAGTTCTGCTCATATATTAATGGCTTAAGAAGCAGCAAATTCCATCTGAGGCTGCTGTAATCTTCAAGCCACATCCTGGTAGGATACATTTGCTACAGTGACTTTTGGCAGCTCCCTAAATGATTTACAGCCTTTTAAAGCAGACCAAGTGTTCAAACACATGAGCCGATGGGGACATTATGCATTCAAATATGACTTTGCAGTGTGCTTTCTCTTCCTTTTTGTTTTGTCTGGTTGTATTTTCAGAGTACTGCAATGACAATGTAGCTTTTATATTTCTTTTAAAACCCAGTCTTTCTCTCTTTATGCTTTCCTTTATGTTCCTGTGTATTGTATAAATGTACTGACTTTTAAAATGAGTACTTTATCTAGACAGAGTTGGGATAAAATTGTAGCATCACCAATTGTTTTCTGAATGAATCTTTTAGACCCACAACTGACAGTAACTCTATATTATTCCTCTGGATTGTTGCATACTATAAATATAACACTAGAGTTACCCATATTCTCTTTACTTCAAAGTCCCAATCTTTTTTTTTTTTTGGTTTTTCGAGACAGGGTTTCTCCGTGTAGCTTTGCGCCTTTCCTGGGACTCACTTGGTAGCCCAGGCTGGCCTCGAACTCACAGAGATCCGCCTGGCTCTGCCTCCCGAGTGCTGGGATTAAAGGCGTGCGCCACCACCGCCCGGCCCCAAAGTCCCAATCTTAAGGGAAAAATATTAAAACAAAAACAAAAAATAGCAACAAAAATCTAGAGTTCTTGGGTATTCATCTTGCAGATGGCAGATCTTGTGCCTTCTCAACCTACATAACTGAATGGACTGACACATATAATGAATAAATAAATGAGAGGTTGCTATGGAGAAGCATGATTATTTCATTGACAAAGCAACTTTAAAAAGTAAAATGAGTATATGTGGTTGTGTTCCCATAAGAATCTAAGTTAGTAACAATATAATTTTGTTAGTTAATTCTTGATATGAGATTAGGAAATAAGTGTTTTATGGAAATATAATATCAGTATAGCAGTATAGCCTTACTGTTCATTTGGTTTGAATAATTACTGATTTTAGCTAGTCAAGCCAGATGTTTTTCTCTCCAATAATTTTCACATATTCTTTTGGAAAATAAATAAGGAAGCTGGAAGGGATCAAGTAGCATTGGTGATTCATCATCAATATACAAGTATCTAAACAAGAAAAGGCTAGAAATCAAGAGATGAGCTGTCAAAGAGAAATGATAATGATAAGTTACAAAAAATGACTGGGGAAGAGGGGCACAGGCTGTCTAATAGCTGATAGGAAATGAAAGGGTAATTATAGAGCAAAATTCTTAATGCACCTAAAGACTTTGGGCATGCAGATGTTTGAGCAAGTTAGCTAGGAAGATATAATAGAATAAGTAATAAAACACTTGAAATCTAAACTTGAGAGTGATGGCTATTTCAGCATACAGGCTTGGAAAAAAACTGGCTGTGATGGAGAGCAAAAAATATTGGTGATAAAAATTAGACCTACTGTATGATGCAGATATACTACTCCTATGTTTTACCTAATGACTCTAAGTCAGCATGTTACACAGATTTTTGCATACCCATGTTAACTCCAGCACTGTTCACAGAGTTACAGGGCTAAGCTAGGATTCTATCAATAGAGGTATGCATAAAGAAAGTGAGTGTTGTATACAATGGCATATTTTACAGATAGAAAGAATGAGATGATGTAATTTGTATGAAAATGGATGCAGCTACTGATCATTTAGAATAAATAAAATTACTCAGATGCAGGAAGATAAATATCATATGGTCTTTTTCATCTGTGCATCCTAGACTTTATAGAGAACCATAAATAATGTATGTATATAACCTGAAATTAGACATAGGACTGTCAGTGTGGGACAGTGGACTAGTGGGAGTGAGGGAGAAGAAAGAAGAGAATGATGATATGGAGTTAAGATAGCCAAAGTACATTAAGTGCTCATATGAAAAATGTCCTTCTATACACTTGGCCAAAAACCAATGGTTGAGAAGTCCAAAGAACATAGTGTAGAAGTTCCTGGAGTTGTTTTACTAAATGAACATTATTTCAGGTTAAGTCGTTAACCTGAACATTAAGTCAAGTTGCTTCTTGGAATTTATCTTAATGACAACGCTGTTCCATGCTTTGGTCATAGAAGGTTTTGTTGTTGTTACTGTCTCATTTGATTTGGTTTTTGCAATGGACAAGGGAAGCTGCAGAGTCATAACTGGTGAATACTGAGAATAAGTGACTGTTGAATGTTCAGCTATAACTGGAACATAATATCAACCTTCTCAGGCTCAAAGACTATCACAGAAAAGACAGAGGTAAGAACTTAAGTTGAGATTGGGGTGGAGAGTTGTAGAATGTTGTCTTCCTGACATGACATGGCTGTTGCACTCTGACTCAAAAAAATCTGTTTGAGGTCTATATAAGTCTGGGCTGTTCAACATCCTGTCATGGGATGAGGAGAGATTCATGGGTCCTCACATTCCTTAGAAATTATTTGTAGATCACAATTGATGTGAGAGTTATTTTTTTTTTTTTTTTAGTTTTACAGCAAGTGGTAAGGGGCCATGCTCCTGTAAATAACCACACAGCAATGCTGTTGTTAGAAATACTAAAGAAACACACTTGCACACACACACACACACACACACACACACACACACACACACACACACACACAAAAGATGGTTAGTTAGGAAGAGGAAGAGGATTGTTGTACAATGGGAGGACTTTAAAAGGGTAAGAGGGGCGAATATAACAACAAAACTATGCAAATGTTTTAAACTATCAGAATGAATGTATTCTCACATTTAATTAATGTATGCTAAAAGTGTCATAAAATGAGAAAAGTAGAAGAGCTTGGAAATATTTGATGTAATTTTAACTTTAAAGCAAAATGGAGTGTTAGTCAGTGTCATTAGATAAGAAGAGTCAAGGTAAGAGAAGGGATGTGTTGACTTTTAATGAGTTGAGTTTCAAGTAAGCAGTGGAAAAGGTCACATTCCAATAATTTCTATGTGTCTTTAGAGAGGGAAAAAGGTAGCTGCCTCTCAGAACTGTGGCAAATTAACAGCAACAATCAGTGAACATGGAAAGAGGAATTTTCACTAGTATGCCTTGCTTCACTGCGTGGGCATCACAAAATAAGCAGAGGATATGTTCTCTGTCTTTCTCCATGGGAGTCTTCATTTGCACCTGGCTACTTTCTTCCAAAACTACAATATGCTCAGATCCCACAAGGAGCTTTATTCACATGGAAACTGAAGGTTTTTAATAGCAAGCTATGTGGAGTGATAGCATCCTAGAAATCAACCATTGACTAAGGAAATGTCATAGCTAAATTTCTAATTGCAAAAGCTGAAGTTCTGTTATAATGAAATGATCACATTCAATTAGAGAACATGCCGGGCGGTGGTGGCACACGCCTTTAATCCCAGAACTCGGGAGGCAGAGCCAGGCGGATCTCTGTGAGTTCGAGGCCAGCCTGGACTACCAAGTGAGTCCCAGGAAAGGCGCAAAGCTACACAGAGAAACCCTGTCTCGAAAAACCAAAAAAAAAAAAAAAAAATTCAATTAGAGAACATGACTCTTATTTGTTAAGAGCCTCATTTCACCAGATTTTATTTCAATTTCTACTCAGCTCTCTTCTCAGCATTAGAAGCTCCTTTATTATTTTTGATTAAAAATATAAACAGTTATACTTTTTAAGTACATGATATAAATACAATTTCTTCCAGTGTATTTTAAATATGAAGATAAAAAAATGAGCTAAAATTACTTAATGGAAAGTTGAAAGCAAAATTTCACTGATTTTGTAACATATTTTACTAAGACGACTTCTAAGCTATTTGGTTTTCTTAGAAGACAAATTTTAATACCTACACATCAGCAACAGCGTCCTGTCCAAACAAAAACAACAACAAAAAAAACCACTAATATTTCCAGGTCTGGAGCTGCATACTCCTTGGAAGCAGAAGGATAGCAAATTCAAGATTTTCTTAGGCTGCAGACTGAGTTTAAGACTAGCATTGGCCTCTCAGATGCTAGGGAAGATACTCTACCACTGAGCCATATATCCACCTAACTTTTTATATTTGTGCATATATTTTAATGAGAATTAAAACTATTATAATAACTAATACAATTTTGAAAATTTTTCAGTCTAAAATAGACAAATTTGTATATTTAAAATGAAGTATTATGATATAATAAGACAAACTAACAGTAAACAGACAAAACTACCATAAACTTAACAGGCATATTGAAATTACATGTAGAAGTATTTACAAATATATAAATATACATGTCAATTTAGCTGTATGTATAAAACAAGCATAGAGAAATATATCATAACGTACATTAAATCATACTTTGGTACCTAAACATTTCATTATTTTCTCTTCAATTTGATTAGTTACTTTTGAAACAAGGTAATTGCTTTGTCTTAATCAAATTCCATGTCAACTCAAGAAGTCTTTTGATTTTATCAAAATGACTGAAACATTCTTGTGACTCAAATTCTTTTCAGTTTGATTGTACATCTCTCTTGCAAGATGACTTCTGGGTACAGGGCATTTTTGAAGTTTGTTCTATAATACCTAACAGAATAAATTGCTCATCATCACAATAGAAGGAAAAGGGGAAAGAAAACAAAAGGGAGAGAGGTACAAGGAGAGGACGTAAGGAGAGGGAGCATGAGAGAGAGACAGAGAGAGGAACACAGAGAACATTTCTAATCCTAGGGAAACATGTAGATATAGAAGAATTTCTAAGTGGTCTTATTAAATAAAGAACACAGAGCCAAATATGGGGGCGAAAGCGTTAGAGATCAGGGAAATAATGAGAGCCACCAACCACCTTACCTCACCAGCTCTGTTAACCTGTGCCTTTATTGCCTTGCTTTTCTGCCCTCTCATTGGCTCTTAGCATAGCCACCTCACTTCCTTGTCATTGCCTGTCTGGACAGACCTCCAGGTCTCTGTGGTTGATACTGGGATTAAAGGCGTGTGTCACCACATTTGGCTCTGTTCCCTAGTATGACCTTGAATACACAGAGACCCTGCCTGCCAAGTGATCGGATTAAGGACGTGTGCTATCACCACCTGACTTTTGTGTTAATGGCTTGCTAGTTCCTCTGATCTCTAACTATTTATTATTATTATTAAATAAATAAACTTTATTTACTAACATACAAATAAAATATCACCACATTTCAGCACAAATAAAATATCATCACATTTTCCCTTTTTTGTCTAATTAAAATAAAAAGTAATTTTAAAAAGTTATAACTAATATAAGAAAAACTATATACACATTTTTTGGAAGTTGCTTACAATGCTCTTTCTGATTACTTAGGTAATATTATATCCTTCTGGGGTCTTTGATGTAGTTGAAGACTAGATAGTTATAATTTTCCTTAGTTATGATAGAAGATAAGTTAAATATTAAACCTTAGACTCACAAATATAGGATAAACACAACATTTTCTTTAAATCTGCCAAATATAAATAGATTACATATTATAACTGTAATTCTGGCTTGATAGCTCTTTTGTTATACATAATTATACTATGTTAAAGTTAAAACTTTCCTTTTTAATTAAACACAAAAGGGGAAATGCTGTGGGATAAAGCTTTTGTATACTGGTTTAATAAAATGCTGATTGACCAGTAGACAGGCAGGAAGTATAGGCAGGACAAGGAGAATACTGGGAATAGGAAGGTTGAGTCAAGAGACACCAACAAGCCATCCAAGGAGCAACATGTAATGGGATGCAGGTAAAGCCACAGAACATGTGGCGATACATAGATTAATAGTTGTGGGCTAAATTAAGATATAAGAGCTAGCTAGCAAAAAGCTTGAGCCATGGCCATGCAATTATAATTAACATAAGCCTCTGTGTGTTTACTTGGGGAACTTGCGTGGGAGAGATTTGTCCGGACCACTGACAGGCCAGGGCACAGAAAATCTTCCAGCTACATGTAGAGTCTTCATATTTCCCCTTTCTGAAGGAGTACTAAAGGAACATTTTGTGTGGTGTGCTTGCTGAAGCTGTGTCTCAGCCTGTGAAAAGAGTTCAAGGATGGTGAGAATTCCTACATCCAAATTTTGTTCATCAGCTTTCATTTACCCAGGACACTTGTTCCTAACCCCCATCCTGCTTCTTATCCACAAGATGGCTCATATTTATTTGATTTTTTTTCTTCTAAGGTCCAGGGAGAACACTCTAATTTATTCCAATTATGTGAACTAATTTCTCTACCATCTAGTATGGTTTAATAAATCTGAAAGTTCAAGTTTCTGTTTCTATTAAAAATGATATGCTTTATTTATGTTAATAAAAAGTAACTCCTCTATTTTGTACTGCTCATGAACTGTAGAGAAATATAAGATTTTTGTTGTATTTTGAATAAATGTAAGCAGGAAGTGGAAGAGGGATAGAAAAGAAACTAATTATTCACAAACATGCACCCACCAGAATGTTAATGTCTACTAAGTATTTTTTTCTAGCAGTCAAGTTAGAAGCATAAATATTTAATGCACACGTTTTCTTTTTTATAGTCAACATATTGATTGTTTCTAATTTAGCATATTTGCTAATACAATAGTAAAAATGCATAATATTCCCATGCTTTCATATAAAAGTTTGCTCAATAAAATGTATCAAAGTTGTACATGGGCCCAATCAGGTTAAAAATTGAGTTTGGGGGAGGGTGCAATAAGTATGTATGCACATTTACACACACACAGCTCAAGGAAATCTGTTCTCTAAAATAATGTTTTTAAAATGTTCTGACTTCCAGTTATTCATTTGCCTTTTTCTTCATGGTCATAGAAGTGTTACTTCAAACATAAAATGCTTCATTGAAACCAATGATAAGGAACGAATGACTTTAGGTCAATGTTTAATTCTAGGGATATTTCCCACAGTTTTACCATAGAGCTTCTATGAATTCTATTGTGAAGGGTCTATTAAAGTGTTTAGCTCATTTCTAATTGGGTCATTTAACTTATTACTCATTCATTGAAGATTTCTCTCTATTTTAGATAAAAATCTTCTTCCATAATGCATACTAATATTTTCAATCTGTGAAACTACATTTTTATATTATTTTTGCTGAGTTCTCTTTTTATGCCCCCTTTAATCTTTTATTATTCTCTCATATACTACAAGCCTACCACAGCTTACCTTCCCTCCACTGTTCCTTCCCCTGCCACTGACCCCACCTCCTCTCTCCCAGATCCACTTCTCCATTTCCCTTCAGAAAATCACAGGCCTTCCAGGAGTATCAACTGAACACAGTATAATTAGTTACAATTAGACTAGGCACAAACCCTCATATCAAGGCTGGACAAGGCAAACAAGTAAGAGGAAAAAGGTCCCGAGAGCAGGAAAAGGAGTCAGAGTCAGCCCCTGCTCCCACTGTTAGGAGTCCCACAAAGACACCAAGCTACACAACCATGACATATATGCAGAGGACCTAGGTAAGACCCATATAAGTTCTCTGGTTTTCACTTCAGGCTCTGTGAGCCTCTCAGAGCCCTAGTTAGCTGATTCTGTGGGCTGTGTTCTCAAGGTGTCCTTAACCCCTCTGGCTCCTCCAATCCTTCCCTTTCTTCGTGGAGGTTCCTTGTTCTCCTCCTAATATTTGGCTGTAAGTCTCTGCATCTGCTCTCATCAGTTGCTGGATGAAGCCTCTCTGATTATGACTGTGCTAGGCACCAATCTATGAGTATAGCAGAATATCATTAGGAATTATTTCATTGATTTTTTTTTTTTTTGCCAGGGATGTTTGGTTGTATCCTAGCTCTCTGGGCTATCAAGCCTCTGGTTCTTGGCTCCTAGTCATCCAGGCAGTGTCAGGGGTGAGCTTCCTCTCCCTGTCTCCTGGCCCTTGAGCCTCATGTTGGACCAGTCATTGGTTGCCCTCTCTCATGAGTTCTATGCCACCTTTACCGCAGAACATCTTGCAGGGGGGAAAAAATTGTAGGTCAAAGGTTTTGTGGCTGGATTGGTGTCCTAGCCCCACCACTGAAACCTTGCCTAGTTACAAAAGATAGCCGGTTCAGGCTCCATGTCCCCCATTACTAGGAGTCCTCTCTAGGGTCACCCTGTTAGATTCCAGGGAGTTTCCATTATACTAGGTTTCTTTGTGCTCGCTCCCTTTCAACTTTTCATTTTCAATGAGGACTTTTGTCTCTAAACATGAAGTATTTATTTGATGATCATACATGTATTCTATAAAGCTTATGCTCCTGAAACTGCTCTGTATATCTGTGATTCAGCATCACAATGGATGAGGCAGAAGGATCAGGATTGCTATTTCTACCACGTATACTCAAAAGCTTTCCCCATTGAAATGTGTTGGCATCTTTGGTGACAAATCAATTGTTTTAAGTTTGGAAGGCTATTTAATTGAATCTGGTGTGTGTGTGTGTGTGTGTGTGTGTGTGTGTGTGTGTGTGTGTGTGTGTGTGAATGTGTGTTGTGTGGTATATATATGTATGTACAGAGGCCAGAGGAATACCTCAGGTATGGTGTTCTCTTGCTGAACCTAAAGCTAGCCTTGTAGTCAGTAAACTTTAGCAATACTCCTGTGTCTGCACACACTGCACAGGGGCTTAGAGGCAATCTGTCACTTCCAGGTTTTCTTACTGGGATGCTTGGACTTAAACTTAGATATTTAAGCTTGCACAGCAAGAACTCCTACTCACCAAGTCATCTCCTTGGACCTCAGGATCGATTTTAAAATATTTTGGCTCCATTAATGGCTTGCCAACTATTGAAGTGTTTTACCTCTAAGTTTTACAAACTTGAGAATGCATTATCACTATTATATTTTCAAAAAGGTAATTTGAAAATCATATGTAAGAAGAGGCCTGCAAATCAATTGCTTTGCAATATTTCTAACACACTGATTATCGTTATTTCTGTCACTCATTGTTCCTTCACATGAATATGAATTTCAATGATTTGTTGATTTTCTACTAATGGAAAGACATTGTTTCACATTGCCTATTGTGTGGGTCTGATGGCAATATGTTCTCCAGATTCTACTATAAGAAAATACCTTTTTATTTAGTTGAAAACACAGAGTTCTTTGCAAGAATCCCCTCTTTCCAATATTTTGGTGGCATCACTCTATTGTCTTCCTTTCCATTACTCTTTGATTAGATATTACTTTCAAATACATTCTCACTCCTTTCTTCTTTTCTGTTTGTAGAGCTTTAATGTTCTCTGTAACTCTGCTTTGCTGCATCTCCAATACAGTTACGTTTTCCTTTGTAGTCATCAAGATTGACTTGGTAGTTAGATGTCTTTCATCTCCTTGGGAGAAAGAAAGCACCTTTTATCTCCTAAAGCCTTTCCTCTTCCCATTATCTTTGCTATTCCTGGAATGAGAACTATACAGAGACTCAATGTGTTGACCTAACCTACAGTTCTTGAATGCTTTGGTGTGTGCTTTCATTTTCATTTTCCCTCTCTTACTTTAGATCAGTTTGAAATATTTTTACTGAAATTCTTAAAACACAAAGTATTACTTGTCTGTTCCACCCAGTATTCTCTTTTACAACGATTCTATATTATATTTGAATGTTAGAATGCTTAGTATTTGTTTTTAATTGAGTGATTCCCAGTCATTCTATTAATTTTGTTTTAAGAATAGCTGTTTTTCTTGGATTTTTTTTCTTGCTTTTCTTAGAGATCATCTTGCATGTGGCCAATTTAAGACTTTATTCATCATATGATCACTATTCTCTGATGATAACTCTGTTCTTATCAATTTACTACAAAATTATTTCTTTTAGCATAGGCAGACTAGCTGCGTTCTATTTGAACACCCCCTCTTTCTGGTCCACTGTCACCTTGGAGATATTTTGAGAAGCAAACTCACAAAACTGAAATTCTACTGGGTGTCAATTTTTCATTTCAAATATCTCAACCTCTTCATTTCCTTATGTATTAAGTTTAATTTTAAAACAATGTTTTTAATATTTATTGCGGGTGTGTTAGATATCTGTGTTCTGCATTCAAAAGAGGGCCCAGAATCCTAATTTTATATATATATATATATATATATATATATATATATATATATAGTTTCACAGCTTCATATAACAAAGGCATTTATAATTCCTATTGTCCCACTGAGGAATCCAAGAAGAAATTTCAATGAATAGCTTAATATCAGTAGAAGACTAGAGACTACAGAATTGTATTTTGTTATAAATTCTTATTGTAAAGAAATGTATACCAAAAAAAACCAGTATTTTTGTTTCCTTTTGGCCAGCAAATCAGTTACTTTGAATCGTTTCTAGCACACTGATTGCCATCCATCCTAATGATTATAAGTGTATAGCTCTTCTGTGGCTATGCTTAATTAAAGGCATGATTAATTACAATTGTGACCACTTATTCCTTTCTGATTAAATTCCAAGTAGCAAAACACAATGGATCACAACTATTTCTGCAACTACCTCAGATGGTGGTTGATTTTTTTTTGCCTTAACTGTTGCTTTGATTGTTGTTCTCTTAATCAAGCTTTCTGTGAACCTAAATTAGCTAACACATATGCAAAAACTGAACATTTCATGCAAAAATACCAAAACTGAAAAAAATCCTGCTTTATTGAAGAATTAAAGAAACACTATTTATTAAATCACTGATAGTTGAACAATTTCAAACTATTGATTTACAAATAATTGTAAAGATTCCAAAAAATAATAGATATTACATGTTTACAATTGTTTGGTTCTATCATTTTTTTTCTTTCTAACCCACAGAGCTGTGTAGCTGGTATTTTCTCCAATCCTATCTGGTACCATGGTTCGTGTTTCTTCAGTCCCACAGTCCTGCAGCTGCTTATAAAATTATCATTCAGAGGCTTAATATTAATTACCAATTGAATGGCCTATGGTAGGCTTCTTGCTAGCTAGCTCTTATAACTTAACCCATTTCATTAATCTATAAGTTGTCATATGGCCATGGCATTACCGGTCTGCTAGCATCTTGCTGCTCCTTTGGCAGTGACTGGCGTCTCCCCCCTACACACACTCTTCTCTCCATATATCTGCTTTGATTTCCAACCTTGCCATAGACCAATGAAGCTTTATTTATCAACCAATCAGAGCAACACATATTCACAATGTACAGAAATACACCCCCCAGCACTTCCCCTTTTCTATCTAATCAAAAAGGAAGTTTTTAATTTTAACATAGTAAAATTACATATAATAGAACAATTATCATGCAATATTTATAGTTATAATATCTAGTCTATTTGTATTTGGCAAAATTAAAGAAAATATTTTATTATCTATCCTATATTTGTGAGTCTAAAGTTTCATATTTAATTTGTCTTTTATTATAAGCAAAGAAAATAGTAACTATTTAATCTTTAACTACATCAAAGACCCAGAAGGATATAATATTGCCTAAGTAAACAGAAAGTGCATTGTAAGCAACTTCCAAATTCTGGAAATGATAGAGACTGCTGGTTGCTTGGACAGTCACCCAAAGTTCCTCAGCAACGTTGGGGCATCCATCTTCGGCCTATAGCTCAGTTGCTTCTTCCTGGATCCTGCAGAATGTCTTGCAGTCTCCTCTGTGAAGCAGGAACCTGAAGGACCATCTTGCCTTGTTTTAGCAAAATTTAGTGGTCATTTTTCCATGGGTCCTGCATGTCCAATTGATACAACACTTTTGTCAAGCAGTCTAGGCAAGAACAGTTTCTTGTCCAAATGGCTAACTTTTGTCATAAGGAAAGCAAACTCCATATGGAGTTTTTCAACACCTGTCATCTTCTTTGAAGTCAATCAGTGCTTCCAGGAGCAGATGTGTCTGACTGTCCAGAAAGCTCTAAGTTTTTAAAACATTTGAAATGCCATATTCTGTAAGTCTTTGAGGGATTTGAAGATTACCACCCTAACTGAAATATATCTATGTATACCTGGAAAACTTAACTTACATGACTATAAGTTTGATTATCATGAATGACTAATTATTAATCTATATTTCTTAATTATACATTACAATTTCAAATGATCAGCACAAATATAATACCTTAAATAAGAGTAGAACTATACATACAGTATAACAAAATTAACTTTAAATTTGTATCAATAAACTAAAATCCATAACAATGTAAAGCATTTTAAACAAGGTATTGCTCTTTAAAAGCAGATTGAATAATCTACCCTTTTTTCCTGTTATATCTATACTATCCCCCTTTCTTTTTTAGAAAGAGATTGCATTCATAACTAACTCCCTTTAAATAAAAATAAACATTTATAAACAATATTTTGGGAGTATGGACATAGCCTCTCATACTACTTCCTGTTGTTTGAGGGTGCTGGTAATCTTATGGGGATCTTGAGAAAATTAAGAATTACAGTTAAAACTTGACTGTAGTCTGTGAGCATGGATCATCTCAGCCAGTTACTTTGAAACTTATTTTGGATGTTGGGTCATCTGGGCCATGGTGTCATCAGAGACTTTTCAGGGGGTCTTGGATGATCAAACCATATTAGCCTTGAAGCAATCCCCAGATTCTTATCTTCTGCAGAAACAAAAGCAGAATCGCTTTTCCAAAGCAATATATCCATAGACATAAATTTTGAAGTCAAGATACCTTTAATATATATATATGTTTAACTCAGCAGCCTTTATAATCAAATGTCTTTCTGCAGTTAAAAATCCCAAAGACAATATAATCCAAACTCTGTGTGTGATTTCCATCTTTACATGGCTTATTTTTTATATTACTTTTACTGTCTCTTTAAAGACTTTATTTTTTAAAACTATTTATTTCTTTATATAACCATCTATCCTCCTTTTCCTCTCTCTTCCTAGCCTATGTACATTTTTACACACAATGTAGACCTTTTAGAGTTTTATTCCATCTGAATCTGTCTTATTGTGAATCTATAATCCTTCTCTGACCAGGAGAGATTTTAAACTGTTAAACTGCATGGCTAGGATGAAAAACAGCAGCCTTGGCTGCTGACTCTGCCCCCCTCAGCTTCCCAACATGGTGGAGGTACCCAGGAGAGTCATGCTTACCCTGCCAAATCTGGGGTCCATGCTGCCACTAGGTAGTGTGCAGCTGGCCCATAAACCTTTTTTTTTCTATATAAGTAAAGGCTAAATTCACCATGCAGTGTGCTACACAGCTTGGAGAAACCTCTGTGTATTGTGGCAAGAATCTGACATCCTATAAGTCACAAACCGGCCATAATGTAGCTCAAGCCCACACAGTGTAGCTTGCCTGAGAGACAGAACTAGGAAGCTGTTTTTAGCTCTATTTTAGAATCTCTTTTGAAGTTCTCTCAAGTGTTGGGTGGAAAGTCGAGCCAACACGTTGGGCAGTCAAATGTAGCCAAAAGTTTCTCAGGTCCTGCCCAGCCCACAGTCCCGCAGCTGCTTATAAAATAATCATTCAGAGGCTTAATATTAATTACCAATTGTATGGCCTATGGCAGGCTTCTTGCTAGCTAATTCTTATAACTTAGCCCATTTCTATTAATCTATAAGTGGCTATGTGGCCATGGCATTATTGGTCTGCTGGCATCTTGCTGCTCCTTTAGTAGTGGCTGGCATCTCTCCCCTGTCTCCTCTCTTCTCTCAATATATATGCTTGGATTTCCCACCTGCATCTAAGTTGCCTTGACATAGGCCAATGAAGCTTTATCTATCAACCAATCAGAGCAACACATATTCACAGTGTACAGAAAGACATCCCTCAACACTATCTGATAAGATGATGATATGCACAGGGGTTTTCAGTGATCAAATTGCTAAAATATGACAGAGCTCCACAACCTCAGAGATACCAAACTGATGCGGCTTAAAGCATTCTTCACAATGAAAATTTGAAGAGACTTCGAATCAGTAAGTCCAGGGTATTTTTAAGTAATGAACAAAACTTTTAATGGCTCATGTCTGAGAAAGGGAGTAGCACATTATATGCTAGAACAACAGAATACCACATTGGAGCATACCACCAAGGACTGAAAAGGATGTATGGAGAAAGAAACTTCCATAGTACTCCAAGAGTACAATCAGGTATCAGTCATGCTGCAATGACTTTATCAAAATTATTTATCTAAATTAAACTTGTGTTGGTTTTATTGAGCAGTGATTTCACTCCTTGTTATATATCTTAAAGAATGTTTTCCAAGACCTATGAGAATGCACACATCATTTAAAGTAACAGAAACTGAATAATATTGTAGTCTAATGTCCTATATTAATTACAGCGTTTATTCCACAAATTTACTACATAGTTATGCTACATAATTACACCTACAGCAGGATATCTATCTAAAGGTAGGTCTTATAGGAAAATAGAAATGGTGATTGAAGAATGAGTGTCTCCTTGTGCTGATCAAGGCAAGTTCTTCATAACTGAGCTACATTCCATAAAATCTAATGATATGTAAAAACAGTGAAATTTGAGTTACAAGTTGTGAATGTAACTCATAACTTGTCTCATCTGATACTAATATACAATTTATAAAAAGATAAGAAAAATAACAAAATAGGACACTGATAGTCATCATTATCACTTGTGGTGTATTCCAGTACAACATTGAAGGGGTCCTTTATTTTGGATATAACCGTTATTGGCAAAGATATTTACTGTACATATACCATTGGTATATCCATTTGATAACTATTTAATTCATAGTTTCTGTTAGTCAGAAATACACAAAAATAGTTGTGATTTTCCCTTATAAAGAGAGCAGCACAAGGAAAAACCAAAAATGAAAATAGTATTAATTAAAGTTCAGCACATGAAAAAATAAGAGATGAAATATGAAAAGACTGAAAATGAAAAAAGACTGAAATGAAATGAGTATTTTGGGAAATATGCATGCATTCAATATGGTAAATGGATGTTCATTATTTCTGATTTAGTCGTCTATCCATCATCCAGCCAGCCAGCTAGCCAGCAAGCCAGTCACACCATAACAATAACTAATGGCCTATTAGGTACTGGACAAATAGCTTCCTGGGCAATGATATTTCAGTAGCACACAAGAAAAACATAGTCTCTGCATTAACAAAAATAACTTTCGTCACAGCGGAATTTAGAAATTGCAAGTACTTTGGTGTTGAAAACAGGTTTTCTAAACTTCCTGTTTTTTTTTTTCTATATACAATAATTAGACATACAGGAAAAGCTGAGAAGTAAATGTCTAGCCCATTGTCAACAGGAAATATTGTCCCTAGGAATCATATTGACAAAACTGCAAGAATCAAAGGAAGTGCAAGTTCAAATGAAGTATTTTAAATGAGAGTTTCATCTGTTTATCTTTGGTGCCTGTCCTGGATCTTGCTCTATAGACCAGGCTGGCCTTGAACTCACAGAGATCAGCCTGGCTCTGCCTCCCGAGTGCTGGGATTAAAGGTGTGCGCCACCACCTCGTGGCCCAAATAAATCTCTTGAATGAGGTTTGGGTGAGACATTCTTTCCTGGAATGGACCAGAGCAGAGAAGTAACAATTTTCATGGGAGCAAGAGCAGAGTAGAGAGTGGAGCAGAACTGTAACACTTTCTCTGGTGAAACCTTCCCCTGCCAGAGCAAAGTTGTTACACTCCAGAGACCTGAGAAGAGCTGTAACAACTTTGCTGGGGAAACCCTAACCTGCCAGAGCAGAGTCCTGCCAGAGCAGAGTTGTTACAGTGGGGAAACCTTTCCCTGGAGCTGGGCTGTAAACTGCTACACTTATGGTGACTTTGTGATATTCCGTGGCTCCAGACTGCCAGGATCCCTTTCCATCTTCTCAGAATATTGACATTTAAAACTTAGGAACCGTTTTTCTACAATTAATGTATGTTCATATTGGTGTGTTCTTGTTTTTATATCTAATTCCAATTTTATTGACATCTGCATATGTATATACACTTAAAGTATTAATGAATTAAACATAATGAAACTGCTTCTGGTGGATAACTATTATTTGTGGATGTTCAAAATCCTTGAAACAGCTCCACATTTCCTATTAGTAACCCCCATTTCCACAATGTCTTGTTTGGAGGAGTTGGTAAACATATTAGTACTACATTTCCTTAAATTAATTTAATATGCAAACAAACTATACTCCAAGATGATACTCCAACATATTTTATTAGAAAGTAAATAAAAAAAAAACAAAGGGTTCCCAATTTAGCAGCATCATCTCACTAGTCAACAATAACTGATAATAAGCTTGTAGGCTGAAAATTTGTATTCAGAATATGCTGTAAGGTAGGAGGAAAACTCTCTGAACATGGAAGCCAAAATAACAGTTCCCTTCCTTTAAGTTGTTTCTCTTGGATATTTAATTACAAAGGAAAGTCAGACTTATAAAAAATAGCATGAACAACTCCATGAGAAGTCAGGTCTGTGTGCTAATGCTACATTGACATGTACTTCACTCTTGGTCTTCCAGGTTCTCTGCAGCCTTAACATATATTTATAACAACATGCTTTCTCTGACTCTTTAGTTCATTTCTTTTGTTTTCAACTACAAGTTATTAAATAATAACTTGGCGGGTATAATAAGTTGGCTTTCCATTTTATGTATATGTTTCTTCTTGTCTTCATTCTTTTAGGTTCTGAACAAGGAAGAAAAATTATTTTATAGCACATGCATGAAATCTTTTCTTTAAGTTGATTCATATTATGGGTCAGTTACTTCTTTAGGTACAATATCTACAAGCTCCAGGCTGAAAATCATGGATATTGCCATTCTTTTAAAAAATAAAGAAATAACTTAAAGTAAGGTTCTTATAAGAGTGAAAAGTCTTTCCTAGTTAGTTCTGCCGTGTGCATTGACTATCCCTCTAGTTTAAATAATTGTGAAGTTTTAGAAAAAGTCATTTATCATATAATTCTATTTTTATGGGGTATTGAATCTAACATATTTTATTTACAAGACAACTTTCAGAACTGTTTTATGAGCATCTATGTTTCATTTTACTCCAACTATTAAATATAAATGAGAATGAAATTATCCTGTAACTTTTTAATGATACCTTAAAATTTTGAGAAAAAATTGTGTTCCATGTGAATTTTGATAGTGTTAATTGTTACATTTCCCATATAATTGTGTGGAGTTTTGGCATGACCACCACATACCCTACTTATTTAAGGTGATATATTAGTACCAACTATTATAAAGGTGCATGCCTTCTGTAATTAATGAAATTTTATAACATAATTTGTAACACCAAACTTTTATTTGATCTAAATTTATACTCAAGGAATATTATTGTATTCACAAAATACAGGCTATTATAAGCATTATTTGTATGTGTATGAGATGAGTTTAACACTTGTTTTGGAGTCCTTTTCATAGGAATCCACTATTTCTTTCTTTCTTTTTTTTTTTTTTTTTGGTTTTTCGAGACAGGGTTTCTCTGTGTAGCTTTGCGCCTTTCCTGGAACTCACTTGGTAGCTCAGACTGGCCTCGAACTCACAGAGATCTGCCTGGCTCTGCCTCCCGAGTGCTGGGATTAAAGGCGTATGCCACCACCGCCCAGCAGGAATCCACTATTTCTAAACATGCCTTATTTTGTTGAAACAGTCGTGAATTCTTCATCACTGAAAATTATTATTACTTTAATGAGCCTTAGTTTCTTTGAGAAATTACAAATAAACTTTGATATGACAATTAGTTGCTGGTAGCTGATCATTATAAATATAAGGCTAGAATATATCCATATGTCTGCATATTTCACTCTTCTCTGTAATTATTTGCCATTTATCACCATATATATAATATTATGAATTTACATTAATACACTTATTTAATCTAATGACACAATTTTTTATAATTTACTTTTACATATATTAAATTTATTTTCACAATTAAAAATATGTGGTTACCACTATTATGTACAAACATTGATATACCTGGACTTAGACATGCCATAAGGAATAGCTCCTACATATGAACACACGTGTTTCAAATCCTTCAAGTGGAAATCTACCCACTATTTCCCTTGCAATGATAACCAATCTCCTGTAAATACTGATTTTTTTCAATCAGGTCAATATCACATCCTCCTTCCCACCACATGAACACATTTTACTAAAGCTCTCATACTCCATTTTGCACCATGGCTCCATTGTTCCTCATGTGGAAACACGATTTAACACTGGGTTAATATTTTTATTTCAAGTAGCTGAATTTTATGGAAATAGATTTTTTTTTCAAAATACATCCTGATTAGTTTTCCCTACTCCATCTCCTACCTCCTTCGCTATCCACCCAGCCCCCTTTCTCTCTCATAATAAAACAAAATAATACAAAATGAAAACAAACAATCAGAATAGGACAAAATAAACCAACAAAGAAAAAAATGAGAAAAAAGCACAAGGGACATATACAGACTCAGAGATACAAACATTGGCATGCAGAAAAACCATAAAAACAAAATCAGAAACAATAATACATATTTTAAAGATCTATATGGAGATAACAAATGTTTAGACAAAGCAAAGATTGTTGGATAAAAATAAAACAAAGCAAACAAACAAATTAAAGTTCAAGAAATACCTTTTAGTTCGCTTTGTGTTGACAGTCAATCTCCTGTTGGACCTACGGTCTTGTCCTGAGTGTGGCTTGTTTGCCTAGTGAGATGCCACTAGAGAAACTACTTTTTCCCTGGAGAACAGTTATCAGTTGGATACAGTTTCTGGTATAAGGATGGAGTCTTGTATCTTCTTACCCTCTCAGTACTTGGACCACATCTGGCTTAGACATGTGCAGGTTCTGTGCATGCTACCATAGTCTCTGTAACTTTATGTGTGCAGCAATCCTGTTATGTTTAGAAGGCTTTGTTTCCTTGGCGTTTTTCATTACCACTGGCTCTTAAATCTTTCTTCTCTTCTTCCACAGAGTTTCTAGAGCCACAGATGAGGGATTTGATGGAGGTATGCAATTTAGGACTCAGTGCCCTAAGGTCTCTTACTCTCTGTACACTGCCCAGTTTTGGTTTTCTGTATTTTGGCCCATCTAGTCCAGGAAGAGACTTCTCTGATGATGGCTAACAAGCTACTGCTCAAGGAGTATGGTACAATGTCATTGAGAGCCGTTCTGTTGCTATGCTCCTTAGAATAACAGTAGTATTTTGTTTTTCTCTAGGTGCATCACCTATCTAGCTTTATGTTCTTGACCACTTTGACAGTATCATAAATGAATTCCATCTCATGGAGTCAGCCTAATTTCCAATCAGATATTGGTTGGCTCTGACATAAGCTTTGTAGTACTATTGCCATAGTTCACCTTATAGGCAGAATACCATTGTTGATTGAAGGGTTTGTAGTTGAGTTGGTGATTACAACCTCTAATAGTTTGGAGAGCACCAATTGCCTTGGCAATAGTTTGGATTCTTTGGAGGTTTCAATGGGACCCATTTGTCCAACTACTCAATCAGATATAATCCTTTCTAAGCACTTGAGGTTTCATTTGATGCTGAGGGATGTCAAGACAAAGGGCTTTGTCTCCCCCATTATTTGGTGATTCCAATTTGTATTTCTTTCGTGTGATTGTGTGTGTGTGTGTGTGTGTGTGTGTGTGTGTGTGAAACTTCTACTATACTAGGTTTTCATATAACCCACCAAATAGCCCTCAGTTTTAGTTGTCCCTCTCTGTATTCCTTTCTTTACCCCTTCTTCCTTCCCCTTCCCCACTTGATCTTCTGATTCCAGTCGCCCTATCCTCTATTAATCTATAACTATGTATTCTATTTCCTCTTCCTGGAGAGGCACTTCCTTCTCCCCTAGCCCTTTACATTTAACCACTGTGGGAATACAGATTATAACCGGCTTATGGGGAATAAATTGTTGAGATATACAGATTGTAACCTGCTTATATAGAGTAAACTGTTGACACGTAAGGGAAAGCAAAAGTGGAAGGGAAAGAAGAAAAGTACAGGCATTACCTGGCAACAAGTAAAATATCTTGAAGTTTAGCTGACTTGATTTGCTTTGGTTTTATGCCCAAATTCCTGTTTTCTAGGCTGAAGTAAATTCTGCTCAGCAATTCTAAAAAAATTGTTTTCAATTTGAAAAAAATGGATACAATTATAGAGACTGTGGTTGGGTTCTAATTTTTTGATCTGTGTAACAAAATTCTCCGTGTGACAGGATCACAAGAATTATGGTATAATAATAGAGAAATTGTTAAAGTTTCTGAGAAGTTAAAATGCAAATATTAGTGTGAAACTGCACATATTTTAGAAAAAAATCTAAGATTATCTTGTCTTTATAACAGGAAACTAAGGTATCTCTAATGAAGTAATGAAACCAATGTTCTTAGACAAAATGAATAGCAACATAGATATAATTGTTCAACCTACGAAAGAAATCAGTGTTGAAGAAGCAAAACTGAAGAAATTGTGAGCAAGAGAAGTCCAGCATTTAGCAATAGCTATCTGAACCATGAAAGTGACAGGTGGTTTTCACTTCAGAGGTGAACATTTGTCAGCCTTGTGCACTAATTTCAGCTGTAAAAGCATTTGAAGTTCATTTGTGATTTCAGATCCTTTTTTTTTCCTTTTCTTTTATACTGGTTAGTTTCATCAATTACTGATTCTGGAAATAGATTTTAAGTGAGGATTGGTAGCATCATATTTTGACTAGGGGAATGTCTTCAGTGAAACACAAGATTTGAGGAATCAGAATGGACCGATATAAACCCGCTCAAATCCTTGTGAAAACAAGGGAAGTAGAGCAGGACTTGTGAGGCTTAGTCCAGGGCCTAGACCTGATAATACCTCACATACACAATTGATGCTTCTCCTCAAAGATGGCCAGTTGGAGGCATCTTTGGTGGCCAGTCTGCACACCTTTCACAGATCTTGGCTGGAGCCTTCTCAGAGGAATTGAGAAGAAGCACATAAGATGAAGCCTATTCTGCAGATGCTGCGGTCACACAACTGCAATATTCTAACTTAATCAAAAACATTTTCTCTTAAAGCAAGGTCCAAGTGCTGTGTCTACCTGAACAACACAACTGAATAATTTATATGAACACAGCATTTAAAGATAAATTTATTAATGTATTTTTTTCTCTAATTCACTTTCTATCAAATGTTAAGTATCATTTTAAGTACATATTAAGCATTTATGCTACAAAAAAGAAAATCAGTTCAAGGTGATTAAAACACAACTGAGAGCTGCATATGTTGATGCTCATTTATTATAAAAGCATTTGGGGAGTTGAGAGAGGAAGAGTGCCATGATGTCACACAAGTCTTTATACCTTGAATTTCAGGTTACCTTTGGCTATATAGTTTTATCCTGCTTTTAAGTAAGCAAAAACAAGAAAAAGTAAAGGAAAACCAAAAGAGCAATTAACTTAGAGTCTGCCTATTATTATTATAAGGGAGTTCTAAAAGAGCAGGTGTTGAACCTCAAACCCAGTTTGGAGACATTGCCAAGGATTTCTAGAGTAAGTACACATAAAAAAAGTTTAAAAAAAATCAGAAAATGTGTAGTACAAAGGATGTTTTTATTTTTTAGTGTATGATCACTGGGCTTTCTTCACTGTATTTAGAATTAAAATTAGACTATACACATATACCACCTCTTCTCCAATTCCAAGTCATTTATAAATATTATACGTTCCATTCATTTGCCTGCAAATTTCATGAGGTCATTGTTTTTTTTACCAATGAGTAATACTCCATGGTGTAGCTATCCTTTATCCATTCTTTAGTTGAGGGCCATCTAGGTTGTTTCCAGATTCTGGCTATTACAAATAAAGCTGCTATGAACATAGTTGAACTAGTGTCCTTGTGGTATGAATGAGCATCCTTTGGTATATACCCAAGAGTGGTATCACTAGATCTTGAGGTATATTGGTTCCCAATTTTCTGAGAAACCACAATATTGATTTCCAAAGTGGCTGTACAAGTTTCCCACAAGCAGTGGTGGAGTGCTCCTCTTACTTCACATTCTTCCCAACATAAGCTGTCATCAGTATTTTTGATCTTAGCCATTCTGACAGGTGTAAGATGGAATTTCAGAGGTGTTTTGATTTGCATTTCTCTGATGATTAAGGAAAAATTATCCTGAGTGAAGTAACCTAGACCCAGAAAGACAAACAAAGTACACAGTATGTACTCACACATAAATGGATATTAGATGTAAAGTAAATGATAACCAGGCTACAATTCACAGCCCCAGAGAAGCTCAGTAATAAGGAGAATCCTAAGAGGGACACATGAATCATCCTGGGAAGGGGAAATAAATGAGATTTCCTGTGTAAACTGGGGGTTGGGAGGAGATAGAGGTGAGGGGATGGGGGATGGGTACATAAGGGATCAGGATGACCTAGTTGGGGAAGGGACAGAGAGGGAGAGTAATGAAAGAGATATCTTGATAGAGGGGCCCATTATGGGTTTAGGGAGAAATCTGGTGCCAGGGAAACTCCCAGGAATCCACAAGGATGACCCCATCTATGACTCCTAGCAGTAGTGGACAGGGTACTCTAACTGGCCTTCTCTTGTAATCAGATTGGTGACTACCCTAATTTTCATCACAGAACCTTCATCCAATAACTGATATAAGCAGAGCTAGAGATCCACAGGAAAGCACTGGGACAAGCTCCAGGAGTCAAGTTGAAGAGAGGGAGGAGAAATTATATGAGCAAGGAAAAACTCAGAGACTGCTGACCCAAGCTTATCAAAGCTCAGGGACTTTAGACTGATAGCTAGGGAGCCTGCATAGGACCAATCTAAGCCCTCTGTATGTGGGTGATAGTTGTGTAGGGGACCAAGATCTGTTCTTGGCACATGAGCTGGTTTTTTGGAACCTATTCCCTAAGGTGGGATGCCTTGATGCAGTGGGAAGGAGATTAGTCCTGCCTCAACTTGGTATGCCATGTTTTGTTGACTCCCATGGAAGACCTTACTTACCCTTTCTAAGGAGTGGATGGGGGGTAGAACGGAGGGTGGGGGGAAGGAGCAGAATGAGAGGAGGGAGGGGAAACTACGGATGGTATGCAAAATAAATAAAAAATTAATAAAATGTAAATGTATGTATATATGATTTTAAAATTTGTATTTATATGTATGAGTGATGTTTTGCCAAGACCAGGAAAAGATATCATATACCTTGGAACTGGAGCTAAAAGCAGTTGTTAACTGCTCAGTGTGGGTGCTGTGGACTTAACTAATGTTCTCTGAAGGAGCTATGCCAATTCTTTACTCCTGGACATCTCTCCAACTGTGAGATTATATATATTTTTATGTGAGTTTATTACATATATATGTAAATATTTTTAATCAAAGTCGACTTATATCACTCTCCCCTAGCTTTTCTTCCTCCAGCCACTCTTAGTTATCTTCTATAAAATCCTTCCAATGTCCCCCAACCTCAAGTAGTTAACCTCTTTTTCTTTGATTGTATTTGTTCCATGTGTGTATAAACATATAAATGTACATATATGTACACACACACACACACACACACACACACATATATATATATATACATATATATATATATATGTATATATATATATGTACGCGCAAATAAATACACATATACCTGCTAAGTCTGTTTTATTTTTGTTGTTTGTGAGTGTATAGTTTCCAGGCTGACTGCTCTACAATGGACAACCAATTAGGGGACTCCTTGGGAGGGGTGAATTCTCCCTCTCCTGCACTCATTAGTTGCCTATAGTTCTTTATCTAAAGGTAGGATCCTCCAAAATTTCCCTTTCCACATTAACATGTCCATTGATATTACTATTGTTCCAGTCTTGCTAATGCAGCCATTTCTAGAAGAGACAGTTTCGCATCAAACTTCCTGGCATTCTAACTCTTACAAGCTTCTTTCCTCCTCTTTCACAATGTTCCCTGAGCCACTTATGCCATAGATATGATGTAGATTCATCCATTGAGACTGGGCTCCCATATCTGTTAATCTCTGCACTGTGTCCTGTTGAACTTTTCTGTGAAGGTCTTAATTTGCTTTGAAGAACAGCTTTTTTGATGAGGGATGATAGGTACATTGACATATGGGTATATGAATAAGATTTAGAATACATTAAGAAATTATACTTGGCTAGCAAAGAGATAGTAGTAGATATTTTTCCAAGGTTCATTACCTAACTATCCCTTGGAAGCTGGCTACATTTCCAGTATTGGACACAATTTCCCTCTTGTTGAGTAGTGCATCTTAAGTCCAATTAGAAAGCTGTTCCTTGCCAAAAACATGTGAATGCTACTTACTGCACCTTTATGAATATCTTGCCGTGTTGGTAATTGTCATGGTGCATAGGTGTTGAATCTGGGAAGGACTGTTTAATTGCTGCCCTCCTTTGGCAGCTTGCTTTGTATTTTCTGGAACCATAGAATCTAAATCATAGGAAAGAAACTTTCAGGTCAGATCTACTTTGATTCATCTGAGTTGTGTGTCCTATATATTTTGTGTCATCAGCATTAGGGGCCTATTCCTAACCCCTAAGAGACAACCAAAGACTACATTGATAGTATATATTGTTGGTATTAACTTGGACTAACTACCCTGGTCATCATGCTCAGCAATGAAAAAAAGGTAAATAAAACAACTTTGAGATTTCATCTCACCCCAGTAGAATGGCCAAAATCAACAAAAAACAGACCAAAAGCTGTTTGCAAAGTTGTAGAAAAGGAGAAGTCCTGACTCACTGTTGGTGGGAATGCAGGGAATGCAGATTGGTTGAGTGACCACTCTGAAAACCAGTATAGAGTATCATTTAAATGTAAAAATAAATCTACCACATGACCCAGCCACACCACTCTTTGGCATATGCTCAAAGGAACAGATATCCTACACCATAGGTACTTGTTTAGCAATGTTCCTGATTGCCCTATTCACAATAACCAGGAAAACAACCTAAATGTTCCTCAGCAGACAAATGGATAGTGAAAATGTAGTACTTATAGACAATGGAATACTATTCAAGTGTAAAGCACAATGAATTCTTGAATTTGTAGGTAATAGGATAAACTTAAAAAGATTATATTGAGTTATATAACCTAAAATCAGAAAGTTAAATGCTGCATGCTCTCTGTCATCTGTAGTACTTACCCCCTAGTCATCAGATATGAATATGCAACTTGGATTTACCACAGAAACCAAAAATTTGTAAGGTGACTATTTCAGTAGAGAGGGTACTTAGAAAGGCAATAGCGGGCTGGAGAGATGGCTCAGAGGTTAAGAGCACTGGCTGCTCTTCCAGAGGTCCTGAGTTGAATTCCTAGCAAACACATGGTGGCTCACAACCATTAATAGTGAGATCTGGTGCCCTCTTCTGACACATAGGCATACTGTATACAAAATTAATTAATTAATTAATTAATTAATTAATTAATTTGAATGAATGAATGAATAAATAAATAAATAAATAAATAAATAAATAAATAAATAAATAAAAAGCCGAGCAGTGGTGGCACACACCTTTAATCTCAGCATGTGGGAGGCAGAGCCAGGTGGATCTCTGAGTTCGAGGCCAGCCTGGGCTACCAAGTGAGTTTCAGGACAGCCACCAAAACTACACAGAGAAACCCTGTCTCAAAATCCAAAAAATAAGGCAATAGCAAGATATAGATTGTATGAATTTACAAAAAGAATAATGAGGAGATCTCTTCCCTAGTGATAAAGGGAGCAGGCTAATAAAGAAGGAGAAGGAGAGAAGAATGACAGATGATATTAAGGCTGTTTGATGAAGAATTGAGGGATCAAATTATTTTATATTTATATAAAATTGTATATAATATTTATAAGTATATATGTGTGTATACATGTATATATTGTGAATGAATTTAAGCTACTTAGGATGGCATTGATCAATACAACAACTATTGAAAATATATTTTAATTCCATGACATTGAAAAATAAAGAGTATATATGCTTAGTCAACTAGAATTATAAATTCTCAAACACAGATTAGTAGAAGTGATTACAAAAAGGAGTGAGAAACAACACCCCAATTTGTACTAGAGAAAACCAGGATGAAACGATGGGAGAAGTTTCAAAACTTGAGTAACCAAAGTTGAGAAAAATGGGAGGTAAGTGGGGAAAATGTTAACTCTAATAGCTAAAAACCACTCAGAACTATAATCTCTTCCTCCTTATCTCCAGCACACATGAGATAAAAATAAAACTGTAGTTGGTAATGGTTGACAAATGAATGGGACAAACCTCCCAGGGTTGAACTTAAGTGAGGGAAGATAGATAGATCACAGTGAAATGGATGAGCTGTAGTCCAGTTTCTGCCTTCCTTTTCACTAGCCCAAATCATCAAGTAATCTTCACATAAATATGCTGTTAATGTTATGGTTGTGTAGCTTGGTGCTCATGTGGGACTCCGGACAGTGGTAGTGGGGAGTATTTCTGACTTGACCCTCTGCTCTTGGGACACTTTTCCTCCTCCTGAGTTGCTTTGCCTAGCATTAATATGAGAGTTTCTACCTAGTCTTATTGTAGATTTTTTTTTTGCCATGTTTGGTGGATATTCCTGGAAAATCTGTTCTTTCCAGGATGTATTGAGAAAAAAATAAAAAATAAAATAAAATAAGCTTTTGCCATGTTAAAATGCTTTGAGTCATTTTGGTTTGGGTATGACAATGGATAGCATACAGCTGTTCAAAATTTCCCTTGGCATTGTGTTAACTCTATTGTGATAGATAGGCCCCACTTCTCATGAATTCTGTCATATTTCAGTAATGACTTCCTGTAATTTGAAAATTTTAAACTTTCCTACTGGAAACATTGCTTTCAACTTTACTGTGTCAGCAAGAGTATATCACCTTATGACCAGAAAGAATTAAATATAATGAAGCAATTTTTAACAACATGAAAGATAGATTTGAAGAACTATGATAAGGTCAGTCTGATCAAATAAATACATAAATAAAATGAAACTGTCAATCCAGACAAGAATTAACAGCATTTAAGTGAAAATAGAAACATCATGTTTGAAATAGTTCTTTCCTATTGTATTCTGTTATACAAAAGTTAGATGTTTTAAATCTAGAGGACTGGTATTGTAGATTTGTATTGTTCTCACAACAAAAGCTGATTCCATCTCATCCCAATTATAACGTCTATCAACACAAAAAGAAAAACAGTAGATGTTGGCAAGAATGTAGGAGAAAAATGAACTTTCTACCCTGTAGTACAGTCGTTATGAAAGTAAATATGAAGGTTTCTCAACTCACTGAAGATGGAAAGTTTCTAAATATAAACCTGCTCTGGTGCTTTTATTAAATGAGCTCAGTATCAAACACCTTCTAAATTTGTGTCCTTATAGCCATAGGTTAGTGCTGCTCTCAGACTTCACCAGAGAAGTTTCTCTGTGTAGTGGACTGAGGTTAACACTAAAAACTAGAGTATATGTACAAAAAGTGTGCTATTCTGCTATGAAGAAGAATATTATTTCCTATTTTAGGAGAATTTAGTGCATATTATACTAGCATAACAATAATTAATATTAAGTACTGCATGAGCCACAATTCATCTTGGAGAATTTAATTTGGATTGTAAAGTATATAGGAAAAGAAAATTGTAGTGCAGCTCAGCCCCATGACACTGATGTCACCTATGACTCCACAGACCAGACTAACTGGACAAGGATTCTACCAGGCTCTTTCTTTAGTTTATTCCTTATCTGCCTTAAGATTTTTTAATGAGGCATATCTAAATGGTATTGCCAGTACTTTGCTTTTACTTTTTAGAGATATGATTCACAGTATTATAAATGTCTTATACATTCAAACACTGTGGAAAATGCTGAGCACTCACAATGTTTCACTAATACTCATTAGACATGAGATGTGTTTTCAACTTCTACTGTTATAAATAGGACACTCGCTTAGTTTTGCTTCTCAAAGAAGTTTTTTTTCCCTACAAACAGTAGTCAGACATTTCAGATTAATTCATTTATAGGCATTTAAACTACACAGGGATACTTGGTAATTAAGTCATCAAAAAATAACTCTATTGGTTCACATGATATTCTGTAAATCACATACTAAATAAAATGAGCTATGATAAAGGTGACTACTTGACTAAAGAATCTTACTAGATAAAATGAAATCATTTAGTATAAAATTTCTCACAACTTTGGTGACAAGTTCATGAAAGCAAATAATAGGCAGAGTAAACACAGTAGTCAATTATGAAATATAAGTTTCCAGAAAATTTCATGAACTGCAGAGTGACTGCCCAATTTGAGTCCTTGATATATAGTAGTCGCCATCTTTCCTTCTGTTCATTTTAATTACTGTTCTGAATACTTAAAGAGCATATTCGTATGTTTCTTATAAAGGTGAAATTTGTAAGTCGGAAGTTTTCCAGGGAAATTCATCATAGCAGACTGTCATCTAACAAAAATAAAATTTAAAATCAGAAATAGAATTTTTCTTTAAAAGTATAATTATTCACAGATCCCACAATACAGTGTAGTTTAATATTTTGGGCATACTCGTTTCCACAGTGTCAGTGAAGCTTGAAACTTCCATGCACTATTTTTCTATTTGATACCAGGATGAGATATATCATATAGTGAAACAGTATTGCAGACCACTGGCTGTAGTTGAAAGGTTCCTCCAGTCCCATCCGGCTCGCAGTCCGTGGCTTACCAGCACTTTCATATCTTGCTTCTCCTGGCGGCAGGCTGGCTTCTCTCTCCTCTCCTTTCTTCTCCCCATATATCTGCCTGGATTTCCTGCTGCCTCTAAGCTGCTTTGCCATAAGCCAAACAGCTTTATTTATCAACCAATCAGAGCAACACATATTCAGAGCATATAGAAAGATATCCCACAGCAACTGGCTTATCTTCTCCAGTAAGCAATGCATTTTTGCAATCAGAAATTATATAATTATTGTATATTTTTAATTTTAAATAATCTTCTTTATATTCAGTTTTTATTCCAAAATGGAATACCAATAATGATTGCCTATTGATTAACACAATTATTGTCTAATAAAAATGTTTAGAACTAACATATGTGTTAATGAACTCATGCTAGGTGACTTTGTTTAAAAAATTCAATACACACTAGAATTTTATTCAACTATAAAGAAAAATCAAATTATGAAATTTCAGGTAAAGGTGTGGAAATTGAAAACATTATACCTAGAAAAACAAACATCAAGTGTTCCCACTTATATTGGATGTTAGCTTTATAGTTTATATTTGTTTGTTTAACTTGAAATACCTAAAGAATCCAATAAGCAAGAAAGGGACTATAAATGGGAAGGGGCTAAATGATCTTAAGGGACAGGGGTAATAGAATACAGAATATGTAAAAGAGTAAAGGATAATGGGGAGGGAGGTGTAGCTGGAGAAACAGATGATAGGATAGAGCAGAGGAGGGGCTGGGAGAGAGATAACTAGCACTAAGGATGTTTGGAAAAGCCACAGAAATATAGACTTTTGTATAAGCCTCCTAACTATACATATATCAATATAACAGTGTTTATTTGAAATTACCCTACATGGGGGGATATTACCACTTTCAGAAGCCATAGGTTGCTAAATAAAAATCCCAGTGCTAAATGTAGGGTTATCCTCAAGTTATTGGTACAGGGTGTTCTATCATTGATAATCCCTCCCCACCCCCACAAAATAAAAATAAAAAAAATTTAAAAATGCAGGCTTTAGCCAATTTTCTTGGTTGCTCACCAGAATTTAATAGCAAAATTCTGTTGCTAGCCGGGCAGTGGTGGCACACACCTCCCAGCACTTGGGAGGCAGAGCCAGGCTGATCTCTGTGAGTTTGAGGCCAGCCTGGTCTCACAAAAAACAAAAACAACAGCAAAAACAACAACAACAACAACAAAAACCTCTGTTCCTGAAGACAACACACAATTTGGTCACAGGACTTGGAGAAATCAGGAGATTCATCATAGTGTTCAGTGTACTGGGAGCTGCTACTAGGGCTTTTGGGTGGAAAGCCATCCACAGATCTACCAAGCCATGTATGTTTGAACTGTAATAATGTCTGATGTGGTGAAATATGCCCATGGCTACAATGGTGGCTTGAATGTTATAGTTTTGACAAACTACTGCCTTTTCATTGAATTTAAGACCCACTCCACAGGAGAAAACACAGGTATGGACAAGAACCGTGGTTAGGAAACTCCTAGGCCACCGTTGAGAATCTTCCTACTGGTAGTTTGCTAAATGAAGCTCATTTAAAATTGCTCTCTAAATTCCCGTCTCTGTGCCCATAGATTAAAGTCTCTCAGAGTCATCCTTAGAGAAGTTTCTGGGTGCAATGACTTTGGTTAATGCAGTAAGTCACAACTCACCAAAGTACAGATAGTGTCAATGGAGTATCTAGCCTCAAATGAGAGCAATATCGCTATCATACTTCCTCCAGGGTCAAATACTACTAAGGAAGACCATGAAGAAAGATTATATGAGCCACAGGTTGTGGAGGACCTGAGAATAACTCTCTTCTGAACATGACACAAGCTATGGCTGCCTGTACAAACGTATACAAGATCAAGCCAGTCACCAAGGTAGCATGGAGGTGAGAGAAAGTGATGACCCCACTACCACCTCTAAGTGAAGAGAAATTGACAGCCGATTGTTTCTTGTAGTGGGAAAGTCATTTTTCCTTAAGGGTGGAGCTCCTGGTGTGGACACAATGCTTCATTGATAGCTACACACACCCAAGATTATATGGACAGTACAAACAAGATCAGCAGGAGAAAAAAAATAAAAGACATAAAATTAAGAGCGGGTTCAGGAGGTGGGGATAGATCTGGGAGGACTTAGAAGGAATCGGTGTGAATATTCTCTTGGTTTGTGTTACTATTGCTATGATAAAACACCATTACCAAAGCAACTTGGGAAGAAAAGCGTTTATTGTCTTATGCCTCCACATTTAAATGGAGTCAGGACAGGAACTCAAACATGGCAAAAGCCTTGGAGCAGAAACTGGTGAAGTGACCATGAAGGAGTGCTGATTACTGCTTGCTAATCATGGACTGCACATCCTGCTTTCTTATAGAACACAAGACCACCATCACATGTATAGCATCACCTACAATGGGCTGGACTCTTCCCAAAAAGTCACTAATTAAGAAAATACACTACAGGCTTGATTACAGCCAGATCTTATGGAGATATTTTATCAATTGAGTTTTCCTCCTCTCAGATGATGATAGCCTGTATCAAGTTGACATAAAACTAGCCAGTACAATAGGATCAAAATACATTATAAGAAATTCTTAAATAATTAATAAAATATTGTAAAAAAACAACTCTATGTACTCAATTATTATTTACTAAGCATACATGCTTTCATCTTATTTTTTTCCTTTCTTGGTATTTGAAATAGGAAGATCCACCTTTAATCAGGATCATTGAAATAGGAAATCATTCCTTTAATCCAGATCTAATCTGGGTCACACCTTCTACTGGAAGCCTATGTAAGGACATGGAAAAAGGAACCCTTGTTCTTTGCCTGCTTGCCTGCTCTTTTCTATCAAGACCATTTCTTCATTGGCATCAGAACCTACTTATTTTTGATTCCAGCATATACTGGAGAATGGATGAGACATGCAACCTCATGGACTGAGGACCCTACTGAGGACAGTAGAATCCAACAGCTGGATTCTTGGACTTTCCATTCACAGGCAGCCATTGTTTGATTAGCTGGACCACAGCCTAGAAATTATCCAAACAGAGCATATAAATACACACACACACACACACACACACACACACACACACACACACACACACACACGATAGTCTGTATTCCATTAAATCATATAAATATATTTCCTTGGTTTATTAGCATATTCTTATATTAATATATAAGATATTAATAATAAAATATGAATATATATTGATATGGCTTATTAGATTATTAGAATATATGTGTGTATGTTATACCATGTACATATATATTTGAAGAATAAAATTTTAATTCTACAACTTCAAATTTAATATTTAACCTCTATATAAACTACCACTTATGGAGACATTAAGTGGTAATTATTTCATTGTTATTTTTGAAATTGATAAAACCATAAATAACATGAAATTGGTTGAAAGAGCCCTTTGGTTTTTTTTATATGACCTTTTTTTATTTTTATTATTAAGAATTTTTTTTATACATACCAACCACAGATCCTCCTCTTCTCCCTCCTCCCACCCCCCAGCCTTCCCCTCCAATCCACTCTCCCATTCCCACCTCCTCCAAGGCAAGTTCTCCTTCATCCTCAATAATAGGCTCACTATTGCTTTTGTCAGCAGATGAAAGAAATAAATGAAAATTAGTAACTGTAAGGAGAAAATGAAAAAAAATGGGGTTTACTCTACAGAACACAGGGGCCATAACTATTGAGTTTAAGACAATGTAACTTTGTAGGGTTATCCACCATCCTTTTCAATCAAAAAACATAAGGTACGGGCCGGGCGGTGGTGGCGCACGCCTTTAATCCCAGCACTCGGGAGGCAGAGCCAGGCAGATCTCTGTGAGTTCGAGGCCAGCCTGGGCTACCAAGTGAGTTCCAGGAAAAGGCGCAAAGCTACACAGAGAAACCCTGTCTCGAAAAAACCAAAAAAAAAAAAAAAAAAAAAAAACAAAAAAAAAAAAAAAAAAAAACATAAGGTACATAGGCAGAAGGGAAGACAAGTAGAAAAAAGTCATGAACTAATGAGGAAGCTGTCTGTGTGTGTATGTGCATGTGTGTGTGCTAGGTTTACTTTAATAGAATACAAATTTGTATTTATACTTTAATATAAAACAAATTTAATATTTCAATTTAAAACAAATTATTTAAATGTTAATAATGTTCATGATAACATCTAATATTAGGGGGACCCTTTGTAAATACCCAATGTGTTATGATTTGAATGAGGATAATACCATCTGTATTTGTTCAAATAAGAATAGCTATTAGCTGGGCAGTGGTGGCACACGCCTTTAATCCCAAATTAAACTGGGAGGTAGAGGCCAGCGGATCTCTGTGAGTTCGAGGCCAGCCTGTTCTACAAAGTGAGTTCCAGGAAAGGCACAAAACTACACAGAGAAACCCTGTCTCTAAAAACAAAAAAAAAGAAAGAAAGAAAGAAAGAACAGTTATTATATTACAAGAACACTTTATATAAAACCTGGTAATGAATAATCTTACCTTTTAATTTATTTCTTAGTTTTACAACAGGTGTGTACTCTATTTTTAAAGAATAATTAAATGAAAAATAATAGTAGGAAAATTTCACTTGGGGTGTTTGAACCTACAATGAAGTTTCATAGTTTGGAAAAGGTTAGTGGAAAGGAAAAATTCACATTATGCATTAATAATACTTTAAGTAAAATTCTTCAGAAAATGTGAATTTTATACTGCTACAATGAAGGCAGAAATAGGACCTTATGTATAGTTAAGCTCTAAAAAGGAGACTGGGCGTTGGTAGATTACACCTTCAATCCCAGATGGCATCTCCTTCTAAGGGAAAAGGAATCCAAAAGTTTAGCAAAATTAAAAGACCTTTAATCTTTAATTTAAAGAGAATATTTATCTATAATCTCTGATAGAACCTAGCAGAAATATATTGTATACCATGAAAATTACAATTCCCTTTAAAAATCTATTTTCTGCCTAATATGGTATTGAAATTTCAGCCTTCTGGAAGCAGGGGCACAACTTTCTGAATTTGGGGTCAGCCTGTACTACATAGCAAGTTACAGAATAGTGGGACAGCCAGTGTTACACAGAGAGACCATGTCTCATAGAACTCCAAAAGAAAACTATTATCTAATTGAAATGTCTGGATACTGCTACACCTAAAACACAGTGTCATGTGTAAAACAATCAGGGTTGTAAGGTGTATCTTCCTCTTCGTTCATACATGCGCTGATTTACAAGCATTCTACTAGGTACCTATGAGACTATCAATATTTTGTTAAAAATATTAAATGAATTACTCAGTATCTCAAGCTTAATGGATGGCTGATGTCAATGCAGACTTCTGTGTTTACTCTTAATGATTCTAATTAATAATGATTCTAATCAGTCCAAAGCGGTGAAAGTTTTAGTTCTCCTAAAGGGCCAAAAAACTGATGTGAACATTTCAACTTGAAAAGTTTGTTTTCATGTGTTTAAGATTATTTAGCAACAACTTACCCACCCCAGCCCACTATTTAAAATACTGAAGCACAAGAACTATTTAGTGTGTGTGTGTGTGTGTGTGTATGTGTGTGTGTGTGAGAGAGAGAGAGAGAGAGAGAGAGACAGAGAGAGACAGAGAGAGAGACAGAGAGAGAGACAGAGAGAGAGAGAGAGAGAGAGAGAGAGAGAGAGAGAGAGAGAGAGAGAGAGAGAGAGAGAGAGAAAGTGTGCCAATATGCATGCTTGTACACATATGGAAGTCAGAAGACAGTTGCTGCTGTCATTCCTCAAGTACTATCCATTCATTTGTTTGTTTGTTTTGTTGTTTTCTTTTGTTTTTGATACTAGTCTTTCACTGACTTAGAACTCACCAATTAAGATAGACATTCTGCCTCATGCTCCCAGGGTTTCCCCTCTCCAAACATCATCACTCAAAACTTTATCCATGAATTCTGGGAATTAAGCTCAGATCCTTGTGCTTAGAAGGAAAACACTTCATCAAATGAGACTTCAACTCTACCCTTGGATTATTTGTTTTTTTTAATATCTAGGTTCTTGAGTTCTTTATATATTTTTGATATTTGTCCTGTGTCAGATTTTGTGTAGGTGAAGTCTTTTCCCATTCTGTACACTGCTGTTTTGTCCAAATGATGGTGTCCTTTGCCTTAAAGAAGATTTTCAGTTTCATGAGGTCCCACTTATTGTTGATCTTAGTGCCTGTGTTATTGATGTTCTGTTCAGAAAGTCGTCTCCTTTTCCAATGCATTTAAGACCATTCCATACTTTCTCTTCTATAAGGCTCAGTGTATCTAGTTTTATGTTTAGGTCTTTGATCCACTTGGACTTGAGTTTTGTGCAGGGTGATAAGTACAGCAAGATGTACTGGGGCATTAGTTGCACAGAACTTGTGAGAGAGGCCAACCAATGTTTGGTTTTACTTGAGGTCCACACCATGAGAGGAAGCCTGTTGTTATTAGATTTTTCTTTTACTCTAGCCCAATGTTGGAATGACAAAATGTAGTTTCTTTTTTACTCTTTTACTCTTTTGGGGGGCCCGCCACCCAGCTCCCAAATAAATTACACACAGAGGCTTATTAATACTTATAAATGCCCAGCCATAGTTTGGCTTGTTTCTTGCCAGCTTTTCTCAAATTTAAATTATCCAATTTACATTTTCCTCTGGGCTTTTTCCTTTCTCCCTCTTCTGTATATCTTACTTTCTTGCTGGCCCTTAGTGTCCTCCTTTCCTTCTTCTCTTGCTCTTTCTTCCTCTCCTCCCATATTTCTCATTCCATTTATTCTCTCTGCCTGCCAGCACCAATAATTGTTTCTGCTTCACTATTGGCTGTTCAGCTCTTTATTAGGTCAACATGTGTTTTAGACAGGCACAGTAATACAGCATAACAGAGTTAAACAAATGCAACTTAAAAGAGTACAGCACTTCTTTGCATCATTAAACAAATGTTCCACAGCATAAACAAATGTGATACATCTTAAAATATTATTCTACAACAGGATTCCATGCTCTACACTGTTTGGATAGCCAGGAACCAGATATTGGATAGCCCAGAGACCTAGTGTAGAACCGTATACAACTGGCCAAAAACAGACAAAAAAAAGAAAAGAAAATCAATGAAATGATTCCTATTGATATACTCACAGATTGGTGCTTTGTCCAGTCATCACCAGAGAGGCTTCCTCCAGCAGCAGATAGGAGCATGTACAGAGACACACAACCAGATATTATGAGCAAGGAGAGTCTAAATTGGAAGTTTTAATTGGGTTCCTCCCCTGAGAGCTGGGGTAACCCCACAGAAAGTAAAGAAAGAGTGTAGAAGTTAGAGGGGAAGGAAGACACCAGGAGAACATAGCCCACTGAATCAATTAAGCAGGGCTAATATTAGCTCACAGAGACTAAAAAGGCAAACACTGGGCCTGCATGGGTCTATACCAGGTCCTCCGGGTATATGTTATGGCTGTTAGCCTGATGTTTTTCTGGGATAGCTGATAGTGGGAACTGTGTGTCTCTGACTCTTAGGCCACTCTTGGGACTCTTTTCCTTCTATTGGGTTGCCTTGTTCAGCTTCATATGAGAGCTTTCTTGTTTTGCCCTGTTTCATTTTTTTTTTCTTGGAGGTCTGATCTTTTCTGAAGATGAAGCAGAGTAAGAGAGGATCTGGGAGAGAAATGAGGTGTAGGGAAGCTGGAAGGAATGGAATGAGGGGAAACTATGGTTGGGATTTTGTATGAGAGAATAATTAGTTTTTAATTAATAATAATAATAATATGCTTACCTTTGCATCAAAGAGTATATTTGCAACTTTTACCACTTTTATCTACATTGATTTTATTGTGTTTCTTGAATATTATGATTTTGTTTTGGCACCTGTGCATAATTTTTTGTACGTATAGTTTTTTGACAAGTGTGGGTTTGGGAAGCAAACAACTGTAGATGTGAAGAGGTCTCTTACTTTTACTCACTGCAATAGTTACAAAGTCACTTCCATCTACTTTTCTCCTTAAACCAATTATGTAAAAACATATTAAAAAAAGAAAAAAAATAATTTCCTTATGATTTCTTTCAACTAGAAAGAGAGACAGAAACATACAAACGTACATATACATAGATATGTATGTGGAGAAACAGATAGTGTAGATAGAGTACTGAAGAGAATTCAAATATTACCAGAGATGCTCACATTCTAATACCAATCAGGACTACGCATATCCTTTTCAACTGTGAAAATCACAAATGCATCACAAAACTTAGTCAAGTGTTCCTTCTAGGAAATTGCCTTCTGAAGTTCTCAGCCACATTGTGTGCCTTTCGATTGTATTATTAGGCTGCCTCTTAGCATTCGCTGTGTTGATATTTCTCTAGATAAGAGTTATTCTCCTTTGGGGCTCAAGACTTCCCTATAGCTACTTCTCTGGGCTTGAAAATAATGACCATGTTTATGATTCCTAGTAACTGCAGAAACTATCCAAGTGATTATTAAGATGGTTATTAAATTTAAAAAGCATGAATCATCTACTAACTGATGATTTGAAGTTAAGATTAATTAAGGTATTAAGATGTCTGAATTCTAAATGTATTTGTAATTTCTCTGTGATTTGGCTGAAGTAACTATGGAAGGAGGTGATAGTCTAAATTGTGTCTAAATCTCATCCCTAGTCACATATCCTGGAACTCAGTACTTTTAAGTATTAAGTATCATGCTGAAAACCAAGTAGAAATGTTCTTAAATTACAATGAAAAAAATCATATTTAAACAATAAATGACTGCTAATAGCAAGTCACTTTTCAAGGTGATGTTTCGACTATCTCTGAGTTTGCTTTCTCTCCACAAAGAAACTACTCTTGTAAGCAGACAATTTCCACTCCTGCCTAAGCACCAACATGATTTATTTTGTGTGCTAGTTTGGAGACTCTCACAGATATCCTCTGGTTAATGTTGCCCCTCTATGTCCGTGGAACTTAGTGACACTGCTATTAATCATGCTGAATCAAGGGGTGGAAAGTAAGCCAGAAAGAAAATACACCAATCTCTAAAATTGAAGTACCCCTGCCCAGCTCAGCCTAATTATAATACCCTAATAAAGATGGTTTTTCAGAAAGACAATATTTTGCATGGGAGATATTTTACTTTTTACCAAGTTTGATTAGAATTCTAACTTGTGGGGGCCTTTACTTTTTCCCTTCTCTCACTGCCTTCTGTGTAGAGCATTTAAGAAGCATTTAGGTATCATTTTCTAAAATTCACTGATTTGCCAGTTACTCATACATACAATGGACATATACTAGACGGAAATTGTAACTAAAAGGAGCTTACACTTTCAGAATTTCAAAAGTGCAGTGGTCTAGAAGGACATATGGTTGATCCAGAAACTCCTACATGAAATATGGTGGATCCACTGGGGATAGAAAGAGACTAGAACAGATTTGAATCCCATACCTGGTTCAGTTTCTCCATTTATTCACGTTCTGTTCTGGATTTTTTTCCTTTACAGCTAGGCTTTCTTTCTAATTTGTTTATAACACTGAGAAACTTGAAGTCATAGCTTCCTTACTTGTCCATCATCAGAAACTTTATTGACAACCTGTGTCAACATGCTGTGAGAGACAACTGGTAGCATTTCCAAAGTGTTTATCACTAGTTAACCAGTGGCCAAAAATAAAGGGTTGAGCCTCAGAATAATGTTGTCTTTGGATATTTAATTCTATATATTAAATAGGAAGGTGCTCTATATACCTGAATGAGTGAGTGAGTAAATAAACAAGTAAATAGATACATTGGTGTTGATGGGCTAAGGAGATACTTAAGCATTCCTTTCTGAAATATGAGCATCACCCTGCATAATGACAATGCTGTCATTCACTTACCTGCTTTGTATAATTGTGTTCAAAACGTGATTCAATTAAATCATGAAATTACATTAGATTGTTGTGTCTCTTTAATGACTCTTAATCTTAAACAACTCTTCAGTTAAAATGATTTAGTTTTACTACAAAATTTCTTAGTATGGGTTAATATGATTTTTCTCTATTCAATAATTTAATTTGATCTTGTATATACTTTGCTTTTATACACAGTTTTCAAGCCCTTACATTTGATTACATTCAAGAACATGAATGATGATATGAGCTCATGAGGTCTCACATTCTGATGCAATTAATACAATCAAATTCACTGCCAGGGTCACAAATGTATTTGCAATATTTTCTCAACATGATTAATAATTCATCATCTACTTCATGCCTTTAATTTGAACTCAGTTTTCTTCTGGGTGGTGCATAATATTACTATTACTTTGAGAGGAAATTTTCTATGAAAAATAAAATATCTTAATATTTATATATTTGGAAGTATTTTTGTTTTATCATCAGTTTAAATTTTTATGCTAAAAAATCTTGTTTTGAGAGTTTCTTCAATTTTAAAGATATTTTGAGAATAACATACCATACCAGAGTCTTACTGGTATTTAATAAGATAATTTCTCTACCAGTAAAATTTATATATTTGCATAGATGTAAGTGAAATGAATACACACACACACACATACACACACACACACACACACACACACACACACACACACACACACACACACACATACACACATGTTTAAAAATTTCAACCAGAAAAATTCTTACAAAAAATAACAAATATAGCCGGGCTGTGGTGGCACACGCCTTTAATCCCAGCACTTGGGAGGCAGAGCCAGGCGAATCTCTGTGAGTTCGAGGCCAGCCTGGTCTACAAAGCGAGTTCCAGGAAAGGTGCAAAGCTACACAGAAAAACCCTGTCTTGAAAAAACAAAACAAAAAAAACCAAAAAACAAAAAACAAATATATCTTGTGATGATTTTATTTTCAAATTTTAATTAAATGAAATTATTAAAGTATATTTTATACACAAAATGAAGGAGAGAATGCACATGTAATTATAAACACTGTCATAGATTTCACATGACAGGTATAATGAAAGATTTAAAAATAGACATGTAATGAATCAATCTTATTTTCATTTCTTGACTGAAGTCTTTGTTAGTGTGATAGGGTGCATTTAACCTTTCCCATATTCGAACTCATATTGAGGTTACAAAGTATTTTACAACTATATAACCCAGAGAAAAATATCACCCTACAGGAGACTTCTGAATATTGTTACAGTACATCCAAAAATGATTAACGAGAAACCCTTAGTGGTTATACTACGATTAATAAGAAAACCCTCTGGGTAGAAAACAATGTCATGAAAATTCTACTCATGTCTCCTGTCTCAGAATCATCAAACTAGAAATGAAAACCCAGGAGATCAAGAAAACAAAACAAAAACAAACACAAAACCAAAAATGAAAAGTACTTTTACCATATGGGAAATACGCAGAAGTAAGACAGCATTAAGGCCAGAAATACAAAGAACACCTAGTGTAGCTGGAGAGCTTTTCTCTCCAGGTCCGCTAAGTCACACCAGTCCCGGAGCCCACTTATCAAATAAACACATATACGCTTACATTATTTAAACTGCTTGGCCATTAGCTCAGGCCTACTATCATTGTCTAGCTCTTACTCTTATATTTAGCCCATTTCTATTAATCTATACTTTGCCACGTGGCTCGTGGCTTACTGGTACCTTACATCTTGCTTGTCCTGGCAGCGGCTCCAGGCAATCTCTCCCTCTGCCTTCCTGTTCCCTCAATTCTCCTCTCTGTTAGTCCCGCCTATACTTCCTGTCTGGCTATCAGCCAATCAGTGTTTATTTATACAGAGCGATATCCACAGCAACCTAGTGAAAACCCTAGTCCGTCAGCATCACTGGATGCTAATGAAAAAGACAAAAATGTCACTAAGGGACCCGTGTGTTCCATGTGTGTTCTACCATAATAAACAAGCCTTGGATGAGATATCTTCAGCTCAGAAATTAAGTTTTCCTCCTCCACTTACATACTCCTGAAAAGTTAGGAAATGGAACAGCACAGGATCTCAGAAATTCCAAACAGATCTCCACCCTTGCCTCTTGGCTTTGCTAGTATCTTATGAGAGTCTATCTAATTTTAGTTCTTTAATTTTTAATCTTTTACTTTCTTTCCATTGCTTATAATTTCCACATTTTTATGTTCTATTCAGGCTTCTCCATTAATTTAATTATCACCATGCTGTAGTCAGCAAACTGTAGGGACCTAAGTAAAATTGACAAACCTTTAATTGGATGGACCAATTCAAAATAATATGATTCAAATTTCCTATATGGGAACCAAAGATATTACTGTTGATTTTTCAGGGAAAATGAATTCTAAAAGTATAATATGAATTGTGTTGATGAATTTTTAGTTCATCTAGTTGAAAAAGTAAATGTCACAGAAAGACAATGAACTAAACATTACTAAAGAAGAAATATACAATCCAAATGAACTATAGAAAGGAAAAAGATAAAATTAATAATCAAAAGACTGCCTTTAAAATAACAGTCCACATTGATATGGCCTCACTGGTAACTTAACAAACCTTTACAGAGCATGGGATTTAAATATACATGCTTCCTAAAAGGGAAATGTAGAACAAACAACTCATTCTATGAAGCCAAATGATGCTGTTATGAGAACCACAGAAAGTTAATATCATGAGAATAAATCAAAGTGATATCCTTCAAATACAAAAAAAAAAAAAAAAAAAAAAAAAAAAAAAAAAAAAAAACCCAACCAAAAACCACCTGGAGAAATTTCTAACTCAACACGTAACAGTACTTCCAGCTAAGCCTATAGAACTAAGGTAGGATCCCAGGGAGCAACATGGCATAAGAAGAAATCAAACTGACTCTCATCAACTGCCCTTTGACCTCCATAGGAGGATTCTGTCTGTTTCTCTGTCTCTGTCTCTGTCTCTGTCTCTGTCTCTGTCTCTCTCTCTCTCTCTCTCACACACACACACATACACACACACACCTGTAAATAAATACATTGAATAAATTTGATTTTTTAAAGGCAAAGAAACAAATCGGTTCCTCCTAAGTCAGTATTTCCACCTTCTTCCTTCCTATGTAACACTCTATTGGAATTCATAGTCTGGAACATTGTGAAGCAAAAAGGAATCACTCGGATAGGAAAGGAAGAAGGAAAACTCTGTGTACCTCTACATGACACATGGTATATGAACAAAATCCTAAAGAATTCACTAAAAGATTACAAGATCTAATAAGTGAGCCGAATGAAGTTGCCAACCATGAGGCCAATGTACAAAACTCTTATAGATGTAATGATCATGAAGAATCCAAAACTCTAAGTAATGAAGCAATTCTATTTCAGTGACATTAATTTAATAATGTAGTGAAGAATTAATGGAATGAAATGAAGGCATAATTTATTCCCTGAAAATAACAAAATAATTTAAAATAAATTAGGAAAGCTTGAATAAAAATACTTCATGTTCATAAATCAGACTCAGTATTGTTAAAAAACACAATATGCTTTAAATTGATATAAAGATTCAATACAGATTATAGTGAAATATCATCTAGATGTTTTTGCAGAAATTGGCAAGCTCAATTCTGAAATTCATTTGAAATGTAAAGAATCAAGAACAGCTAAAGCAATCTTGAAAAAAATAGAGATTCGAATACTAATGTATCACAGTTTCATAAGTTATAACAAAATAACAGTGATAAAGACTGTGGTATATGCCTAAAGTTTATCGTGCAGAGAAATGAAATGAAGTTGAGGATTGTGAGATAACCCTCCCATCTGTAAGTCACTGGCTAAGGTGACACACAAGAAAGGTGGTTTCACTGTTAAGTGCACACAGTGCACTTGCAGAGACCTTAAGTTCAGCTGTCAACTCCCAGAAAAGGAATCTGACAACCACTGTTAACTCAGGCTCTGGGTGATCATCTTCCAGCACATGCACATAGCAACCCCATCCCCCAAACACATACACAGATAAAACAGAATAAAATACAGCTTTCCAAAAGTAATACACTGATTTCCTTTTTAAAATTTTTTTTATAAGCCCTTCTTTTTAATTTAAATAATCATAATAAATGAATTTTTTTTCATTTATTTTACATACTGACCAGTTTCCCCTGATTCCTCTTCTCCTATTCCCTTCCCCCTTCCCATCTAACCTCTTTCCCCTTCCACTCCTCCTCCATCTCCTTTCAGAAAGCAGGAGGCCTCCCATGGGGTTGAACAAAGCATGGCACATCAAGTAGAGGCAGGACCAAGCTCCTCTCCTTGTGTCAAGGCTGAGGGGAAAGAGATAGGATCTCTGGAGTAACTAGGGGACAGAAGGGGCAATAGAGGGGAGGGGATGGGTGATGAGAACATGAGGGAATGGGATGATCGAGCTGGGGGAGGGATGGAGTGGGAGAGCAATGAAAGAGATATCTTGATAGAATACACTGATTTTCATCAATTAATTTGATACAATGTAGTGGGAAAAACAAATGGGGCACTACATATTACAACAGAACATAATATTGGCCCTTTTTGTTGTGTCACATCCAAGAAAGATATACGGTAAAAAGGAGCTAAATAAAAGGAGTAAATGATAAAGCTCTTAGAAGAAAAAATTATGAATGCAACTTTATGATCAAGAGTTAGACTAAATCTTCATATATACATAGATGAAGCTACCTTTTCTGCAAACTGCAAACTGAACTTAAATTTTCTGCTAGAGCACTGTTTGCACTTAACATTGAAACCATCTTTCTAGTGTGTCACCCTAGGCAATGACTTATAGATGGGAGGGTTTATTTCACAATTCTCAATTTCATTGCTTTTGTCTGCATTATACACTTTAGACACATTCCATGGTCTTTATGATATACTGCATGGCACTAAAACCCATGTAACAAAAGTAAAACCACCAAGTAAATATGACACATAGGAAAGACGACATACAAAGTGTGAGAAATATTTACAAGTTATGTGACCAGGGGGACTGTGTTTAGAATAATAATTCTTTCTACCTGAGCAAGAATATATCTCAATTTCTAAAAATTAGTAGAGGATCCTAAAGGATATTCTCAAAGAAATGCCCAACATCACAGAGGAAATATACTGAAAATAAATCAACAATCACTGTGATGAAAGGCAAATCACAATGACACAGCATTCATACCCATGAAGATAATAATGGTCAAAAACTCAGCTTGTCCTTGTGGATTCCTGGGAATTTCCCTACAGATTCACTACTAGCAACAGTGGAGAGGGTGCCTGAACTGGCCTACCCTGGTAATCAGATTGATTAACTGTCATCATAGAGCCTTCATCCAGTAACTGATGGAAGCAGATGCAGAGATCCACAATGATACACCAGGCCGAGCTCCAGGAGTCCAGTCCAAGGGAGGGAAGAGGGATTATATGAGCAAGGAAGGTCAAGATCATGGTGGGTAACTGAACCAAGCTCAAAGGTACTCACAAACTTTAGACCACAGCTGTGGAACCTGCATGGGACCGGACTAGACCCTCTGCATAAGTGAGACAGTTGTGTAGCTGGGTCTGTTTGTGGGGCCCCTGGCAATACGATCAGGATCAATCCCTGGTGCATGAGTCAGCTTTCTTGACCCCACTACCTTTGGTCAGAGACCTTGCTCACCCCGATAAAGCAGAGAGGGCCTTGGTCCTGCCTCAACTGAATGTACCAGGCTTAGACATCCCCTGATGGGAGAACTTACCCTGTTGGAGGATGGGGGGAGGTGGAGAGGGGAGCAAGAGGAAGCATGAGAGGGGGATCATCTGTGGTTGGTATGTAAAATGAATAAAAAAAAATCAGTCGACAGCTCAAAAAAAAAAAACAAACGAACAAACAAACAAACAAACAAACAAACAAAAAACCTCAGGTTATAACAAGTGTTGATCAGGATGCGGAACAGGAAAAGTCCAGCCACTCCAGAAAGATTTTTTTTAACATGTCAAACTAAAGGTACTATAACATCAGGAACATTCCTGGGTCTAATGTCCAGAGAAATGCATTGTGTATCTACCTAGGTATAAAGTGTGCATTTCGAGTGAGGAGGGGTGAAGTGCTCATGCATGCTGCAACATAGGTAAAACCCTTAAGTGTTCCATTAAGAAAAAAAGGCCAGGTACAGGGTGAATAAGGTAGGGAAGCTGTTAAGGGAGTTGGGGAAGAAGAAAAGATCGATTAAGGTATATTGTATAAAATTATCAAGCAATAAAGTTCAAAACTTAAATAAAAATGATGGATCACCTTTTTTTTCTTAAAAATAATAGATTTATTTTGCATACAATGTATTCTGAATACTACTCCTCCCAGTTCATGGCCACCTCCTCTCCCGCCCTGATCCATACTCTTTGTCTCTCCTTAGAAAACAAACAAACATATAAGGAATAATAATGAAATAAAATGTGATAGAAAACAAAAACAAACAAGTCAAAATAGGGCAAAAAAGAGAGAAGCAAAAGAGCCAAAGAAATGACATGAAAAATATATGGATACAAAGACACACATGATCCCACACACAGGAATCTTAAAAAAAAAAAGTCAGAAGCCATAATATTTATGTAAAGGACCTGTAAGTAAATAAATAAATATATAAAATAAATGCTCTGACAACATTATGAGACACAGAACCCCCAAAGATGCTATTGAGCTCATTTTCTGTTGGGTATCTACTGCTTGGCACAGGGCCTACCTATAGCTGAAGTTTTCTCCAGTCCTGCCTGGCCCGCTGTCAGGACAAATCTCTCTCACCTGCCAGTCCCACAGCCGCTCAGACTCAACTGAGTAAACACGCAGAGACTTATATTGCTTACAAACTGTATGGCCTTGGCAGGCTTCTTGTTATCTAGTTTTTCTATCTTATATTAACCCATGTCTATTAGTCTATAAGTTGCCACATGGCTTGTGGCTTACCAATATCTTTAGATGTTGTTTGTCATGGCGGCGGCTGGCAGGGTCTCTCTGCCTCTGCCTTCCACTTCCCAGAATTCTCCTCTCTCTTTGTCCTGCCTATACTTCCTGTCTGGCTACTGGCCAATCAGTATTTTATTTATTAACCAATCAGAGCAACACATTTAACATACAGATCATCCCACAGCACTTATCCTAAATAGTTGTTTGTTTCCCTAGTGAGACTCCACTGGAGAAAACCAATGTCTCATTTGCTAGAGGTTCTCTCAAACAGCTTCAGGTTTAGGGATGAATGAGTGTGTCCAAGTCTCCTCTCAATACTAGGACACCATCTGGGCAGACCTTTGCAGGCTCTGTGCATGCTGCCACAGGCTATGTGAGTTTACATGTATCTCAACCCTGTGTTTAAAAGGCCTACTTTTTTGGTTTCCTTCTTTTCTTGTTTTTTTTTTTTTTTCCACACTCTTTCTGCCTCCTCTTATGCAAGGTTCCCTGAACACTGAGATGAGAGATTTGATGGTGAAATCCCATTTAGGACTGAGTATTTCAGGGTCTGTCACTCTCTGCACATTGTCTGTTTGTGGGTCTCATGTTCACATTTGCTGCAGAAAGAAGTTTCTCTGATGATAACTGATCAAGGCACTGGTCTATGAGCATAGCAGAATGTTGTTAGGAGTCATTTTATTACTATGTTCCTTCAGTGGGATAGTAGTATTGAGTTTTCCTTTAAGTTACTGGCCTATCAAGCCTCAGGTTTTTGGCCACCCATGGGTGTCAAGTATGGGTTCTATTTCATACAGTAGGCCTCAAATCAATCCAGATCTTCCTTGGTTACTCACTATATTCGTGGCATTATTGCAACATCATCTTTTGCATGTAGGTCACCACTGTAGCCTTTCTTTGGTAGCATGAAGACTATCTTCCAGTACGGTGAACATTAGTCTGTAGGTACAAAGGCTCTATGTAGGTATCTTCTCAACTTCTCTGTGTTTAATGAGATATATAGGTGGGTGTTATCTTCAGCAATAAGGACTTACTACCAGTTTGTGGAGAACAACCAATAATAGCCTTGAGAAGAGCCTGTACTGTTTGGGAATTTCAATGGGACCCCTTTGACCAACAACTGGATTATATGTAACCCATTCCTGGTACTGAAAGCTTCATTTGGTGAAAAGAGATATTCAGTTGGGGCTCTTTCTCTCTTGGTATTTGGAAATTTTATTAAGATCACCCTCACATATGTATTTATTTTAGGAAACTTCTATTATATTAGGTTTCCATACAACCCCGTAAATAGCACTTAATTTTAGCTGTCCCTCTATATTCCTTGCCTTGCCTTTTGCCTCTCCCTTACCATTTGTTCCACTGTTTCAGGTCCCCTGAATACCTACCATTCATCCACAACTGTCTATTCTATTTCTCCTTCCTGGGGAGTTCCATCTTCTCCTACTAGTCCCTTACTCTCTACCCAATGGTTCTGATTCTATGTCCTGTAGCTTGTTTATTAATGACTTAACAGATAATGTCAACATATAAATGAATAAATACCTTTATCTTTCTTGATCTGGGTTACCTCACTCACAATGATTTTTTTCTACTTCAATCCATTTACCTGAAAATTTTGCAATTTCATTTTTTAAATGGCTGAGCAATATTTCAATGTGTAAATGTACCATGACATTTTCTTTATCGATTCATCTCTTAACAAACATCTAGGTTATTTCCAATTTCTGAATATTATGAAAAGAGCAACAATGAACATGGTTGAGCAAGTGTGTCTATAGTAGGAAGAAGCATCCTTTGGGTATATGCCCAAGAGTGATACAGTTGGATTTTGAGGTAGATCTATTACCAGCTTCCTTAGGAACTACCACACTGATTTTCATATTGTCTTTACAAGTTGATACTTCCAACAGCAATGGATGAGTGCAATGAATCACTTTTTTAAAAGATACATTTATAGAAAAATAAATATATGAAGGGTTTCTCTGGACTAGAGAATTATTGAAATAAATGAATAAACAAACAAACAAAGTAGTTTAAGGTTTGTTTTATGATAAAACTGTTCCCAAAATGAGTGTGGTAGCAGATGCACGAATCTGGTTGCAACAATTATTTTAACTTTAAAATTTCATTTGTATCAATTGAATTATTAAAAAGTGGGCTTTATATGCAAAAATCCCTCTATAAGCATCATTGAAAACAAGTAGTAAAATATTGATGTGGTATGCTTCACTACACTAGAATATCAAACTGTGACATTGCTATTTCTTATTTCAGTAGAAGCTCCTTTTGAGTAATTATGGCTTGTAAAAGGTTTACAGCTCACATTGCCACCTTGAACATCTCATTGTAATCCACAGATAATCAGTTCTGAACAATACAGGTTAATTGTACCTTGAAATGGTTTAATTTCACATTTCTGAATGAAGTACACTCTTTACATTACTTTTATTTCCATCCTTAGAGTTCATAAATATGATATTAATCATGTAGTCATTATGTTTTATATATTAAAATAAAGAAAAATGGTATATTGTGGCTGGAGTATAAGTGCTAGAGAGAATTTAGATTGCTTTTTAAACTACTATTTAGTAATATTTCTTGGTTTGAACTTGTAATCTCCTGTGTTAGTGACACAGAACCATTTCTATGATTAATGGAAACAAAAATGATCCTTCTGTAATTTTCCTCATTTTATCCTGTTGGATACTATTTTTTCTGTAACTAGACAAATTGATTCATATGAGAGGCAATGACAAAACATTGTAAGAGCAAGTAAATGAGTTTAAAATACAAGTCACACACCAGAAAGGAAATTTTAAATGTATGAAATTGGTATATAATGCATACTGTATTTCTATGAATGTGTAAATTACCATATTTACAACAACTTGATTAATAATTGCAAGATTTAGGAGACCATGGTAAATAAGGACACATGAGAATAGGAAGAAGCAAAGTGCTAGAGAGGCCCACAGAAATCCACGAAGATACCCCCACAATAGACTGCTGGCAATGGTCGAGAGACAGCCTGAACTGACCTACTCTGGTGATGGGATGGCCAAACACCCTAATTGTCATGCTATAAACCCCATCCAATGACTGAGGGATCTGGATGCAGAGATCCACGGCTAGGCCCCGGGTGGAGCTGCGGGAGTCCAATTAGGGAGAAAGAGGAGGGTTTATATGAGCGAGAATTGTTGAGACCAAGGTTGGATAAAGCACAGGGACAAATAGCCAAACGAATGGAAACACATGAACTATGAACCAATGGCTAAGGGGCCCGCAACTGGATCAGGCCCTCTGAATGGGTGAGACAGTTGATTGGCTTGATCTGTTTGGGAGGCATCCAGGCAGTGGGACCGGGTCCTGTGCTCATTGCGTGAGTTGGCTGTTTGAAACCTGGGGCTTATGTAGGGTCGCTTGGTTTGGCCTGGGAGGAGGGGACTGGACCTGCCTGGGCTAAGTCTACCAGGTTGATCTCAGTCCTTGGGGGAGGCTTTGCCCTGGAGGAGGTGGGAATGGGGGGTAGGCTGGAGGGACGAGGAGCGGGGGTGGGATTTGTAGAACTGAATTGTATTGTAAAATAAAATAAATAATTGCAAGTTTAATTTCAGCTAAATAAGAGTAAATTTCTATTGAAAATTTAAATAATGTCAGCTGGGTATAGTGGTACATGCCTTTAGTTCGAGCACATAGGTGGCAGGTCTATGTTAATTCAAGGACAGCCAGAGCTACATACTCGGGGAAAAAAAGGCTATATGACTAGTAATAGGAAAATGTTAATTAAATAAACAATGTGATGACCTCACATAAAATTTATTGGGGATAGTCAGAAAATTTGACCACATTTTATCATCATGTGAATAAATAGAAAAATAATTACATTTTTTAGAATTATTTAAGGAGATATCTGGAATCTTGTACTTCTGCTTCTAAATGTATTCTGTTTTGATAAATATTATAAATTAATAAATGAGTATAGTCACCATGCTAGTAGAGTTTTAATCACTGAAGCAATAGAAGCAAGTCACTATATAAAGAAAACCAAACTAATGAATACATTGTTTATAGTCATATAAAATAGAATATAGGAAGTAAAATATGTCAGTGCAGTTAAATCATGTGAGTGTGTACAATGAAGAGCAGTGTTGACTGAGTCAAGCAAGTCTCTCTTTGCTTGTCAGCCCAGGTGCATCATGGGATTTTGTCCCCCAAAAGGATGAGGCTGTTTTTGTTGTTGTTGTTGTTTTGTTTTAGCAATATCAGTCCCACCTTGACTTCACTCACCTCAGCTAATGTAATTTTGAGCATCTGTGATCTATTTAGTTTTGAAGAAAATTAAAGTATGAATTTTTATTTATCCATGAGAGAATGACAAAAACAAATCCTTTTTCCAGAATCACCTAATTCCTAGTAACTTCCATGAACATAAAATAATATTTCATCTATAATTAAAATGAATAGATGAAGGGTACTTAGAAAATACTTGTGCAAATGTAAATAAACCATAAATGCGACTGTGCTATATATAATCATAAAATCATCTAAAAGTTTCATACCCTTTGAATATCTAACAAGGTTTTTACTGCTGGTTAGCAATAATACTATGAAGAATACATAAAATTACGTTATTTATACTCATTGTGTCTTCCTTGCTCAGAGCAGCTACTTCCAAGATCTCACACTCTCAACTGCCATCTCAAATTCATTATGGCTTTCCAACTTCAAGTATTATCTATAATATTAAATAACAAGGAAGAAACCTGCACTCTAATTAAAAGGACATAAAAAGACAGCTCTTTACCATGAGCAAGCTTGACTTGATGCTATTTAAAACTCACTGACAGTACGTTGTAGCTGGAGTTTTCCTGCCTGGCCCACAGTCAGGACAAATCTCTGTCACCTGCCAGTCCCACAGACGCTCAGACCCGACCAAGTAAACACAGAGACTTATATTGCTTACAAACTGTATGGCCGTGGCAGGCTTCTTGCTAACTGTTCTTACAGCTTAAATTAATCCATTTCCATTAATCTATACCTTGCCACATGGCTCGTGGCTTACCGGTATCTTCACATTCTGTTTCTCATCGTGGCGGCTGGCAGCGTCTCTCTGACTCAGTCTTCCACTTCCCAGCTTTATTCTCCTCCTTGTCCCGCCTACACTTCCTGCCTAGCCAATGGCCAATCAGTGTTTTAATTATTGACTAATCAGCAACACATTTGCCATACAGAACATTCCACAGTACTTCCCCCCCCTTTTTTTTTTTTCAAAAAGGAAGGTTTTAACCTTAACAAAGTAAAATTACATATAATTTGGGAATTTGGGCGTAGCTTCTCTTACTACTTCCTGCTGGAGGGGGGCGCTGTATCTTATGGGGACACAAAGAAAATTTTAGGATCATGGAGTAGTCCGTGAGGCTGTATCATCTGAGCCAGTTGCCTTCAAACCATTCTGGATGTTGGATCATCTGGGCCATGGTGTCATCGGAGACCTTTCAGGGGGTCTTGGCTGGTCAAACCTGATGTGTCTTAATCTGGAACAAATCCATAGCCTCTGGCTTTCTGTGGAAACAAAAGCAGAGTCTCCTTTCCAAAGTAACATATCCTTATATCCAAATTTTGAAGTCAAGGTACCTTTAAAATATACATATTGGCATAACTCAACAGCTTTTACAATCAAATGTTTTTCTGCAGTTAAAAGTCCCAAAGACAACACAATGCAGATTCTCTGTGTAATATCCATTTTTACGTGGCTTATTTTTTATACTACCTTTACTGTCTCTTTAAAGACATTATTTTTTAAAACTATGTATTTGTTTCTATAACTCTATATATCATCTTTTTGTCTGTTTAAAGCCTACGTATATTTTACACACATTGTAAACTATTACATCTGAATCTGTCTTATTGTGAATCTATTGCCTTAAACTGCAGCAGCTGTGACTGCTGGCTCCTCCCACCTCAGCTTCCCAACATGGCTACGTTTACCACCAGCTCTGGGAGCTATCGTGGGTCTATGCTTTTATCCAAGCAGCGTGTAGTCCAGAAACCTTTTTTTTGTTTTGTTTTGTTTTGTTTTGTTTTGTATTAGCAAAGTCTAAATCCACCATGCAGCTTAATGTGCCACTTGCAGAGGCCTTATTCCTGCCATACAGCATGTCGAGCATGCACACCAGGAACCCACAAGTAGCTCAAACCAGCAGCTGCTGCTCATTTGAGAGAGACAATTAGGAACTGTTTTTAGCTTCATTTTAGAATCTTTTTTTCTCAGTTTTAGGTGGAAACTCTTGCCACCACGTTGGACGCCATTTGTAGCTGGAGTTTTCCTGCCTGGCCCACAGTCAGGACAAATCTCTGTCACCTGCCAGTCCCACAGACGCTCAGACCCGACCAAGTAAACACAGAGACTTATATTGCTTACAAACTGTATGGCCGTGGCAGGCTTCTTGCTAACTGTTCTTACAGCTTAAATTAATCCATTTCCATTAATCTATACCTTGCCACATGGCTCGTGGCTTACCGGTATCTTCACATTCTGTTTCTCATCGTGGCGGCTGGCAGCGTCTCTCTGACTCAGCCTTCCACTTCCCAGCTTTATTCTCCTCCTTGTCCCGCCTACACTTCCTGCCTAGCCAATGGCCAATCAGTGTTTTAATTATTGACTAATCAGCAACACATTTGCCATACAGAACATTCCACAGTAGTACGTGGGCAGTCTGGACACGCAAAATGGTTTGTGATCACAGTTTCATTTTTAAGACATGTGTGAAACTGAACAGCAATAGTATCTTAAAATAATACATGGTTTGCAGATAGTCCAAATATTTTTTTGCCCAATAGAATTTCTAAAATTAAACTTTATCCTCTAATGTATCGTGGTTTGTTTGTTTTTTTAATCATTGAGTCTTTTTTTTCTCTAAATGGCTACATCTTTCACCATTTCTGCTAGATGTATCTGTTTCACAATAGAAATAATTTCAAATATGTTTGAAAGTACCAAGAAATATTGCTCATCTTGCTTTATGTATCATGGTGTCCTGGCCCTTTTCTCCTCACCTATCCAAGAATTATTCTCTTTATCTAATCATATGTAACATGGCTTGTGCTCACATAAGTGTCAGATCCTGTTATGCTCTTTGTCGTCTGCTGAGCATCATGCTAAGGATTTGAGGCAATACCACTGAGGTAGGGGGTCTAAAATACATCAGAAATGTCACCATAATTATATAACTATCTTTTTTTAAACAATGTATCATGCCAAACAAGGCAAATAAAAACGAGATTATCATTTAACTTCCTCAACTTTTAAAACTGCGTCACTGATGCAGAATAATTGATAATCACTTCATGCTCCCTTTCATATACTATAGGTAAAGTTCTCACATGGTTTCATGACATGTCTTTTACCTCCTAGATAGCAAGCTCCTTTATTTTTAAATTAGCTTTCATGTGTATGTGTGAGTATCCGAATGTTTTATGTGCAACAGGTGTGTGCCTTGGGATTGCAGAAGGCAGAAGAGGTTGTTAGAAACCCCAGAATTGGAGTTACAACTGGTTGGGAGGTGGTGTCTTGGGGGTGCTTGGAATTAAACCAAGATTGTACACAAGCACAACAAGTGTTCGTAGTCATTCAGCAATCTCTCCAGCATCCTTCTGAACTTTTTATTTTAGTATGTGAACACTTCTATTTGTCTGTGCTGTATGAAGAACATGCTCAGTTCAGCTGACACTCTGAGAATATGGTAGTAGTGAAACTTTTTTTTAAATAAGTGAATAGCATAGATTTTATTTTATTTTTTTAAATTTATTTTATAATTTAATTTAATTTTACATATCAGCCATGGATTCCCTTGTTCTCCCCCTTCTGGCCCCCCCTCCCCACCTACCCCCAGCCCATCCTCCATTCCCATCTCCTCCATGGCAAAGACTCCCCTGAGGATTGAGTTCAACTTGGTAGATTCAGTCCAGTCAGGTCCAGTCCCCTCCTCCCAGGCTGAGCCAAGTGTCCCTGTATAAGCCCCAGGCTCCAAACAGCCAGCTCATGCACTGAGGACAGGTCCCAGTCCCACTGCATGGATACCTCCCAAACAGATCAAGCTAATCACTGTCTCACTTATCCAGAAGACCTGATCCAGTTGAGGGCCCCTCAGTCATTGGTTCATAGTTCATGTGTTTCCATTTGCTTGGCTATTTGTCCCTGTGCTTTTTCCAATCTTGGTCTCAACAATTCTCGCTCATACAAACCCCCCTCTTTCTCATCAATTGGACTCCTGGAGTTCCACCTGGGGCCTGGCCATGGATCTCTGCATCCGGTTTCCTCAGTCATTGGATGAGGTTTCTAGCATGAAAATTAGGGTGTTTGGCCATCCTATCACCAGAGTAGGTCAGTTCGGGCTGTCTCTCAACCATTGCCAGCAGTCTATTGTGGAGGTATCTTTGTGGATTTCTGTGGACCTCTCTTAATTTGAGAGCCAACTTCACATTTTAACTGCAGTTTCAATAATAATAAAATGGAGTAAATATTCCAATGAACTCTTCTATGAATAAAACCCAAAGATGTACACATGTTTACCAAGTGTATCAAGGTTATGCAGTATTTCTGAGACAAGCCTATGATTTAGATCTTGGGTGTCAGACTCTTAACCAACTTGCTGATTTTCTGACTTGGATAAAACACTTTTTATTTGTTATGCTTATTGTTAAGTTGCAAAACACTAATGAATCAAAAATTGTATTTAAAATATATCCTTAAAATATTTCTCCCAATAATGAAACTATAACTAGTTCATTTCACCCATAAATTTATGTTCATTGAGAAATTTCTATTCCAACTAAATCTACAGAATTTCTCAATTTTAAAAAATGTGTCTCAGTTTTTGTAAAAGATCTTTACTAAGAAAGAAAGTTGTCTTGATCAGAAATGTCTCCTAATTTTAAATTGTTATGTTGCTGTCCAAACAGTCTTAATTCTTTACTCAGACACTCCTAGTATCTGGAACAGCAAGGGCACAGAGAAGCACGTGTTAGTGTTGATAAACTATGAATGAATTGGTTGATTATGCACATCAGTGAGGATCTTGCACATCCTATTGTAACTAATAAACAAAACTAGCTTCCAAAACCCTTGCGTATTCTTAAATCATATACCATCTTTAGATATCTATATATAAGGCTTTCATTATTCTATGATTTATGTAAGCTTTGTTCAATGAATATATGCTGTATCTTACACTACAGTGTTGATTTTTGCTTTGGGAGATCCAAAAGTATTAAAACCTATGTATTTTTCATAATTTTAAATTTTATTGATAAATTAGAAAAGACTGCACAACAAAATAAATAATTGTCAGAGCAAAAGGATATCCTAAAAATGGTCAAAAGGAAGCCAGGCATGGTGACACATGTCTTTAATCCCAGCATTTGGGAGACAGAGGCAGGGGGATCTCTGTGAGTTTGAGGCTAGCCTGGTCTATAAAGCAAGTTCCAGAACAGCCCAAGCTGTTTCAGAGAGAAACCCTGACTTGAAAGAACAAAAAACAAATAAAGAAACAAACAAAGGTAAAAAGCTTTGTTCAGTAAGGCAGAAATATGTAGACTAAGTAAGTAGCTTAAATAAAAATACATAAAAATGGAAGTACAATCTAATCAACAAAGAATAAATGTAAATGAACAGTATTCAAATTAGGAAAAACAAATGGTCAACATGTACATAGAAAAATGGTCAACGTCTTTAGCAATCAGGAATATTTAAATAAAAATGTACTGATACTTTATCTTACTCTGGTAAGAATGGCTATTATGTATAAAATAAGCAAATCCAAATGTTGGTGAGGATATATGGGAGAAAATACTCCTATTCACAGCTAGTGGCTATGTAATTAATTTAGCCACCATGGAAATCAGTATGGAAGCTGTTGAAAAATTAAATGTAGAACATTTAATATGATGCAGCCATACTATTACTATGGAGATACCCCAAAAATTCAAAGTCAGTTTATTATATAAATAGCCATATAAATAAATGTATTTCATCAGTATTCACAACAGCTAAATTATGGAATTGGACTTCAGTACATGAATGTATGAAGGGCAATAAATCTTGACTAGGATATGGAGAAAGAGGACTCTTCACTGCTGTTAGGTGGGAACACAAAATGGTATAGCCACTGTAGAAATTAGCATGAGGTCTTCCCATCAAAGTAACAATAGAAGACCATATGAATTAACATTACCACTTGAGTATATGCCTAAAATATACTAAGTCATTATACCACAGAAATACTTGTAAATCAATCTTTACTGTATACTGTTCACAGAATCTAGGAAATGGTGTCAGCCTAGATGCCTATCAACAGATAAAGGCATAAGGAAAATGTAACACACACACACACACACACACACACACACACACACACACACACACACACACACTGCAATGTCAATCAGCCATCAGAATGAAATGAAATTCTAGGAACCAATGAAGGAAAGACAACAAGCAAATAAAGCTATTATCATCTTTGGACAGAAAAACTTCTTTGTACAGTGGTCGGAAGTGACTCCGGAGACTGAGCTGTTCCAGTACTGAGAGGAAATGATGGTTGGGATGCCTGGCTGTAAACAGGACACCTGAATCACCTCTTCAAAAATCTGGGAACATGGAAGAACAAGATTCAAAAAGCATAGAACTGGAGGACACTGGGGAGAAGTGGGGCACACTGTCTTGTGGGTATTAAAAAGTTCTTGGACTTCTGAATGCACACTGCTGTAATTACTTGTATGGGATGAGCACACAATTGAATCCACCAGTTCTCTGTCATGGAGAGGACATGATCTATATTTTAGTGGTTAACAGGAGAAAGAGACATTTTCTTCAGCAATGCATTGGTAAAGGACCCCAGGCTCCAGAAAACAAACCCTCATTCATGATCCTGTACACACCCAAGTGAGCCATAAACAAAACAAAATAAAAAATACAAAGTAGAAAGTGGCAGGAAAGGAAAGGGGGAAATTATGTAATTATATTATAATCTCTTCTTTATTTTATTGAAAATAGATTTTATTTCATGCAATAAATTATGTTTATTGGTTCTCCTTACCCAATTTCTCAGAGATCCTAGCCACTTACCCCTGCCATTCTTAAAAAAATAGGCATTTAAAGGATAATGATAAAGTAAAATAAGTTAAAACAAAAACAAACAAACAGAATAGGACAAAACAAACAGGACAAAGGAGCCAAAGAACACAGAAGAAACACATATGTTAACCCAGGAGCTATCTCCAGTTGATAACCACTCACAAATAAAAAATTAGTTCTCTCCTCCAAGGAAGTTTCATAGGGGATAGAAAACACTCTTAATGGCAGGTCCCACCCAAACAGTACGTGGCCAACATAAAATGAAATCGATGGCATCTTTGGAAGTTCTTTGTTTCATAGTGTTTTATCAGGACATGTTTTTATTATTGTTTGTTTTGTTTTTTAACCTTAAAGTTTTCTTATGGTTACATTATGTCTGGCTTCTGGTTTTGTGTTTTTATGTGATTCCTATTCATACACTCTCCAAAATTTAAAAATATGATATCATCAACAACCACCTCAAGAAAAAGTAGAATAGTCAGACAGAAGAAAATTTACTGAAATGAGATGAGAAAACAGAGGGTAATAGAGATGAATATGATACAAAATATTATATACATGCATGAAAATGACTCAATTCATGAATGTTAATCAAAATATTAAAAATGAAATAATGACATTTGCAGAGAAATGGATAGAACTTTAAATCATTATTGTGTTTATCATCTTTCAATAAAATACCTGAAATTGTTGAACATGTTCAATCTTAGTTTATATTTCAAGAAGGAAAGATAGCATTTACATTTTGGGACATGCTTTGCTTGATTTTATGGTAATATTGTGGAATGTTAAAAGAGCAGGTATGAACAATTTTGGGCATACTCACTGTTGTGTTTTAAGAGAAAATGGCCCTCAAAGGGCATGGTACTACTGGGAGGTGTAGCTTTCTTGGAGTAGGTATGGCCTAGTTGGAGGAAGTGTGTCACTGTTGAGGTGGGCTTTGAGATCTCATATATGCTCAAGCCATGCCCAGTGAGACAGTTCACTTCCTGCTGCCTTTGGATCCAGACATAGAATTTTCCAGCACCATGTCCACCTGCATGCCCTCATACTCCTTGCCACCACGCTCCATGCCATGATGATAATGGACTAAACCTCTGAAAGTTTAAGCTGGACCTCAATAAAATGCTTTCCTTTGTAAGAGTTGCCATTGCCATGGTGGCTCTTCACAGCAATAGAAACTCTAAGACACTCAATTACTACATGAAAATCACGTAGAAATGCCAGTGGGCATGCTGCCTTTTCTCTGTTTGTTAGATTAATTAAAAAGAAGGCATATTCTTAGGTTGTATTAATATAGGAACATGTTACATTTACCCATTTCACAACAGCTTATAAAACAATCTTTAGATATCTTTCCTTGCTTTCTAGTGGTAGGACATATTTTGATCTGTATTTCAGGTAAGTAGTCAAGAACACTAAAGGCTTTTACAACTCACTGAGCTGCACTCTAAATGTATAATCTTCCTTAATGTGGTCATACTAATAACATGACCTGACTCAATATTATGTTCCTCCCACCAATGTCCTCAAAAATATCCATTCTTTTGATTTCTATTCACACATATTAGGAACCTCAGATCATGTTGAGGAAATATTGCTTACCTGGGTAAATTCTGTATCTTTTGGAGCCTGCTGGGACTTTAGGCTAGTTCTAAGTTTAGAAGCAAAATCAAGAGATAGGAGATATTGTTTTACATAGAAAATGCTTCTGTGAAGACCATTGCCATTTCTTTAGATAGCGAGTTTGCTCACAGAGAAGTAGAAAGACTTATACCAATTTGGTTGGGAAACACTTAACAAGGGTTAAAGATACAAGGAATGCAATTCTCCTGGCAACACTGGAGACATAATAAATCACCTTAGGTAATTTATTTAATTACTGATTATTCTCATTCGTTGCATTGAATCAGGGTCTATCTTTATAGCCTCTAATTAAAGGGAATTCACTGTGGAGATCAGGCTGGCCTCAACCTAAAAGTGATCCTCTTCCTTCTGCTTTCTGTAATTTTATTCTTCTTATATCATTGTAAGTCAACAAAAAAAGACAAGTGACTTTCTTGGGGTCCTGTTTTCCAGGTAGCCTCCCTGGTGATGTGAGTAGCAGACAAGTCATCCTTGTTTCATGTCTAGTATCCTGCTATGAGTGAGTACATACCATGTTTGTCTTTCTGAGTCTGGGTTACCTCACTCAGGATGATTTTTTCTAGATCCATCCATTTGTCTGCAAACCTCATGATGTCATTGTTTTTCTCTGCTGAGTAGTATTCCATTGTGTATATGTACCACATTTTGTTTATCCATTCTTCAGTTGAAGGGCATCTAGGTTGTTTCCATGTTCTGACACAGGGATCACCCAATGACAGAGAAATGAAATGAGATCTACATGAACAGCCTGGACATGAGTGGGGGTAATGAAAGGCGAGGGTCGAGGGAAAGAGAGCTTGGGGGAGCGGGAGATCCCAGCTGGATCAACAACAGAGAGAGAGAACAAGGAATAGGAGACCATGGTAAATGAAGACCACATGAGAATAGGAAGAAGCAAAGTGCTAGAGAGGCCCACAGAAATCCACAAAGATATCCACACAACAGACTGCTGGCAATGGTCGAGAGACAGCCCGAACTGACCTACTCTGGTGATGGGATGGCCAAATACCCTAATTGTTGTGCTAGAAACCTCATCCAACTACTGAGGGATCTGGATGCAGAGATCCATGACTAGGCCCTGGGTGGATCTCTGGGAGTCCAATTAGCGAGAATGAGGAGGGTTTATATGAGCGAGAATTGTTGAGACCAAGGTTGGATAAAGCACAGGGACAAATAGCCAAATGAATGGAAACACATGAACTATGAACCAATGGCTGAGGGGTCCCCACTGGATCAGGCCCTCTGAATGGGTGAGACAGTTGATTGGCTTGATCTGTTTGGGAGGCATCAAGGCAGTGGGACCAGATCTTGTGCTCATTGCATGAGTTGGCTGTTTGAAACCTGGGGCCTATGCAGGATTGTTTGGCTCGGCCTGGGAGGAGGGGACTGGACCTACCTGGACTGAGTCTACCAGGTTGACCTCAGTCTGTGGGGAAGGCTTTGCCCTGGAGGAGATGGGAATGGGGGGGGGGGTTGGGGGGAAGGTGAGGGGGACGGGAGGGGGGAGAACAAGGGAATCCGTGGCTGATATGTAGAACTGAATTGTATTGCAAAATAAATTAAAATTAAAAAAAAGACAAGTGAAAGTGTCATTAAATAGCAAACATGAATTCTGTGGATTTTTTCATATTTAAATTTGTATGGATGTACCTCTGCTTATTGTGACTTTGTTCAGTGTTTTACCAAAAATCCCAGTGAAGGACCAAGACAACGTCATTCTATCAATTTGTCTTTAGTTTACACAATTTTTCAATTATGTATTTCTAATGTTTTCACTAAATAATATTTAATGAGTATATCAGTTCACAGAGTACTTTATTAATATAAAAGAATGCTTCACTTTCTATTGTATGCTAATATTGTACAATAGTTTCTCACAGTTTGTGATAATTTGATATTTTGAATTGATGATTCCCATTTGGTAAGTATTTGCACACACATGTACAGATAACTTGTCTCAGTCAAATTGTTCTCTAATGATAATTAGTCGGTATAACTAAGGTATAGTGGCTTTGACTTTAGGCTTTGAAATTATTTTGATCTTGCTTCAATACTGATTCTACAAATTCTAGCTCTGAGAGTTTATAAGTACCCTTAATTGTAAAATCAGTACATGATTACATTTTGATGAAGATCATATAAGGAAAACACATAACAAGAAAGCAATAAAAATTTAAAAGATAGTCCTTGTCATGATTACTTTTATTCTTGATACTCTTGGTCTTATATTCCTCCTTGTAACTTTGTTACATTCTGTATATTAATCCATCAAATCTGTGACTTTTTTCAAGGATCATATATGCTACTACTTAATTTGTATTTTCTGAGCATTTGTTTTCAAGTTATATAGACATTGCTTTCTCAAAAAAGATACAGCCAAAAATTGAAAGCTTTATATAAAAGGAACATTACAAGCACTTACATTTTATATATTCATGATGCAACTATAAACACATAAATGCATATTTTGTCAATGGAGAACTTTCTCTAGATGATTGAAAATAGACAAATAGATTCTAGAAATTCAATGTGAGTAAAAAATATTAAAGTTAACTTGTTTTCTCAGCAAGGAAATTCTAGTATGGCAATGTGTAGAATACACAATTTTTTATTCCTATAGTAAGTGGGAGAAAAAGGAAACCAAAAACTTAATGGAAAACTTTAAAAAATCATATATACATACATATGTATATATATTAGCATTTAAAGCAATTTTAAACTTAAACATATTTTGACCATATTCTTGCCGTCCCCCAAGTCCTTCCAGATCCTCTCCCCCTCCACCCAACTTTAAATCCTTTCTCAAAAAACAAACAAACAAACAAAGAAAAACCCACTACAGCAAAACCCTGAAAACAAACAAACAAACAAACAAAACCAAAAACAAAATAACAAAACAAACAAGCCTCACCATACTGTAACCAAATGAAACACACACACACACACACACACACACACACACACACACACACACACACACGCACACACACAACAACAACAACAACAAACAAACAAGAAACAAAAGAACTGTGGAGTCTATTATATGCTGGTCACTTATCTCTGAACATGAGGCCTGTCCTGGAATGGTTGATATACCCAGTGTCACTCAATTAGAGAAAAATGATTTTCATTCTCTCATCAGGTATAAATGACAATTCAATTGTTAGCCTTTACCTTAGTGGCTAGGTTTTCTTTAATCTATCTATCCATTCATTTTATTTTTAATATAGCAAAATATAAGAAAAACCAGAAACTATCACATCAAAATTAAATATGACAAAACAACAAAAGGAGGAGAGCCCAAGAAAAGGCACAAAAGTCAGAGACCCATTTGTTCACACAATTGGGAATCACAGAAAAAATCCTAAACAGAAAGCCATAATATATACACAGAGGACAGGGTACTGACCCATGCAGGACCTGTGCACGATGTCTCAGTCTCTGTGAATTCATGAGTTTTGTTCATGTTGACCTAAAGGGTCTCCTTTATATGGTGTCTTCCTTACCCTCTGGCTCTTATACAATTTCTCTTTAGAGCCGAGTGTTCCAAGGTCTCTCACCCTCTGTGCAATGTCTGTCTGTGTTTCTATATTTGTTTCCATTTGCTGAAGTAGACAGCATCTCTGGAGATGGCTGAACAGGCATTGACTTATGAGCACAGCAGAATATCATTAGGAGCCATTTTATCACTGTGTGTGTGTGTGTGTGTGTGTGTGTGTGTGTATGTGTGTGTGTGTGTGTGTGTGTGTGTGTGTGTGTGTGTGTGTGTGGTTTTGACCAGTATTATTTGGTTTTCCCCTAAGTTCCTGGGCTATCTAGTCTCATGAAGTGTCATGTATGCAATAAAGCATAACAGTAGTGAGGGTAGAGTGATCAAGTACTATGAGATTATGTTTTCTATATATTACAGGGAAGTTACACCCATGAAATCTCAAAAATGAGATTGCCTAAACCTGAAAAATGACAGTCAACAGACAAGTCAGCCTCGATAGGAGAATTCTCACAAGGCCCCAAGGCAGATAAATAGCCACATGCAACTATTGGCTGAGAGAAAAGGAGATTAAGTCCTTACCAGAAATGAGGCACCTAAGTGGCCTGAAAAACATATGCATATGAATATGAGCAACACTCAATTGACTTAGCAGCCTGTATGTGTGTATACGCATGTATATATAAAACAACAAAAAATTATTTTTTTTGTTGAAAATAAATTCTCTCTCTTTTTTTTTTTTTTTGGTTTTTCGAGACAGGGTTTCTCTGTGTAGCTTTGCACCTTTCCTGGGACTCACTTGGTAACCCAGGCTGGCCTCGAACTCACAGCGATCCGCCTGCCTCTGCCTCCCGAGTGCTGGGATTAAAGGCGTGCGCCACCACCGCCCGGCTAAATTCTCTTATACAATACATCTTGACCACAGTTTCCCCTCCTTCTACTCCTCTTAGGTTCCCCACACCTCCTCTCTACCTCTGTTTCCTTCCAGGAAAGAACAGGCCTCCAAAGGACAACAACCAAACATGATAAAACAAGATACAATAAGATAAGGCAAAAGCCCTCATATTGAGGCTGGACAAGACAATCCAATAGGAGGAGAAGAGTGCCAAGAGAAGACGAAAGAGTGAGACACACCTACTCCCAGTGTTAATGAGTCCCACAAAAACACCAACCTAACAGCCATAACATACGCAGAAGATCTGGAGCAGATCCATGCAAGACTGGTGCTGATGCTTCAGTCTCTGAGTCCATACCAGCCTTATTTAGTTGATTCAGGCAACAGAAGCCATAATTTTGAGAGAGAATAGAGAGAGGGCACTGAAGGAGTTGCAGGTGGGAGAGGAAGGGAGGGAAAGTATATTAATACAGTACTCATACACGAACTTTTCAAAAAGAAAGAATAAATAAGAATTTTAAAAGTAAAATTATTGTAGAGATCAGAATTCAGAAAAGAAAGAACTTTGAAATAAGAAAAATAAGATTTAAAAACAAAGAATGATTGATCACATCATAGTGAGTAGGTTGATACAACAGTGTGGACAACAGAAAGCTGAAAGAAAAACTTCAGACAGTACTTGGTTTGGGCCAAAAATTTATAACATGCATGATATACATACTGGAATTAAGTGGAAATGCAAAAAATGGGAAAAGAGAATACTTGAAAGACAAATGCAATTTCTATATGAGATTATTAAAGATGCACTTGAGAGAATATTTATGAAGAAGATACAAGCAATATCAGACAGGCAAAATAAACTGCATTTGAATACTAGTAGAACAAGGGATGAGTAGAAAGCAAATCCATCCTTTTCTGAGATGCCTGATTGTGTTAAATGAAAATTCATTTTAGGATATGTAGGAAAATCCTAACTATAACATTATTTCTCAGAATTTACCAGCCAATAAATCGAAAGAAAAATACAAAAAAAAAATGCAAGAGGTTTCTGAAATATGAATGTCTTTAATATCTAGATAATTTATCTTCATATTAAGCTATAAATCAATACCTCCTACATAAATCATGTAGAAACACCACCCATATGAGCACCTACAGTGAATGAGGCAATATTTTTCTGGAAAACATTTGGTAAACAGCATAAAAACAGAGGGGATCGATAGAAAATGGCTTGTCAAAGCTACTCCCATGGGATAGAATAAGAATCTCATGATTTATCAAAACAGCATGTGTTCCCCCTAAACCGTGAAAAAAAATCAAATAAATAATATCTCATTCATGAGAATACACGTACACAATATTCTCATGTCAGTAGTTTCTAGGAATCAAATAGCAGGCCTCCCAGGATACTAACCAAACATGGCATAACTATAAGAGTCGGCACATATCCTCATACCAAGGCTTGGTGAGGCAACCCAAAATGTCCTAAGCAGGCAAAAGTGTCAGAGACAGCCCTGGTTCCCAATGCTATGAGTCCCACAAGAAGACCGAGCTACACCTCTGTAACATGTGTCAGAGAATCTAGGTCAGTCCCATGCAGGCTCCCTGCTTGTCAGTTCAGTCTCTGGAAACTCCTTTGAGCCTAGGTTAGTTGATTCTGGGGCCATGTTCTTGTTTTATCCTCAAACCTTCTGGCTTCTATAATCCTTCCTCCCCCTCTTTCACGGGGTTCCAAGAGTCCCACTTAATGTTTGGCCATTGTATTGGTGAAACTATTAAGGTCACTCCACGTAGTTAAAAGGAGATTTATTTAATGGCGTAACTTACAAATTAAGGGATAGGTAGGTCGCGGGGTCTGGGGAAGGTATATCGCAGTCCAGCGGTGTTCTCTGGAGCTCTGCTTGGCCCACCTCCACGGTCCAGGGTCCCGGGACAGAGAGCGAGCACAGCCCATCCAGATCTCGGGTCTCCAGGCACCTCCCTTGGTCCCGTCTTGTAGGCGTGACAGTTGCCAAGTCTTAATGGAGGTTGGAACTTCCAGATCAAAGCTGGAATGGCTACCCACTACACCATTGGTCTCTGCATCTGCCCCCACCAGTTGTTAGATGAAGCCTCTTTGATGATGATTATACTAGGCTCTGGTCTATGAGTATTATGAGTATAGCCAAATATCATTAGGAATCATTTCATTAACTTTTTTTTTTTCTTCAAGTCATGTTTGGTTCTTTCCTAGATCTCTGCACTATCCAGCTTCTGGCTTCTGACTATCCGGGCAGTGTTAGGCATGGGCATCAAGTTGGACCAGTCATTGGCCAGTCCCACAAGTTCTGCACTAACGTTACCCTAGTACATCTTGCAGGCAGGAGAAACTGAGATCGAAGGTTTTGTGGCTGGATTGATGTCTCAGTCCCACCACTGGGAGACTTGCCAGGTTATGGGAGATGGCCAGTTCAGGGTTCATATTCCCCATTACTAGGAGTCTTCACTGAGATCACCCTCATGGACCCAGGAAGTTTCGAATGCACTAGATTTCCTCTTTATCCCTGAAATGACCCCCAATTCTATTTGTCTCTCCCAGTATTCTCTTGCTTTATCCTTCCCACCCCACCACCTGATCCCTCTTGTTCCCATCCCCACGTGTCCGCAGTCCACCCACAAAATCTATTTCCCCTTCCAAGGGAGGTCCATGCATCTTCCCTTGAGTCCTCCTTGCTACTTTGCCTCTCTGGGTCTGTGAATAGTAGCATGATTATCCTTTACTTCCACTTGTGAGTACATACCATGTTAGTCTTTCTGGATCTTTGTTACCCCAGTGAGGATGATTGTTTTTCTAGTTCCATCCACTCACCTGAAATTTTCATGACATTTTTTTAACCACTGAGTAATGCTCCATTGTATAAATGTACCACATGCTCTTTATCCATTCTTCAGTTGAGAGACTTCTAGGCTGTTTTCAACTTCTGGCTATTATGAATAATGCTGCTATGAACATAGTTGAGCAAGTGTCCTTGTGGTAGAATAGAACATCCTTAGGGTATATAGCCAGGTGTGGTATTTCTGTGTCTTGAGGTAGATGGATTCCCCAATTTTCTGAGGAACCACCACATTGTCAATATTGAGTCTTTATTAAATATTTAGAAAAGTGAGGGAAATATATACATATATATTATAAAAGTACATAAAATGTGAATTAGGGCTTTATAAATAATGCAAAAACTGTACACATATTCTATAAAAAAATGACTGCTAAGAAACTAGCTTATATTATTTGGAAACTGAGCTGTATCAAAGCATGTAGTCAGTATGTCGCACAGCTTGCTAAGTCTAACACATAACCCTAGTCCGTGTTTGAATGTCTGCAAATGAACAGAGCTTGTGATATAAGTTGCAACCTGAAAACCAGCAGGTATGTCTCCCAAGAAGTGCCAGTGACTCAGGCTGAGCTTGAAGGTAGGAAAAAATTGATGCTTCAACTAAGCCAATCAGGTAGCAGAAATTTCCTCTTGCTCTTCTTGACTCGGTATCTGAGCATCCTCTGACACAGTCAACTTGACACATAAAATTAACATAGTATTTATGGACCTAAAAGGAATATCTGTAGCTTTCTAAATGTATAAATGTATGATAAATTCATTTGTTGACAGAAGTATCAAGTATATTCTTATAAATATGCATATTTATAGACAGAAATTTTAGGCATACCAATTCTAAAAATATTTTTTTCTCTCTTAGAAAAAGAAAACAAGTTTAAACATAGATCCAAAATAATACTAAGTTAGAGAAGTACTTAAATTTTTGTACATAAGTTTGTGCATATTAAAGGACCTGGTAAGGTGAATTTGGCTTTGCACCTGCTGTTTTTAGAAATGGTTTTGTACACAAGGTATTTTTTTTCTTGCCAATTTGTGTGTGTTTTTCTATTCTGTGCCAGTAATCTCTGCCAAGATGTTGTGTAGAGCTAACTTCAGTTTTTGCCAGGAAACATAGAAACATAGTGGGGCTTCCTTAATGGCTGGGAAGGTATCCAATTAATCACATGCACATGACAGCTGGAAGTTCATATCCTCAAGAGTGAAGTTGCAATTACCAAAAGCAAGTAGAAAACTTTCACCCAATTACTTGCCTTACTGAATTTCTAGTTTTGTAAGTATTCATGAATAAGTTTGGATCAGGGAATCCAGTATGACCTGTTCCTACAGGATGTTTTCAAGGTACTCTCTATAAATTAAAATGAATTGTGAGTAAAGACAATTTTATTGGAAGTGCTTAATTAGGAGTTTTATCAGAGATGGACCTTTTGAAGTGCTTTTACTCCATGTTTTGGGAATGAGAGATACAACACCATGATATGGAAGGGATTCTTCTAGATTTCAGAGCTCCTTTTAGTTTGTCAATCAATGAATAGAAGTGTTTCACTTGATAGATTTAAATCAAGCTTAGGCCGGGTGACGGTGGTGCACGCCTTTAATCCCAGCACCCAGGAGGCAGAGCCAGAGGTGTCTCTGTGAGTTCAAGGCATGCCTGGTCTACAGAGTGAGATCCAGAACAGGCACCAAAACTACACAGAGAAACCCTGTCTCTAAGAAAAAAAAAATCAAGCTTACTGTTATATACCTGTACAAATCAGCACCTCTATATATTATGCTTTTCCCAATATACACAGGTATATTTGTGGGAACTGTCATTTGGAATGAAAAAGTGTGTGCAGAAAATATAAAAGGTCATCCTTGCATAGAACATCAGAGAATATCAGTAATTTGAAGACTAATGACTTATAGGCTTGAGGAGTGTTGAAGAAAACTGAATGGTTTTCTGTTTGATTTATTTGACTCTTACCTTATGGCATGTACTCAATAAATAATCCCAAATATATGCAATCATCCTCACAAATTTCTCTGAGTCAGAGAAGTCAGTACAAAGGGAAAAGAACATGATATAAACATTATATGGAGTTTATTATGAAAATTTTACAAATTATTTATTTGTAAAATACTATTTGTAAAATACTATGTCTCTGGGATTGGCGATTTAGCTCAGTGGTAGAGCACTTGCCTAGCAAGCACAAGGCCTTGGGTTCGGTCCTCAGCTCCAGAAAAAAAAATACTATGTCTCTTTGGCACCAAGAAAATGTATTCAAGACCCAAATAACTACACTAATGCCTCTAGGTGATGGGAATTTTTAAAAAGTAGTAATGCAGCCGGGCGGTGGTGGCGCACGCCTTTAATCCCAGCACTCGGGAGGCAGAGCCAGGCGGATCTCTGTGAGTTCGAGGCCAGCCTGGGCTACCAAGTGAGTCCCAGGAAAGGCGCAAAGCTACACAGAGAAACCCTGTCTCGAAAAAACCAAAAAAAAAAAAAAAAAAAAAAAAAAAAAAAAAAAAAAAAAAAAAAAAAAAAAGTAGTAATGCTCTATATATGACAGGGAAGCTACACCCTAGAAAATGTAACAGTGTTTGCCTCCACATGACCTAACTTGACAATACCCATTTACATGCCAACATGATGGGGGGTAGGATATCATAGGGCCCCATCCACAGAGGGAAGCTACAAGAAATTAGTAACTGCTGAGAGAGAGAAGAGAGAGATAAATAGTCTTCCCCAGGAAATTTTTCTTAATTCATTTTCCAATCTCAAGTGGTCAGCCATAAAAATGTACACACAAAGGCAACATCATAGGTAATCTGAAGAAAGATATCATTATTTTGGTATGAAATGGTGGGGAGGCATGGGAACTGTTAGATGGAGGGAATTGAGAAAATAGTATAATTATATTTTGATTTAAAATAGTATCAATCATAAAATTAATATCCAGAAGTTTTAGATCAAATTTGACTTTCAAGTTTAAATACAGGAGAATAAATTTATTATGAAATAATTTAATATTCTTTGATATTTGTGACTATAGCATATTATGTACATAAAATTGTTCATAGATTTATTAAATAACTTTTTGCTGCTGTTTTAATCTTTGTACTAGATTTGTACTGCTTGACAGTGTGGGTCTAGTAAAACTAAAAGTAATTTTATCATAATATTTGATAAAAATAAATTCTCAATATTATCTGATAAAAATTAATCTAAGTGATATTGTTATATTTTTGGTGTGATTTTGCTAACAAGTCAGACTATATTTTTTTAGGAATCAAGATGTCATGGAATTTTCTTCTTATATGTTTTACATTCTGTAAAGGTCCATATTTTTTAAATGTTAGATTAGTAACTTAAATCATCAATCCAAACAAGAAAAATATTTTATCCATTACTATTAAAACTTTACTGTGTTCCTTTGCAGAAAAAAAAATAAACTTCTATATACTCAAAAGGCAAATATCATCTCTCTAAACTTATTTTATTAATACGTTTATTTATTTGAGGTAATCATTTTCCAAGGATTAACATTATATATTCATTTTAACTTAGCTAGAATATTAAAAGTATAATCATGTAAAATACATTCATTTGCATAGCTTTCTTCATTTAACTCACTTTTGAATTTAGACTTCATTGCTGCTTGTACCAGCAGCTGGTTTCTGGAAATGTTCAATAAATATCATACATTCAGCCCATTCACTGTGATTGTTAATCTTCAGTGTTAATATTACTCTGTCTAGTTTCACCCAGAGAAGTTTAACTGGGGAGAGCAGATCCACCCTAAGGTGGATGGCACCATCTCTTAGACTGAGGTCCTGAACTCACTAAAGAGGAGAGGATTTGAACAGCTCCATTTGTTTCTCCCTGCTTCTGTCCAATGGACATGTAACCCTTCTCATACCACTGCAGATATAAGGACAGCTATCTCACTATCATACCGCCTCCCAATGGACATGTAACCTTCTCACACCACTACAGATATAAAGACAGCTGATCTCACTATCATACCGCCTCCCTACAATGGACTATGCCCTCAAGCTGGAAGCTAATATATATGTTTCTTCCCTTAAATTGCTTCCCGCCATGTATTTTATCACAGGAACAAGAAAAATAAACAATTACTTCTATTTTCCTTTGGTAGCCTTTTTTCCTCCCTCCTTTTTCCTTGAACTGTACTATTTTCAATAAAATTTTTAGGAACGTAATTTTAGAAGACTTTTCTCATTATCTTTGTTTATTTATTATTTTTATTTGATGTGATTTATTGTCTTTTTCTTTTCTCTTTTCTTTGTAGTTTTAGAAAGATACACATAGTGTAGAATCCTATATGGTGATATTTTATTTGTGCTGAAATGTGATTGTATTTTTATGTTAATAAATAAAGTTGCCTGGGGATCAGAGCTAAGAGCAAGCCATTTAGCAGAAGTCTGGCAGTGGTAGCACACGCCCTTAATCCCGATCACATGTCAGGCAAAGTCTGTGTGTTCAAGGACACAGCTAGCTTGGTGACACATGCCTTTAATCCAAGTACCAACCATAGAGACCTGGAGGTCTGTATAGACAGGCAGTGACAAAGAAGTCATGTGGTTGTGTTTAGAACCAATGCGAAGGCAGAACAGAAAGCCAATAAAAAGACAGACACACAGAAAGTAGCTATTTTTCTAAGGGGAAGGACGACAGTGACAGCGAGGGGTAAGAAGGTGATTTTAGCTCTTGGCTGCTGCTCGATCTCTGGACTTTTAACTCTGCTTTTGGCTCTGTGTTTCTTATTTAATAAGACCATTCAGAATTACATCTACAATCCTAGGCAGTCTTGACCCATGGAGATCCATTTGTCCCAGTCTCCTGAATGATGGGATTATAGATAGGAGTTACTAGCCACTACGCTTGGCTATTGCAAGGCTTTTATAGGCAAATATTTTAGATAATTAACTACAGAGAGATTTTTATTATTTTTTGTTTGTTTGTGCAACAATATCTATTCAAACTATGCTTTACTTTTCCATCATTCTCTCTTTTAAAGAATATCAGGGCAATGGCAGCACAATTTGAAAGAAAAGATAAATAAATTAGTTAAATACAATATATAATATATTATGTGTTTATTTGGTAATTAGAGAATTTTGATTCCTACCTAAAAATACCTTCGCTTACTCTAAATTCAAGAAGATGATGGATATATTTTATGGTGGAAGTCTGGGTTTTTAGCAAAAAGCAGACCTCAACAGACACAGAACCTGTTTGCAAATTAATCTTAGACTCTCCACCCTCCAGTATAATTAGAAATTATTTCCATTCATTACATCTCATGCAGGAATTCTGTTATAGAAGTCAAAGTATATTCAGACATGTAACTTCATAGAAATTTAAAAACAAGTGATATTTGGTATATTTAAATAAAGATGGTATATCTTACTATTTGCTAAATAAAACAGTATAACTCTAGTGGTTTCAAACTAAAATCTGAGAACAAAATACAAAACAAAACTGTAAACAGAGATTTCATACTATAGTAACTGCAGAATTCCCACATTAAATACAAAAAATAAATAGATAAAACAGTAATGTGGTAACGAAATAATTGAACATGATTGCTTAGACATTAGAAAAACTATTCATTTAAATTCAAAGGTGAGACAGATTGTTTTCTACATATATGCTATTTTATATATACTCTAGAGCATATACATACATATTGTTTCCTATTATGTGCTCTTGTATTTATTCACTAGAATATATATATATATATATATATATATATATATATATACATACATACATACATACATACATACATACATATTGTTTTCTACATGTATGCTTTTGTATACATACTCTAATATATATGCTAGGCAATGGGGGAATCTTAACTAATGAAATGTATTCTTACTCTAAACAGGGGCTAGAACAGTTCAGATGTTGTAGAAATGTAACTATATATCCTGCCTCTGTGTAAATTCTTCAAAGTCAAATCTTTCTTAAAAGGACAGAAACACAGCATCTTTTATTTGAATTTTTTTTTCATTTTACATACCATCCCCAGCTCACCCTCCCTCCCCTTCTCCTGCCCCCTCTTCCTCTTCCCCATCCCACCACCCATCCACTCCTCAGTGGGTGTTTATCGTGTCAATCACAATGTTTTCAACATCGGACCCAAAGTTCCTCCAGCAAATATGTCCATGTCACACTTGTACCAAAACCTGTTCCTGTTACTGTTCTGTAATCTAATTCCACAAGCCAATTTAGTAACTAAAGCTTACAGAATTGAAATAATTTAGTGACAGAGAAAAAATCTCCTTTCCAAAATAGAACTTTGTGTAGGCAGATAAAAAAAGAAAAAAAAATTCAGTAAGAAATAATGTTTCCATTTATCTCATATCAATAATGAAAAAGACTCATTATATTAGTATGTAGAAATTTAAGAATAATTTAATATTGAGAGCTATATGATGACAATTCTTTACCATGCTAGTCATTAAGAACTAAATGTGGCAGTCTCTCTTTAGACACATAAATGACTAACCACAAACTTCACCTCTCTACAACACTGTGTCCAAGAACACAATGATTCAGTCATATTAACTCACAGAGTGAAATGCTGTGGAGCTACTCATTAATTTCGAGTTTCTGAAAATGTAAAGAAAACTCAAAACAGACAATGGAAGAAGAGCATTGAGAGATTTAAAACAACATCAGAGAGAGAGAGAGAGAGAGAGAGAGAGAGAGAGAGAGAGAGAGAGAGAGAGAGAGAGAGAGAGAGAGAGAGAAAAGAAAGCTCAGTCCAGGTGTGCAAAACTGTTTTGTATATGCAGTAAGAACATTAAGCACATGTAAGTACATAAGATCTTAAAGAATTTCAAAATTTTCTTTGTAAATAAAAACATACAAACTAAGCAGGCTATATTTAGGAATTTGAAAGAGAGCAAAAAGAGTTTTATGGGAGGCGGGGAGGGAGAAATGGAAGAAGAAATGATGTAATTACATTATAATCTCAAAAATAAAATTAAAATATTATATTTTACTTAAATGCTCCCCAAATTTCTCTATGGCATAAATTGCTATGACCCATGCTGTTTGAAGAGCTGAATATTTAGTGTGCTTTTAACATTAAAATCTATGATATAACTTGTGCATGTGATTTTTGGAAAGTGAATGTCCTTACAAACTAGAAGAAAATGGTGCGCAGTCTATTGCCAACAATAGATAGAAAAATGCTTTGTGGAGTGTTCAGGGTACCACATGCAGCCCCTGCTGTGCTAATCTGAAGGCAGTTTTCCCTTCAGTCTGTATCTCCACGGGGATCCACCAGTGTAGAGGAATTTGCTCCTGTTGGGCCTCCTTCCCCGCAGCTGGGTGCAATACACACTTCCATCTTTCGTGCAAGACCAATGTGAATTTCTAGACACATAACAATTTGGGCTTTATCTGTTTGTAGGAAAGAACACGATATATTTGTCCCTCAGAAAAAGATTGTTTTTTGAAGTGCTGCTTCCCTGGTTCTAGCATTATGAAGCTCTTAGTGCTAGGGTTTAATAGGCTGGAAGAGCAACGGGGTCAATGTTCCCAAAGTAAAATATCTGACAAGTGATTAAAAGAAGATATTGTTTATCATATCTGGGTAGCTTGTTTGTATTTCTCATTATTTTGTTTGTTTGGTGAATTAGTTAATAGTGCTCTCCCATCCCCAATTATGTGACTCAGGTTGGCCTTGTACTGCAATTCTCTGGTCTCAGTCTCTCTAGGGCTGAGACTGAAGGTAGCTGTCATCCTGGACAGCTTCTCTTTTTCCTTGATAATAATTATAGGAGGAAAACAGTGTAAACACAACAAAACATTGATTATTTTCACTTTGTTACTTACCAAATTTACCGCATGATTAAAGTTACCAACAAAAGAAAATTGACTTGTTTTTTTTTTTCTCATCCATAAACTTCTTCATACCAAAAAGATTTTTAAAATAAAACCTTTTTTTTCTGAAGGAATATATAGGCATATGTACAAATTCTAGGCATCCAACTTATTTGAAGTGTCGTGAATCAATGTGGCTTAACACAGTCTTACTTGATTACACAAAGGGCATTGATTTAAAAAACTACACAAGCAGAAATACATTGCATTTGAGAACTAAGTGAGACATGTGCAGGTGAAGAATTATTTCCTCACTACCTGTCCCCAGGCAGCAAAAAAGGCTTAAACCACCTCCCAAGTTCAAGTTGCTATTTATTCTGAAAGATTAATTGTTGATCTCTAGTAACAGATATTTTCAGCCAATTATAGAAGAGTTAACATGTACCAGAGACTATGTTAAATACCTCACAGTAAAGACTCCATTGGACTTGCCAAATTACACTAGGCTAAATCACTTTCATTTCCATTTTCTGAAAGATGCAAGTTAAGCTTTACATAATTTAATACAACACAAAATTAAAATTAATTATAATCGGAATAGACCCTAAGACAATATAGTTCTCATATAGAAAATTAAAAGCAAACATCTTAGCAAATGTAGAGTGCAAGAAGGGTGCTCACCTCCATGCCTCTTCTCTGGAATTGTTCTGGAAGCCCTAGTTAGGGCAACCAACAAACAGAAAAAAACAAGAGTATCAACATTAGAACACAATTTGGGTTATTAATGGTTTCAGATGACATACCTCAGAGAGGACAATAAAACCTCAAAATAAAAATAAACAACCATGTTAGAACTAACAAGAAAGTCAGCAAAGTACAGGTTGCAAAAATCAATGTAACAAAATCTGTAGCAACGTTACATGTCAATAATAGATGTTTTGAATAACAGCTACACAAAATAAATTATCTACAAATACATTTAAGTAAGGAAATAAAATATTTCTACAATGAAAATTGTTAAAAACCTAAGAAAGAAATTGAAGACAAAAAAGGATAAACAAATAAACATCAAATGGAAGCTCTTCCCATGTTCATGAATTAGATTGAGACCATCCATGATGAAAATGTCCAGACTACTTAAAGCAATAAAGTAATTTACAGATTCAATGCTCCTTAAAAGATTGTTTATTTTAAAACAGAAAATTACAATCCTAAAATCACAAGACTTCTTCATATCTGAAGTCATCTTGAGCAAAAATGACAAGAAGCGTTATATAACCCATTTCAAAGAATGTTATAAAACTATAGTAACAAAACAGCACAGTGTTAGGATTAAAAGTGAATGTATAAACTGAGGGAACAGAGCAGAGACCCCAAGAGGAAACTCACAGCCACAGGAAACGTACTCTCAGGAAAGTGGTTGAATACCATTGTAGCAATGACATCATTTCAATAAATAATGCAGAGTAAATGGAATGTCCACAGCTGATGACTCAAACTGTATCACCATTTACAAATCAGCTCCAATGGATTAAAAAGTTAAACAGTGACTCTTCTATATCCAAGCATTGGGAGATGCTTCAGGACATTGTAATGAGTAAGAGATTTTGGATAATACCCCAAAGGCACAGGGGACAAGACAAAAAAAAAAAATGGCCGAATGTTTCTAAGAGTTTCTCTTTATCTTTCCTGTTGAGTGGTTTCCCTCCGCTGTGGTCTGGCTGACTATAGCATTCTTTGTATATGTTCTGCTTTGGAGTCACCAAGTGCCTTAGGGCAATAAGCTAATAGTTCCTGTTTTATTTTCAAAGTATTTGAACATTATTCTTTTAAATATATTCTGTCTCCTCTTTTACCTTTCCTTCTGTAATTCTAATTATGAATATTTGAGAAAATTATTACTTGAGTTACTGTAGCTCTGTTCATTTATGTCTTTCCATTTTCTTGTTTTCTTTAGATGGATTATTTATTTATTTATTTTAAGTTTTCCTCGGGGTACTGAATTTCAGTGTCAAATGTGTGTGTGTGTGTGTGTGTGTGTGTGTGTGTGTGTGTGTGTGTGTGATTATATTTTGTTCTAATTCACCCCCATTTCCCAACTGCCCTTCTTCTTCTGCCTCTTCTGCTTAGTTTCTTTCCTCTCTCCAAATATTCCTCTCTGCTTTCCTGACACAGGTCTCCCTTATCTTCTCTTCTCCCTTCAGATATCTTTTCAACTGTCTAAATAGTCTAAATATACAGATTATTTAATTCTTATCCATAATATATTCAAACTCAGTCATTAAGGTTGCTTTCATTTTAACTTTGCTTTCTTGATAAATTGGTTTGTGTGTGCATATGCGTGTGTGTGTGTGTGTGTGTGTGTGTGTGTGTGTGTACACGCGCGCGCATGCGTGTCCAAGAGTGTCACAGAAAATAGCTTGAGGGTTCAGTTGTATCCTGCCACTATATGATTTTCAGAGACTGAATTTGGGACATCAAGCTTGGAGGCAAGCACTTTTACTCACTGAGTCCTCTCATCAGGCCCCAACTTCTCAACGGAAAAACTCGTTTGGATATAGACATAGACTCTTTTAGGAATGCTAGTAAACAGTGGTGAGGCACTTATAACTGGGGGTTGTAAAAAGTGCACTGTGACACATGCTGACAGAACAGCTGGAAAACTTCTTGTCTACACTGATGTAACACTAGATTGATACCAAATGCTCTCACACTTAGCTAAAATATTTCTTGGAAATAGTAAATGTCTAACTGATATTGTTAATTCCTAAAGAAAATAAATAAGGAAAAATGACTAAAGAACTTTGTAAATAAGACACAGAAACCTTTTGTTTACTAAAGCGTGAGAGGATAATTCAAACTATGAAAGGAGGTCTTCAGTACTTCAGGTTTCCATGGCAGGAGGGAGACTGAAAAGGCTCCTGGATGGCAGATGTGAGCTGTAATTAATGGAAGTGGACTTGTGTTCAAACTGAAGAATATCTGTCAAACTAAAGCTTGGAATGGAAAGGCATTGCTACAGAGAGAAGTCCAGCTTTCCAGTTTCATACTGTCTCACCTGGTCTGCCTTTAAAACAACTGGAAGGGAAGAGTTTATCTTAATCCTTGCACTGCAAGACTCATGCTGCTGGTTCATAAGCTTAATTTTCTCATTCAAAACACATCTGAGATTCCGTTATTTTAAGCTAAGGAAAACGTTTTCCTCTATAATGTTGGTGTAATTTGAACTCAGTCTTGTTTCCTTTTGGGTTCTTGGTTTATACCCTATTACAAAAAGATGTGTTTAGAGTCCAAGTTTACAGAGATCTTTGTCTCACAAATAATTGATTTTGGCTTTAGCTTCATGGCTAGAGATTGATGTCAATAGGGGAATTAAGTAGTATATGACTGCTTAAGAATAAATGTCTCTGGAGGTCTGAAGCTATATCAATATGGCTGTTCAAACACATTTTCCTGCTGTGGAAAACATTTGTACCGTGACCACATGTGTTGATGCTATAAAATTGGTTTCATGTGGAGTCCTCATGTGTTTACTTCTGCTTTTCCTCATATCCAGATGACGTTTTTCCCTCAAGAAAGTCTGTTGAAATAAACCTCATGGTTAAAAAAAGTGTCAGTAAGCCTGCTCATGTACCAGGGATGGATCCTGATCCTACTGCCAGTGGGGGCCCTTAAGCAGATCAAGCTACGCAACTGTCTCACTTATGCAGAGGGCCTAGTCCAGTCCCATGGAGGTTCTGCAGCTGTTGGTCTAAAGTTCATGAGTTTCCACTAGCTTGGTTCGGTTGTTTTTCTAGATTTCCCCATCATGATCTTGATGCCCTTGCTCATAGAATCCCTCTGCTGACTCCTCATTGGAGGCCTTACCTTGTAGGAGGAGGGAATGGGGGGTGGGTTGAGGGAGAAGGCTTGGGAGGGGTTAGAGAAGGGAAAAGAGGGAGAAACTGTGGTTGGTATGTAAAATGAATAAAAAATTTCTTAATTAAAAAAAAAAGTGTCAGAAATCACTACCTATCACCAAATGGTGGTTGGGAAGAGTGGGATATCCTGGTTTGTTTTGGGTCGCTCCTTCTTTCCCTGTGTTCGCATTTCCTCCTCCTCCCTCTCCCAGACTGCCTCTCTTTCTCTCCTTTTGAATGCATTTCATTGAGGTAATTGCAATTATAAGGCTTTTTCTTTTAAATGAACAAGTTCTATGTGACAAGTTTGTTTGTTTATGTAATGCTCAATACAACTTTATTTAGTAGGCAACACTCCAAAATCAACTGAGAAATGAAGGCTCATAAATGTTAAGTAATTTATCTAAATTTCTACAACTAATTTCAGAAACCACTCTTTGGTTTACAGAGAGAGAGAGGGAATATGCTGGACCTTTGCAAATTATTTCAGTTCATATTTTAGAGATACACCATGCTGCCTGTGTGTGTGTGTGTGTGTGTGTGTGTGTGTGTGTGTGTGTGTGTGTGTACTGAAATGTGAGTGGTTTTGGCTGACTGGTTTAGGGTTAATATTTTTCAAAAGTACACACTTTTTGAATAATGTCTTATGACAAACAACAAAAGCAAATGTTATGGAAGCAAATCTTCAATTTCTTTTTATCCTTCCAATACTCTGTTACAATAAGAACCATCTTCCAGTCGCAAACAAAATCAATTTCAACTTTTCTCCCCCAGAAACAAGGAAAGAAGCAAAATATGAGACATCTTTTTCTTTGCCAAAGGAGAGATCATGCTCAGTTGCCTTTCCTGCTCAACCATTGTGAAGAAAAGCTGCTTGGCTTTTCTTTTATTAGTGCCATTAATAACCATGGCATGTCAGCTAGACTCTCTGCCATAGGCTAATCTTCAGAGCGACTGGATACCTACATATTTTTAGGAGACTGTGAGTGTGGCTTCAATTACTCATAAGATTCTGTGCTCACATAACTATACTGCACTTGCAGAAAGCGCCTACAAACTTTTCCTGATGACTGGTAATGCCTGCAGACTTGACACCACAAGCTTTGATAATCACACTGCTGTGGACACAAATGTCACCCCTCACATCTGTTTTTCTCATTTTTTTTTTAACTTCCAAATTTGAGTGTGGTTTTTTTCATTGCTATTTGCAGTCTGAAAACATAAAGCAGATATCTTGATTCCTCCAGTAAACTTGGAATGCTTCTCTCTCCGTAACATCACAATCTTGGATTTTTCTTTGACAGTAAAATCCCTATTTAATGTGTTTATAATATATTTGCTGCATATTTCAGAGAAGATGTATTCCTAAGTATATCACAATTTTAAATTTATTCATTAATGCTTGAATCATGCTAGTCAAAAACTTAAGTTGAAATTTGAAATATGAAAAAAAAAACCCAGAAAGATTAGGGTCTTCTGTTAAGTATCATCTAAACCGAGGAATAAAAATACTAAAGAAACTAGGGACTAGTTTAAATTTCTTCTAATATTTAATGAGACCATGTTCAATATTTTAGGAGTCTACACACTTTTCAATATGTACAGCACCACTTACATCCTCACAAAGAGTTAAGCATGTCCCAAATTGTCTGCAATATTTCCATCACTAGCTGGGTTTGGTTGTTTAATAAATAAGCTACTAGGTGATAACTCATTTTAGCTTTGCTTTTAATTTTTGTAGAGGTTAGTGTACTCAAGCACTATTTTGTATGTGTGTACTATCCATTTATATGTCAATGGAGATATACTCTGACTAAAGCAAATCAAGGAAAAAGAATCTTATTACAGTCCATAATGGTGAGGCAGCCAAGAAGTTAAGAGTATAAAGCAGCTGGTTGCGTGCCTCCACAATCAGGAACTACAAAACAAAGAATACACATTGCTGCTCAGCTCCCTTTCTCCATTTACACAGTCTACAATCTCAGCTAGGAAAAAGGCACTGAGCACAGTAGGTAAGCCCTCCCTCCTCAATCAAAATAAACAATACAATCCCTCATAGGCAAGTTAAAAGGCCTGTCTCCAGGGTGATTCTAGAGTCTGTCCATTTGACAGTTAATACTGAAATCAACATCTACTTAGCCGACACACTGAAAATACAACTGTTAACAGTATTTTTGTTATTATATGATGTCCACCTAGATGACTACCCATAGATTCAGGGAAGGCTATCTGGCATGTTTGGTGGATAGGCTTGTTGCTAGAGTATTTAGACACCATTTGGCCTGGGTTAGTTGTGGGTAAATATGTTTTTTGGGTTCACAAGCCAGATAACTCTTCACTAGATTCAGTCATGCTTGGATAGTGATAGCAAACCCGGAGCTGCCAGGCAGGGGCATGCTTACTGGCTGAGTTCATAAGAACCTTGTCAAAGCTAGGCCTGGTGTTATTGCTGGCCTGGTGTTGCTGTGGGCTTAGAGTCTCAGGGTCTGAATGTTTGTGTTGGAGATTGCTGATGTCAGTGTGCAATGGGATAGGCTTAACGCATATGCTCCCAGATGTGTCTATAAAAGGGGGTAAAGTGGTTGCCTGTTGATTAAAGTAAGCATAAAGAGCTCAACTTTGTCTGTTTATGTTTACTTTTTGAAATATAGTTTTAATATATTGAACTAACTTCATTTTAATACATTAATGTAATTTATTTAAGTGTATTTATTGATATTATGATATGTATGTTTATAGACCCAAATATATGTAAAAATGCTGGTTACAATCTCCTCTCACTCTCTACATCCTCTTTGATCTCCCTCCTACCAATATCAAGCCAGTCCTTCCTCTCTGTCCGTCTTTTTTGCAGAATCATGACTTTGGTTTTGCTTTGTGACCCATCTAGTTTATGTTTATTTTAAAATTAAAATGTTTTAATTGTAACAGAATCATACCATTTTTTGTCCCTTTCTTCACTCCAGCACCCCCCAGCACCCTCCTAAGAATCTTCCTCTATTGCTTACTATCAAGTTAATAGGCTCTTCATGTAGATGTAATTCTAAACGGTCTTATTAAATAAGAAACACAGAGCCAAATAAAGATTTGGAGATCAGAGCCTTTAGCTTACCACTCGCTGCTGTCCTTCCCCTGAGAGAGAGACCTTCTTCCTGTGTCCTGTTTTTTTATTGTCTTTCTGTTCTGCCTTCTCATTGGTTCTAAACCCAACTACATTACTTCTTCATCACTGCCTGTCTATACAGACCTCTAGGTCTCTATAGTTTGTCCTGAGATTAAAGGTTCAGGTCACCGCTTCGCTGTGTCCTTGAACACACAGAGATTCTGCCTGCCATGTGATCAGATTAAGGGCATGTGCCACCACTGCCGGACTTCCGCTAAATGGCTTGCTCTTAGCTCTGATCCCCAGGCAACTTTATTTATTAACATAAAAATAAAATCACATTTCAGCACAAATAAAATATCACCATATCTTCATTTTTTTCTATTATTATTGTTATATACTATTATCTCTATGTATGTATGCATATGCACAAATAGAACTGAAACTTGCTGAGTCTGATGTTTTTTATGTATATGGTTTCAAGGCTGATTATTCTGAATTGGACAACAAAAGGGGGGCCTCATCTCTGGGAGAGGTTAATTCTTTTTCTCCCAGGAGTTATTAGTAGCCTCTAGTTTTTTTTGTCTATAGGTGGGAACCCACATAATTTCCCCATTACACATTAGTATGGCCATAATACTACCATAGTTCTGGACTTGTTTATGATGTCATTTCTATGAAAAACTATTTCACTTCCTGCTATTCTGGCTCCTACAACCATTCTGTCTCTTCTTCTGTGATGATTCCTGAACCAGAAATGCAGGAGCTGTGATGTAAATGTATACTTTGGGGCTAGTCTCAGCCTATTAAATTCTGTATTGTGTTCAATGATGCTTTTCTGTAATGGCTTCCATTTTCTGTAGAGAGTCTCTTCAATAAAGGGTGGTAACTAAACTTTTGTGTAGATATAAAGGAAACTTTGGAAGATAGTAAAGAATTATGCTGTTCCCAAGCTCCAGGGATCTGACTAGATTTCCAGCACCAGGTATGATTTTCCTCCCGTTAATAATGAGTCTTAAGTCTAATTAGACAGACATTGGTGGCCATCAACATGTAAGTGCCACTTCTTGCATATTTATACATGTCTTGCCATGCTGGTGATTGTGGCTCATAGGTGTTGTATCTGAGTAGAACTTTTAATTTTCTTTGTTTCCTTGGCAGCCTGAAGGAAAGAGACTTTCAGGCCAGATTTAGCTCAAATCCATTGAGTACACAACTGAAAGTAGTGATTCCTTGCTGTGGGATGTTCTATATGTTGTGAATATGTATTGCTCTGATTGGTTGATAGATAAAATGCTGATTGGCCAGTAGCCAGGCAGGAAGTATAGGCAGGATAAGCAGGCAAGGAGAATTCTGGGAAGAGGAAGGCTGAGTCAGGAGACACTAGCCTGCCATCCAGGGAGCAGCATGTAATAGCACACAAGTAAAGCCATGGAACACATGGAAACATATAGATTAACCAAAATGGGCTGAGTTTAAGTGTAAGAGCTAGTCAACAGTAAGAATGAGCTAATGGCCAAGCAGTTTTAATCAATATAAGCCTCTGTGTGTTTACTTGAGCCTGAGAAGATGTGGACCAGGTGAGACACAGAAAAACTTCCAACTACAATTCCTCTTCTTGAATCACTCAGAAACAATATTTCAGCATTGAGAAATATGGTTGCAATAGCCCCTCTTCTTCCTAGACCTGCCTATTGATGGGCCCATTCTTATGTAGACCCAATGTAGGCATACATAAATGCTGTCAATTTGTGAAGACAATGGTTTATATTGCCAAAAGATGGCACTTGTACCCCTTCTTACTGTCTTCTGGCTCTACAATTATTAATGCCTCACTTCTGCAATATTCTTTGTGCTTTTGAAGAGATGGTTAAAAAGTTTAAGGCTGAACACTCAACAATTCATTCTTAGATCATTTTAAAGCCACAAGTCTCTGCCTTTACCACATTTCACTTGAAAGAGTCTTTTCTGCTTAAGGCTTAGAATGACAATTGTCTATGTGTAACATACATATTTATACAAATATGCATATGTATAAATAGATAGATAGGTAGATAGATAGATAGATAGATAGATAGATAGATGGATGGATGGATGGATGGATGGATAGATAGATAGATAGATAGATAGATAGATAGATAGATAGATAGATAGATAGATAGATGGATAGATATACATGTATTTAGTTAAACAGCAGAATTAAATTTGTTCTTTAGGTCTATGATCTCACCTCATAGAATTTTGAGTTGCTTTATAGTCTCAGGTTTGGATTTCATCCTGTAGTTAGGCTTCAAGTTCCAATCAATAGTAGGCATTTGATTATCTCTATAACAATTGTGCCACAATTGCAAAAATGGGTACACCTTGTGTAGATGGTTGATATCATAGTTCACTGGGATCACAGGTGGATAAGACCATTGGTGCTTTATTCCTCCACCAGCAACCTTCATAGCACATTTCAGTGCTGGGAAATTAGCTTATATGGAGGAAGCTTCCAGCTCTCTTCCTGATGTTGCTATGTCTTGTAAATAGCATATATAATGTCTTTAGCAATATGATCTGTCATCTAATTCTGGTGGGCATCAAGGAGGAATGCCAAGAGCCTGGATTGTTTGGGAGTCTTTGGTATCTCCTTGGATAACAACTCATGATGAAAATGCAGTGCAAATACACAACAGAATTTTATTCAGATGTAAAAAAAATGAGGTTATAAAGTTTGCAGATTAACAGATGACAAAGGAAAAAAAGTATACTGAGTTAGGCACCCAAGGCACAGGGGAAAAAGTTATATTTTCTCTCTTAGATACACAACATAGACTCCTTGTAGAGGTCAGAATGTTAGGAAGAGGCCCCTGGGAGGTAGATGTTTTAAGAGAAGGAAGATATAAAAGTAGAGAGGGATGATAGTGAATGGAGAACAGTTAGAATACAGAGGGGTGGGTAGATAAGGGAGATGCCTTCTCTTTCACAGGGTTACCTGATTATTAAGGGGAGAGATGTGATGGAGCTGGATGTTCCAAAGTCTCTCACTCTCTGTTTAACCAAAATGAAAAGGTATGTACAAGCCATATAGAATGTTACTACAGTTAGTCAAACTTAAACAATATCATGTATTTAAAACTAAGAAAAAAATAATTGAAAGGAGATACTCAGCTGCCTTGGTAAAGCTCTTCTTACTAACATATTAAATATATGTAAATATAAACATTCGTAAATGTACAGATATATTATACTTGTAAAGGTATGTATATGCAAAGACACATATATGTGTATACATGTTATGTACAATATATAAGAAAGAAATTAGGAATGAACTCATGAAGCCCCAAATTAATGAGTAATCTACCAGAACAAAATACATGTATGACTTTATTCAGTAGTTTCTTCTAATTTTTTTGAAATTTATGTTTATCCAGATACATTTTTTCATCTATTTTCCATAAGATTGTCTTTAGAGTTTATATCATTATTTCTTTAATGGATTGATTTTATATTCATTTTTAAAAATACTTATTTTATCCTTGTTTTTATTCATGTGTACATGTATATGTCTCTGTGAGTATCTGCCACATTTGTTCAGGTATCCATGCATATCAGGAGAGGGCACTGGATCTCCTTGAACTGGAGTTATTGGTAGTTATGAACTGCTCAATGTGGGTGCTAGGAATGAAATTCAGCTCCTCTGCAAGAACACCAAGTGCTCTTAAATACAAAGCCATCATTCTAGCCCATTCTGTAGAGGAAATTTCATTAGTTTTTTAATCCTGCATGTTAAGTAAGTGCTTAGATCTTCATTAGATCTCAATATGTGAAATCATAGGTTCTTCTTTAATAACTAAAATGTATATTTTAATTTGAAAATGCATTCATCCCACATAATTTATTAATAAGCTGAATAAAATATCATATTTTATATTTTGTTGTATATATAAAACCCTTTATTGCTGAACTTCAAGCTACCAAATAAACAGAAAGTAGACATAGTTTAAGAAATACTCTGTCATATCAATGCAAAGAATGCTTTTGTCCCCCTCTGAACAATTAAATATTCCTTGTGGGTTTAAGGAAAAGCAGGTAGAGAAATGACTAGCCAGTTCAGTACTCTGGATATTGAATAAGAATTCTGAACTCTTCCCCAGCAGACATATCAGCATGACTCAGCCCCAATTCAGAGGACTTTCTCATACCCCAGACATCTGCTAGGTAGACTTGCTCACTCCCAAAGGAGTTTCAGGAGCAGGCTGCACAGAAGTACTCCAGTCCTCTGACTGCTTAGAATGCTGCCTTGGCTTGGCTTTCCTTATCCACAGATGGAACAACAGAGCTTTGCCAGAAAGGATCATGGTTTGTTTGCAGAGAAAGCTCCTCTGATTATTTTAGTATCAACTGCAATTTTTATCTTATCTGTTTACTTAGTCCTATAACATATAATCATACAATAAATATTCTCAATTTTAGTTTGATTTTTATGTAGTACTTAGAAAGTTCCATGAATATTTTCTAAACTTTTTTATTTGTGCTTTTTAATGTGTTCTAATTTTCCAAAACTATTAGTAAAATTACATATTCTTGGGAATTATTTATTCAATTTTAAATTATATTAATTTTGCAAGGTTCTTCAAAAATATTGTGCATCCCTTTCTACCTCCATTTTTCCATTTACATAAAGATTTTCATATTTATTTTTTGGTTTATTTATTTTTATCAGTTTATTTAAGGGTTATTTTTATTAATTTCCTCTCCCATAACACTTTAAAAATGCTCCATAATTTATTATATTTAATATATTTATTATAATTTATTTTATTATATTTAATATAATTTATTGTATTTTTGTTATATTTTTGAAATGATGTTTTATCCATCCCTATGTTCTAACTCCTTAATTTCTGGTAGCCTCCAGTCTACTTTCAATTTCTGTAATATAACCATTTTTGTTTCCACTGTGCATATGATCATGCATTGCTTGTCTTACTATGCTTTGGTTCTTTCCACACAGTGATAACTAGTTTACTTAATGTTGGCACAAATGGCAGGTATTTATAACACTGCATTTTACTACATTTTCTTTATCATTCATTTATTGAGATACAGTCAATTCTACAACCTGGCTATTGTGAGAAGTGTTGCAATTAGCATGAGAAGCAGGAATAATGTTGAACTTACATTGTTTATATTTGTAGAGATTTTAGTAGATTTGTTTTGTTTGGTTTTCGAGACAGGGTTTCTCTGTGTAGCTTTGCGCCTTTGCTGGAACTCACTCTGTAGCCCAGGATGGCCTTGAACTCACAGAGATCCGGCTGCCTCTGCCTCCCGAGTGTGGGGATTAAAGGTGTGAGCCACTACTGCCGGCAGATTTTAGTAGATTTTTATATTATTAATTTTTAAAATTTATTTTACATACCAACCACAGTTTCCCCTCCCTCCTCTCCTCTCATCCCCCGCACCTCCTTTCTACTACCCGAAACCTGTGGGAGTCAAGAAAGCATGGCATACCAAATTGAGGCAGGACTAAGCTCCTTCCCCCTGCATCAAGGGAGGGTGAGGCAGAGACATCCCATCATAGGGAATAGGTTCCAAAAAGTCAGCTTGTGTGCCAAGGACAGATCCTGGTCACACTGCTAGGGTCCCCACAAACAGACCAAGCTGCACAACTGTCACCCACATGCAGGGGCCCTAGTTTGGTCCCAGGAAGGCTCCCTGGCTATCAATCTAGAGTCCACGAGTTCCCCAGAGCTCGGGTCATCTGTCTCGGAGGGTTCCTCCTTCATGATCTTGAGTCCCCTTGCTTATATAATCCTTCTCCCTCTCTTCACCTGCACTTGTGGAGCTTGGCCCAGTGCTTGGCTACGGATCTCTGCATTTGCTTCCACTAGTTGCTGAATGAAGGCTCTATGATGGCAACTAGGGTAGTCACCAATCTTATTAAAAGAGAAGATCAGTTCAGGCACCCTCTACATTATTACTAGGAGTCTCACCTAGGGTCATCCTAGTGGGCTCCCGGGAGTTTCCCTGGCACCAGGTTTCTCGCTAACTTTACAGTGGCTCCCACTTTTCCCCTTCTGTGTGTCTAGAGCAGAGAACAACGTCACGGTCATATCTCAGTAGTCATTTAAGACAGAGTCTGTCACTGTCCTGTGAATAGTCAAGGAATTCCAAGGATTTACTTGTTGCCCCCAACTCGCACTGAGATTACCAGCCTACAGCCTGGGGATAAAATTCATATACCCCTATGCTTATGTAGGAAGCACTTTGCTGACTGGGATGTGTCTCCCTGACCCACTCTATTTCTTTTTTCTTTTTTTTTTAACTTTTCATTTTAATCCTAGTAAGCTTATCTTATATGGTTTTCATGCTTTTAAATTTGTTAATTTTTTTTAATATTACAGAATGTGATCAATCTATGTGAATGTCCTATGTAAGCTTGAGAGGGAGGTTTTGGATGGTTCTACGATTCGTTTGGATAGATTTTCTCTAAATGTCAATTAGAACTAGCTGATTGATGGTGTTGTTTGCTTCCTCTATATCCTCAACTGATTTATTGCCTGCTGCATTTGTCAGCTGTGGGTGGATGTCAAATTCTCAGCTGTAACAGATCTGCCTATTCGTCCCACAATTCTATCCATTCTGTCTTGTTCATTTTGACTTTCTGTTATTAGGTATGCAGGAATTAAGTATTCTCATGCATTCTGTTAAACTGACACCTTACCATGAGCTGTGCCTCTTTATCACTGACACTATTAGTCTCTGAGATTCTATTTTATCTGAAAACAATATAATTATTCAGAATTTTTTATTAGATTTAATATGCAATCTTTTTTTTTTTACCAAAACACTTCAGTTTGTGCTATTATATTTAAAACCCTGACTATTGTACATTTAAAAGTTATTATATTTTAATGTGTGTACAATCTGTGGATCTGTGCACGTGTGCACCGGTACTTTTAAAGCTGAAAGACTGTGCTGGATCTACTGAAGTCGTGAAGCACCAGAGTTTGTACTTGGAAACAAAATCGCAAGTTCTGCAAGACCAATCTGTACTCTTATCCACTGAACCATCTCTCCGGTCCTAAACTGTAGCTTCCTTTTAAAAAATGAATTTTATCTTTTCTTACGTGTTTACAATTGTCTGTGTCTGGAAGACTGTAAAGTGGTGTCAGATTCCTTGAATCTGCAGTTAAGATTATTGCGAGCCACTTAATGTGGCTTCAGCGACTTGTACTCTGCTCCTCTGCCAGAGTAACAGTGCTTTTCATTCACTGAGCCACCTCCTCAGCCTGGACTCTGTCTTTTAATGGGTGTATCTAGATAATTTGCATTTAACATGCTTACCAGTGTTATTAGTTTATTATGTATATATAATCATGTTTTTAAAAATCAGTTCTACTCATTATATTTATTGTTTCTTTTTATCTTTGTTACTCTTTTTAAGCTTTTCTTATTTTATTGTGGATTTTTGCTGGGATCTCCTGTTATGAAGAGTTCTATTATAGTGGTGCCATGTGATGGAGAAGGGAAGCATGCTTTTTTTATAATTAGGTCTCAGTATCAGGCCTGAGTTGAATAATTTCTACTTCTACCTCCCAAACTAGAGGGATATTAGTTGGGTATTTCTTCATCAGTACACATGTTGGGCTTTAGTAAAACCCTCATATATTAGTCTCTACTTTCTTTCTATCTTTCTTTCTTTTTATTAAGGAAATTTTATCCATTTTACATACCAACCACAGATCCCCTTCTCTTTCCTCCTCTTTCCCCTCCAGGCTTCCCCTCCCCCAAACAAGCCCCCATTCCCTCCTCCAACAAGGTATGGCCTCCCATAGGGCAGCAGAGCCTGGTATATTCAGTAGAGGCAGGTCCAAGCCCCTCCCGCTGCATCAAGGTTGTGCAAAGTGCAAAGACCACCACCCTAGGTAGTAGTCTCCAAAAATCCAGTTCATGCACCAGGGATGGATCATGATCCTAGTGCAAGGGATCCCCTTAAGCAGATCAAGCTTTTTGTTGGTTTGTTTGTTAATTTGGGCATTCTCTCTCTGCCTTTTAGTTAGTTTCAGTAAGTGTTTGTCTATCATGTTGATTTTCTCAAGTTAGTTTGGATAAGGTTTTTCTATCTTGTTGATTTTCTCAAAGAACCAACTCTTTGTTTCATTGATTCTTTGTGTTGTTTTCTTTGTTTCTATTTTCTTGATTTCAGCCCTAAGTTTGATTAGGTCCTGCTATCTATTCTTCTTGGCTATGTCTGCTCCTTTTTCTTCTAGAGATTTCACTAGTAAGTCACTGGTATGAGAATTCTCCAATTTCTTCATGGAAGCGCTTAGTGCTGTGAACTGTCCTCTTAGCACTGCTTCCTTTGTGTCTCATAAGTTTGGGTATGCTGTGCATTCATTTTCATTGAATTCTGGGAAGTTGTTAATTTCTTTCTTTATTGGTCAAGGTCACTTCCTTGACCCAGTGGTAATTCAGTGGAAAATTGTTCAGTTTCCATGAGTTTGTAGGCTTTCTGTTGTTTTTGTTGTTGTTAAAAATCCAACTTTAATCTCTGTAGGTCTGATAGGATACAGGGGGTTATTTCAATTTTCTTGTGTCTGTTGAGACCTTCTTTGTGGCCTAGTATATATCTAACTTTGGTAAAGGTTCCATGAGGTGCTGAGAAAGGGTATATTCTTTTGTGTTTGGGTGTATGTTCTGTAGATATCTATTAGGTTCATTTTAGTTGTGATATTTGTTGGTTCTATTATTTCTCTGTATAGTTTTTGTCTGGATGACCTGTCCATTGGCAAAAGTAAGGTGTTGAAGACTCTCACTATTAATGTGTGATTTAAGCTTTAGTAATGTTTCTTTTCCATATGTGGGTGCCCTTGTATTTGGGGCATAGATGTTCAGAATTGATACATCATTCTGGTGGATATTTCCTTTAATGAATATAAAGTATCCCTCTCCATCTCTTTTGATTAATGTTGGTTTGAAGTCGATTTTGTTAGATTTTAGGATAGCTATACCTGCTTGCTGGTCAGGTCCATTTGATTTGAAAATCTTTTTCTAATCATTTACTTTGAGGTAACGTCTGTCTTTGATGTTGAGACATGTCTCTTATATGTAGCAGAAGGATGGATCCTGTTTCCATATCCATTCTGTTAGCATGTGTCTTTTTATTACTAAATTGAGTCCACTGATATTGAGAGATATAAATGACCACTGGTTGTTAATTCCTGTTATTATGTGGTGGTTGTTGTTGTTGGTGGTGGTAGTATGTGCATGTTCCCTGTCTGGGTTTTGCTGGTTTGAGACTATCTATTGTCTGTCTTTTCATGGATGTAGTTAACTTCCTTGGGTTGGAGTTTTCCTTCTAGTACCTTTTGTAGGGATGTGTAGCTAGAGTTTTCCTGCCTGGCCCACAGTCAGGACAAATCTCTATCACCTGCCAGTCCCACAGCCGCTCAGACCCAACCAAGTAAACACAGAGACTTATATTGGTTACTAACTATATGGCCATGGCAGGCTTCTTGCTAACTTTTCTTACAGCTTAAATTAATCCATTTCCATTAATCTATACCTTGACACATGGCTCCTGGCTTACCGGCATCTTCACATGCTGTTTGCCATCATGGCGGCTGGCAGTGTCTCTCTGATTCAGCCTTCCACTTCCCAGCTTTATTCTCCTCCTTGTCCCGCCTACACTTCCTGCCTATCCAATGGCCAGTCAGTGTTTTATTTATTGACTAATCAGCAATACATTTGCCATACAGAACATCCCAGAGCAGGGCTGAATTTGTGGATAGATAGAGTTTAAATTTGACTTTGTCATGGAATCTCTTGTTTTCTCCATCAATGGTGATTGAAAGTTTTGCTGTGTATGTTTTTCTGGGCTGGCATCCATGGTCTCTTGTAGTCTGCAGGACATCTATCTGTCTAGGCCCTTCTGGCTTTTAGAGTCTCTGTTGAGAAGTCATTGTATTATTGTTATTGGTCTGCCTTTATATATTACTTGGGCTTTTCCCCTTGTGGATTTTAATATTCTTTCTTCATTCTGTATATTTAATGTTTTGATTATTATGTGACACAGGGACTTTCTTTTCTGATCCAATCTATTTGGTGTTCTGTAAGCTTCATGTACCTTTATAGGCATGTCCTTCTTTAGGTTAGGAAAAATTTCCCCTATGATTTTGTTAAATATATTTTCTGGGTTTTTGTTCTGAGATTCTTCTCCTTCTTTTATTCCTGTTATTCTTAGGTTTGCTTTTTCATTGTATTCCTGATCTCCTGGATATTTTGTGTTAGGGGTTTTTTAGATTTAACATTTTATTTGACTGATGAATCTATTTCCTTTATTGTATCTTCAATGACTGAAAATCTCTTCCATCTCTTGTATTCTGTTGGTGATGCTTGCCTCTGTAGTTCTTGTTCTCTTATCCAGATTTTCAATTTCCTGAATTCCCTCAGTTTATGTTTTATTTATTGTGTCTAATTCTATTTTCAGGTCTTGAATACTTTCCTTCACCTGTTTGTTTGTCTTGGCTTTCTTGGCATTCTTTAAGGGAGTTGTTGAATTCTTCTAATTTTTTTGGTTGTCTTTTCCTTGATCTCTGTCAGAGACCAAACATGGACCATGGAAAAGTACTAGCTAGACCAGAGAACAAGCTCTGCGCTAAACCAGATGCCCCCAAAGATAAAGAACAGGTCAGGTAGGTCAGGTAGCATAGCAACAGAACAATGGGCTCTGACCAGTGACCTTACCACCTAGCACAACACCCTCACGACTTGCACGTCTCCCTTCACCTACACGTATGGCACATGGTGCACCCCTTCCCTCCCTCCTGCCCCCTCCCCTTCCCATGCTATATAAGCCTTGCTGAGGAGAATAAAATTTACAGCTTGATCAGAACATTGTCTTGCTGTCTTCTTTCATGTCTCCCCGTCCCTTTCATTCTTTCCTGCAGGTGGGTCGCCCCCATTGACACCCCGCTGGCCAGGACAGATTTCTTTAAAGGGGTTTTTCATTTGCTCTTTAATTATCTCTATCACCTTCATAAAGTTGTTTTTAAGGTCATTTTCTTGTGCTTCAGCTGTGTTGGGATATTCAGGTCTTGGAAGATAACTGGGCTCTTTTAGTGCCACATTGCCCTGGCTGTTATTGATCATATTTTTACATTGACTCTTAGGTATCTGTGTTTAGAATGATTAGTTCTGGTCCCTGATTTCTGAGTTTGTCTTTGCTGGATGGATATTTTTTTTTAATTTTATTTAATTTTTTATTTTTTTAACTTTCTTTTTTATTATTATTAAGAGACTTTCTATTCATTTTACATACCAACTACAGATTCCTCTGTCCTCCCTCCTCCTGTCCCCCAATCTTTCCCCACAACGCCCCCCATTCCCATGTCCTCCAAGGCAAAGTCTCCCTTGGGGAGTCAGCAGAGCCTGGTATATTCAGTTGAGGCAGATCCAAGCTCCTCCTCCCTGCACCAAGGTTGTGTAAAGTGTCCCACCATAGGCACTGGGCTCCAAAAAGCTGGCTCATGCACCAGGGACTGGTCCTGATCAAAGTGCCTGGCGGCCTCCTAAACAGTTCAAGCTAAACAACTGTCTCGCTTATCCAGAGGGCCTAGTCCAGTAAGTACCATGGGGGCTCCTCAGCTATTGGTCCACAGTTCATGTGTTTCCACTAGTTTGGCTAGTTGTCTCTGTACTTTTTCCAATTATGGTCTTGATATCTCTTGCTCATAGAATCCTCCTCTCTCTCATCAATTGGACTCCTGGAGCTCTGCCTGGGACCCCATTGTGGATCTCTGCATCTGCTTCCATCCGTCACTGGATGAGGGTTCTATGATGACAGTTAGGGTATTTAGCCATTGGATCACCAGAGTAGGTCAGCTCAGGCACCCTCTCAACTATTGCCAGTAGTCTATGATGGAGTCATCCTTGTGGATTCCTGGCAACCTCCCTAGCACTCTGCTTCTCCCTATTCCCATGGTGTCTTCATTTATCATGGTATCTCTTTCCTTGCTCTCCCACTTTGTTCTATTCCAGCTCGAACCTCCTGCTCACTTAAGCTCTCATCCCCCATCCCTTGCCCTTCATTACTCCACCCCTACCCCCAGTTTGCTGATGGAGGGATGGGTATTTTGATCCCTGGTTTCTGTTTCTTCTTTTGTTTTCTAGACTTTGTGGCCTGGATTTCAGGCAGCTGGCATGACCTCCTCTGGTCTCCTTGAGAGTTTCAGTCCAAATTAGGAGTTGGTTTTCTGGCAGTTATTTTGGCCTTTGGTGCAGCAGGGAGTCCCTGTTCTTCTGATTGATTCAGCTGCATCTGTTCTTCAGACTGGTTTGATCTGCACCTGAGAAGCCTAAGCGTGATCATGCTGGTGTGGCTTGTGCCTGTTCTGACTGGTGTGGCTTATGCTGGTTCTGGCTAGTGTGGCCTGCTCCTGTATGGCAGAAGTTTCCAAATGCTTAACCAGCCAAATGCTTCTAGTTTCTGGTCCTCACGTCTTATATACCTTTCTGCTTTCTACCACCACTCCCTGGGATTAAAGGCTCGCTTTCTGGGATTAAAGGTGTGTGTCACCATGCCTGGCCATTTCCAATGTGACCTTGAACTCACAGAGATCCAGAGGGATTTCTGTCTCTGGAATGCTAGGATTAAAGGTGTGAGTGCCACCATTTTCTAGCCTTTGTATCTAGTGGCTGTTCTGTCTCTGACCCCAGATAAGTTTATTAGGGTGCACAATATTTTGGGGAACACAATACCACCACAGTTTTCCTTTTGTTGAAAATGGATTCCTTTCTCATATAATATATTTTGATTAAGGGTCAAATATATTTTGATTAAGGGTCATCCTCCCTCTACTCCTCTCAATTTCTCTCCACCTCCCCTCCTGCTGGATCCATTCCCTTTCTGTTTTTCATTAGAAAAGAATAGGCTTTTATATGTGAGATAATATATAATTAATAGGGGTAGGATGTGTGCCCAATTCCCATATCCTATGCCAGGATTTGCACTGGCTTGAGTTTGTACATGTCTTGTTCATGATGTTTTAAGAGTAATCATATAGTAAACCCACAAGTACATACAAGGAATTCAGATTTTTAAATCATCGTTAACATTTGTGCCATTCTCATTTGTCTTCCCCACTTCCCTTGATTTCCCATGGCCATAAATCAGTTTAAAACTAATTAGTATATGGATAATCTATCTTGATTTGCCTTATGGATTATTCAGTAATATTGCACATTATGTGTGTGAAAACATTCACTACGTTTTTCTGAAAGTCATTTCTTCACCAACATTATTTTTAATACTTCACATATACCTATATTTCAATTCTATATAGTAATAAGTGCTAGACTGTAAAATTCTGACTCAATAAATATAATCTACAATTTTTCTACTTTGAGAATTTTGGGGACATTTTTTGTATATCTCATCACTCTTCATATATTATTTGAGCTATCTTTGTTTTCTAGATTGTCCTTGATTTTGTTTTGATTTATATTCTTATTAAGGCTGTTAAGGAAAAAGATCTTTAAATACTCAGGTATTTGTAATACATCTTACTATTTTTTATTCCCATCATTTTGTTGTAGTGGTAACTTGTTAAGTAAAAGATCTCGTTTGAGAACATACCATTATTTCCATCATAATTTAGTACATGTTCAAATCTGTTACTATCCTGAGGTTATATTAGTTAGATCTATTCTCTAAAGTATTCTCTCTCTCTCTCTCTCTCTCTCTCTCTCTCTCCACACACACACACACACACACACACACACACACACACACACACATCTTCCCATTGCCTTCCATCATCCTGAAATAAATGAGAAAATTCAAATACAATATTTGCACTAATAATGATATGTATGCATAAATTTACTTCTTGAATTATTTGAAATACATATTTTATTGGTGTATGTAAAAGCATTATTGTATTACATAATTATGGTGAACCTGAAGTATCATATCTATTTTGTGTACTTTTTGTAGTTTTTATTGATATCAGAAACAAGCATTGGAATAAAATGTATCTTCAGTCAAACATCATTTATATTTCCTCTGCATCTTAGTGTTTTCTCTCAACTCTTTCTTATTATGGACAATTTTCTCTGATTTTTATTATTTTGAACATTTGTTTTTGATACTGTGTCCAGTATTTAAAATAATTAGAAAATTTTCAATAATTCATTATTAATTTATTTGCTATTTAGCTACTGAAATTTCAAAAACATGACTCAAAATACTTTATGAATTTGTGATGCTGAGAGTTACTTGGGAGAAAGACTGAATAATACTATTTACTACATTTGGATAGATTTTGATCTTCCCTTAAACCTATTACAGGTAGTTCGACATCCTTGTGTGTTTTGAGTCTATGTCAACCAATCATCGATCAAAAATAAATGAAAAAATACTGCACCAATATTAAACAAGTGGACTTGTTTAATACTATTATTCCCTAAACAATACAGTAAAAGCAGTAACATAATATTTTATTTGTATTAGAGATTATGAACAAGCTACACATGGCCATGTATTTATTACATGCAAATACTATACTACCATGTAGACAAGGTTTAATTATTCTTATTTAGGATACCTATGAAAAGTTCTGGATTTCAAAAGACAATTGCACTTCTTACATATCTTTTTTTTTCTTTATTAAGAACTTTTTTATTCATTTTGTATACCAACCACAGATTCCCCCTTATCCTTCCTCCCACTCTCCCCAAGCCTTCCTCCCCAACTCAGCCGCATCCTCTCTTCCAAAAAGGTAAAGCCTCCCATATGGAATCAGCAAAGCCTGGTACATTCATCTGAGGCAGATCCAAGCCCCTACCCCTGTATCAAAGCGGGGCAAGGTGTCCCACTATAGGTAGTGGGCTCCAAGAAGCCAGATCATGCAACTGGGATAGATCCTGATCCCACTGCCAGGGTTCCCTTAAAACAGACCAAGCTACACAGTCTTGCTTATGCAGAGGGACTAGTCCAGTCCTGTGAAGGCTCCACAGCTGTTGGTTCATGAGTTCCCACTAGTTTGATTTGGTTGTCTCTGTAGGTTTCCCCCTATGATCTTGCTGTCCCTATCTCATAGAATCTCTCTTTCCTCTCTTTGACTGGACTGGAGCTCGGCCTGGTGCTTGGCTGTGGATCTCTGCATCTGCTTCCATCAGTTACATGATGAAGACGCTATGATGACAGTCTTAAAATCTTTTGGTAGTCACCATATTTTAGAAGTCTGACGCATACTGAAGTATAATTAAACAACATTCTTCACACTGTATATTTATTTGCTCAGTTGTATATCAAGTAGAGTATTTAATTTCAGGTTTTATATTTTAAATGTGCATTCAAATAATTTCATACTTAAAACAGACTACTCATGCTTATTGGTAGATGAACTGTAAAATAACCCATGTCTCTACTAACAGGACTGTGTAACTTGAAATTGGTCCTTTAGAATTAATTCAGTTGAAACAATAAGACTGAATGTTCCCCCTCATATGTTCTTTGAAAGAGCATACAGTTATTAACTAACTACTAATTTTTATATTATATTTATATATAATATTCATATATAATATTCATATTATAATGTACTTTACTCTAAATATCCTTAAGGTATTTGTGAAGAAGAATTGAAAATATGTAAGAATATTATTCTTAATTGTTAATGGAAGCTTTGTGTGTAGGTTATAAAACCTTCAAAATTTCTCTATTTTAATGAATGAACAAAGTCAACCACAGTCATATAATTAAATCTATCTAAGTGTCCTAAAGGAAATGAAATATGTATGTACAACAGCAATATCGTTGAAACTCATACATATTTTAAATAAAAATAAAGGAAACTATATGTGAAAGATTGTACATATTATTACTCTACTTACATGATGTTCAAAAGCAGACAAAATTTTCCTATGACAGCTGAAATTGAAAGGAGGTGACAAGACTTTCTATTTTAATTGTGTGATGATAACAAAGTTATATATCAAAATTCACTGAATCTTATAATTAGCATCTTTAATTTGTATTTTTTGTCATTACTATCTTAAAATATACGCAATTAAAAATAATGTAAGGCTGGGCTGTGGTGGCACACACCTTTAATCCCAGCGCTCAGGAGGCAGAGCCAGTTGGATCTCTGAGTCGAGGCCAGCCTGGTCTACAGAGCGAGATCCAGGACAGGCACCAAAACTACACGGAGAAACCCTGTCTTGAAAAAACAAAAAACAAAAAATAAATAAATAAACAAATAAAAATAAAAATAAAAATAAATCAAGAATAAAAATTGCTATATAGATATGTTTCATTTAATGACAATTCATGTATGAAAAGTGATCACAAAAGATTATAGTGACGAGTAACATCTTGGTCACTTTAATTTGTGTAAATAAAGAAAGCATCTAAAATAATAATTTACTCAATATAAACCACTGATAAGCTATTTTAGGCTATAAATGGCAAAAGAAATATGAATGCCACAAATTAATCCAAGTTCATAAATACTCACAAAACAAATAAATATTTTAATGTCAGAGCTGAACTTCAAACAAGAGTCTCAGAAAACTTCAATAACATAAATGAATATGCATATACAAATATCAAACTTTTTGAGTAATATAAACCTCTTCATTGGAAATAATAGAATGAAAGGCTAAAGTTATCACTAAGATATAAAACTTAGTTCATAATAAGTTCACTTCATTAAGACAAATGTCAGGACAATAGGATTATTCTTTGTACTTTGAACAGATTTCACAACAAGTGGACTTAGAGGTGCTCACAAAGTTCTAAGGTATGGAACCATTTCTAGACATCTGGAAGTTGAATAGATATAGGAGACTATTGTGTAGCTATCTTCTTTGAATTGGAAGCCTCCCCCTGGAGGGAGGAGAGAGATTCATATGATTTGTGAGGCTACTAAAACAATAAGACTTAGGAAGCCCATGGAAGTTGAGAGTAGTTCCCATGGCCTCTCCTTTGAGACAATCCAGGCAATAACAACTTGTCTGAGGAAAGGACACTCTTCAGTGTAGCTGGGTGAATGTTGGGGCGAGAACATAAGGGATGTAGCTTTCCTGAGTTGTCCACTACATGGAGGTAGGCATTTTGATGATGTGTCTGCCTTTGAGTCCCCCATGCTTCTGTAAGTAAACCCAATAAACTCATTGGATACTTTGGTCTGCCATTGGTGATATGATGCATAGACATTTATTTATATATCTCTAGAGGAGAAAATACAAAAAATATAAGGGAGCTGAAAGAACTAAAGATGAGTTGGGGATGAGCAGTTGCATAGTCTCTGTGGTAGGTAACTATGCAACTGATATACTTGAGGTTGTAGGATTATTGGTGGCAATAAGATATGATTACCTTTCTCCTTGGGATATAGGATTGTGTCCCTTATTCTGTAATGGAAGTTGCACTTTTCCTGTAATGGAAGGTAAGTCTTTCAACCAAGGCAGATTCATCTGTGAGTTGAGCGTCATTGGGGGAATTTCCAGGGTAACTGCCCTTTTCTATGGTGTTGAGTGGCATAAGTCCTTGAATGGGATCTGCAATTTGAGGATTTCCCAAAATGACTGGTGGACTAGGTGATATACTGAAATATTTGTGAGTAGTATGTATGGAATAGAATCACAAGCATGCTGCAGCAGCATTGCATTGTCTTTGCTGTGGCTGATTTTATATTTGACTTAGCCTCAGAAATATTCTTGAAAAAAAGGTGCTGTGGAAGAAGAAATTATAATATGTAAATCTTGTGACTGCTGTCTTCATCATTAGCTGATTGCCTGTAAATTTGGAGTGAATAGAACGTGAAATGGACATATTGGATTAGTATTTCTTCCAGCCTGCTAGATACAAGAAAAAGAAGACAAATTAGATATGTGTGATGCAGTCAACCTGAAAAAAAATTTAAAGTTAAGTTATGAGGCTGGATATATATCTCGGTTGGTCTAGTGCTTCCCTAGCATATACCAGGCCAGAATTCAACCCTAAGTACCACATAGACTAGGAATGGTAGTGCATGATTCTAATCTCATTATTTGGATATAAAGAGAGGAAGATTTAAAATTCAAGGTAATTCTCATGTACACAGGAAATTCAAGGTCAGCTGAGGATACATGCAAATCTGCCTCAAAGAGCAAATAGGTGTTCCTTGTATCCATAAATTTTATGTCTATTAAATATCAGAGAGTGAGGAGGGAAAGAATGAGGTAGGAATGAAGACATGATTCTTTGTGTGGATGTAATGGGAAAGTCTATGACTCATCATGCATACAGGAGTTTTCATAACGAACAAGTATAGGAAAATATACAATGAGGCAATAGTCTGACTCTAAATTGCTTTAATTGGAGACTAATTTTAAACAAGTAATAAAAGAGTGTCACCTCTTGGTCATAGATCTGTGGAATATGTCGGGACAGAAGGGATCAGCCTAAATGCAGAGAAAACAGAGAAACTGAGTACTATAACTAATCTCGCAATGAGACAAAGGCTGTCAAAAATGATAAAATACAAGGGAAATCTGTTCCTGATGGATGGGATCATTGGAATCATTACGAACAATTTGTCATCACATTTTGGGAACCTCCTGAATATCATGGACTGAGGGACGAAATAGGAAGCACAGACATTACAGAGGGAAGACCTGAAAAATGATGTGTCCTGCCTACTTCACTGGGGAGACTGTTCACAAGAGAGTTAAGAAAGGAGTTAGTGGCCAGGGAGATAGTTCAGTGAATAAAGGTATTTCCAACCTGAATTCAATCCCAGAACTGAGGGAAAGAGAGAACTGGGTCATGAAAGTTGTTTTCTGACCTCTATGTTTGCATAAACATGCAAGTACGTGCACACAGGCATATCTACACTCACAAACAATCCAATGTATTTTGTTTTTTAAGAAAGATGTTGATTCAGCAGGACTTCAGGTCTAGTATTATATTTATTGGCTTTTCAGAGGCCTGTGATAGGACATTATATATATATATATATATATATATATATATATATATATATATATATATATATATATCTCAGAAGGTACTAGAAAATCTGAATGACTTACAAGAGCATGTGCATTGGGCCCATTTTATCCTATAAGGGGTTCAGCCTTGGGCCCTTTTGGACAGCCAGCTTGGACACAATTAAAACCAAGGAACTAGTGTAAGTGGCAGATGACATAGCAGACTAGATTAGGGTTCTGTTCCCCCTTTATTCACAGCCAGGGTGAAGGGCCTAAGATATCTCTACAGAGGCCGTTGGGGATGGGAAGCTGCAAAGGAGACTTCAGCAGTATTTTAAGATGGGAGGCTGAGCAGCTCACAGCAAATGAGAGGTGGTTTGAGAGTTAAATAGGGTAGTGCAATGCATCCATGCAATGTACCTATTGCTGAATTTTTTAACAAAATAACTGATAGTAGTGATGGGGCCTTTTCATGCTACATATAGCCTGGGAATGTTTCTTTTTTGATATCCTTTCAGCTGTCCAAGACCAATTGCACTTTTTTGTATCAGACAGGTGGGTCATTAGAGATCCTGTACAAACTTTTATAAAAAACATAGGTATCTATATTTTTATATTTTCATGTAATATGAGATGACTATCTTAATAAATGCCCTGTTAAGATAGACATCATCATGTATCTATGAGTTGAACTAACACAAAAGTTGAGAGAATACTAAATAGATCATGATCTCAGGAATATAAAACTCTGACAGAAAAAAATATTTTAGTTCTTATGGAACATTGTCAACATTATAGCTCAAACTAAATTATTATTATAGTTACTATATTCTCTTTAAATGACTGAAGCATAGCTTTAATAGATGATAAAGCAATGATATAACTACAATAAAGAGAAATATAGATAAATTTAGAACAGTGACATGTACAATTGCACAGACTCATTAACAGACATTGACATATGTGTGATCATACAAAATAACTCATTTTATTAAATGAGAATAATAATTATAATATAATTAGTGAAAATAAGGAACAACTCATATGTTAGGGCTTAGCTATCTGGCTGCCCAGCAGGTGTCTACTATGTAAATTAAATACACTGTTGAAGTTATTAGACTTTTTCTTAGATTCTGGGTCACTTAGAGTTTCAAGTTTTTTTTTTTTTTTTTTTTTTTTTTTTTTTTTGCTCCTTAAGATATATCTGAAGTGCCGGGCGGTGGTGGCACACGCATTTAATCGCAGAGGCAGTCGGATCTTTGTGAAATCGAGGCCAACCTGGTCTAGAGAGCGAGAACCAGGAAAGGCGCAAAGCTACACAGAGAAACCCTGTCTCAAAAAACCAAAAAAAAAAAAAAAAAAGAAAAAAAAAAGATATATCTGAAGTGAATTAATTTTAACTCATCCAACCTTGTTTTATTGACAACTTCTGTATTTATTAATCTTGGTCATATCTCCCATGCATTACCTAAAAATGGTAAGTTCAAAGATGCTGCTTGTACTTCCTGTGAACTTTTTTTTAAGGTGTGGTCCTAATCTATCATGTCAAATGAAGTTTCCTGAGCATCAGATCTATGATTTGAAATGAGGAATGGACAGAGGCCAACAACATTCCTAGTTATGTTTCGTCTTTACCTGTTTTACCTTCCTTCTGATTTTTGAGTCAATCAATAAAAGTATTATTTTAGTTGGCAATAAATGAGTATGTATTTGACCTATTCAAAGGTGGGGAGAAAAAAAGGATGGTAGAAAAAAAACTTTATTTTTTCAATTACAAAATAGTATGAGGATAAACTTTGGAGGATCATTTACTTTATTTTAAATCCAGATTAAATAAAATCAAATTATGCCACGAAACTTCTCTATTTTAATTGCATCTAGATTTCTTTACAATTATAGTTCATATAAATTATTTTAAGGTAATATTTAATTTACATTACATTTAGTACTACATTAAAAATAATTTTTTTAAATATGCTAATTAAGCAGGAGATATCAGGCCTAGCTTCTATAAATAGCTAAACATAAAAAATCATACTCATAATAGGAAAATTATTTTACAGCAATACTTCCTGATTATTTAAAATGTCCCAGGTTTGTTTCCTTTGTAAGTGAAATTTCTCTTCTTTAATTATGCCTATATTTTATCTGCATTATTAACTCTGCTCAGAGGAGAAACAGAAACTAATATCTGGCACAATCTAAAATATGTTTGTGTTATTTTTTGTTTTTTGTTTTTGAGATATATAGAATATGAGAACCAATGACCTTTCTTCAGAATAAAAATCATATTTCTATATAGGTCCTATATTTTCTTTCCCAGCTACTGAAGTTGCATATTATCTACCTCCAAGATGAAAGTATTAATTGACAGATTCAAGGGTATGATGAATATCTACAGCAATCTCATGATGAAAGGCTATCTCTTATAGAATGAATGTGTGCTTATACTTACTTTTACTATAAACCAGACACACTTATGTCTCCTTCAAAGAAAATGAAACAAGAACTTTTGCTTTGATGAGATATGAAGTATAATAGACATCAGAAATGAAGTGCTATGAGAACTTTCTCTACAGCATGAAATTGTGGATTCTGTTGACATAGATATTACTTCATAGCTCATGGCATGCTTTTAAAATGCTTTCAGTCCTTGTTTCTAAAGATTGACTGAGAGAATCTAATAATTAAAGGGTAAGCACCCTTAAAAAACAAAATGTGTTCTTGAGAGTACAAAGATGATAATCATAACCTCTAGAAAGCTGAAAAATAACACTGTGTTTGAATGACTATAGTTGCTTTCTGGATTATTCATATGAATTATCACTTATGCTATTTTTAAATACTTAAGAGTTAGTTAAGAGACAACCTGAAGAAAACACATAGAAAAGAAACAGCAATAACACACAGGATTCATTCCACATAATGTTCTTTACCTTGATTTGTTCCCAAACCCCATACATTATAATCAATCTCTTGCTTTCCAGTGGTGTATTCAGGACCTCTGCACAGTTAGTCTGGTTGCTTTTGAAAATTACTTCCAATTTTCTCCAGTATTCAAAATTCATGGAATTAAAACTCTGCCACTGTGAAAACAAATTCTCAACATGGTATTTTAAACAGAATGCAAAATAATGTATTTCAGAAATGCTGTCACAAAAATTTAGATTTTGATTCAAGCATGCCCATAATCATATACAATTTAGTATACATCCTTCATATAATGTTGACAAACAATTATACATCTACTAATACTTGGAAATAGGTGAAGGGTTTCAAAATGTAAGTATCTACAAATATATTGTTTAAAAAACATATTCTTCATTTGTGTGGCTCTTAGTCAAACTTTATTTCCCATGCACATGGAATTCTATTTTTCTGTGTGTGCACATATATTATTTATGGCTTCTGAGGACTTAAGGAATACAATAGAATTTAATTTGAGGATGGTGCAATAGAAAGGCAATGCACAATGTGGCAATCAGAGAGCAACCACTGTGGTTATTACTCCACCTGAGAGCTGTTGCTGAACAAGTGTGTATGCGTTACTCAGCAAGTTAATAGGATGGACATTGATGCATTTGAAAGATTTCTAAATGTTGGTAATAAAGTATCACCTCACAATAACTGAATTTCCTCTTTGAGGAATTCTCTCAGAGGACCACAGAACGACACAGTGTTAGCTTGGCGATAAGCATCCTAAGTGAACTCTTCTCACTCTCTGCATCTCTTGTCACAACTGTCTTTTAGGTTAATAAACCAAGAAACCTGGAAACAGGGAATCTTGGTGTTGTTTGTATATTTGAGCATCTGTGGTAAATCCAGGGGGATTTTTATGGGTGTGACAGGCAGAGGGATTTATGGCTTTTGGTATATTTCTTGGTGAAGTCTTCTTACTTTTTAATTAAGAAGACTAAATATTATATAACTATGAAAAGAAGTAAAGGAACTGAAGTCACATATAAATTGTGACACCAACACTGTGGTAGGCACTTTAATAAATAAATGTTATTAACATTCCATTTGGGAAAATGGGAGAAAAAGGTAGATATTTTTGCAGTGTCATGAAGTAGTCAAGACTAGATGTTCAATTCTAGTCTTCAACACACAAGCTCCCCCTTTTATACACTGTGTGAAAGTCTCTGATCTTGGCGATATCCCTCTCTTTTAGTTTTGTCTTTTGTCTTTGATCATTGTTTTGGGGACAATGATGTTTGCTATCTTTATGGCTCTGTGTGCATATATATTTATATATACACATGATATTTGTTAGAAAATGTACATGCAGATTTATATATTATTTTTGGCCAATGATTGATCATACACACACTATGTATATAAATGTATATTAGTTGTTTTATAAGATTACATTATCCATTAATCTGATAGTCATATTGGCTTATTAAATATACTATACTGATGGACCAACACTGGTGCCTAACTATGCATTGATAAGAAATGTATGAGTCCATATTTAAGTGATACATATCTGTACTTATGTACATATACTCTCAGTATTGTTCATTTTCTTTATATGCATTCATTTTCCTTATTTTTGGAACTTAGGACATGTATAAGATATATTATAATCATATTTACCTCACTATCCTCTTTTTCCACTTCCCACTCCTTATAGTCTTATTCTCCCCAATTAAGCCCCTTTATCCTTCAAAGTCTTTTGTTTGTGCAGGATTTGTACAGATAGGCAAAGCAGCCATGTGTTCTGAATTATAACAGCCATGTTCTATTCCAAACACAGCTTTTCATAATGTCATCCCAACTTCCAGCTATTACAATCGTTCTATCGTTCTCAGGGCCTTGGAGGACTATTATAGATGTTCTGTTTAGGGATAAGTATTTAACTGTCACGTGTCCTCAACACTTTGAACAGTTATGAGTCTCTCCATTAACTGTTGCACACTACAAAATGCTTTATCTATCTATCTATTTACTTATTTATTTGTTTGTTTTGTTTTGGGGTTTTCAAGACAGGGCTTTTATGTGTAACAGTCATGATTGTCCTGGAACTTGCTTTGTAGACCAGGCTGGCCTCAAACTCACAGAGACCTGCCTTCCTCTGCCTCCTGAGTGCAGGGTTTAAAGGTATGTGCCACCCCACCTGGCTGAAGCTTTTTTTTCTAACTCAGACATGTTGAAAACTATTTTTCATTATAAAGTTACTAACCATACGTTTCCTAGACTGAGAACATCTCTAAATTCATAGCACTAACAGTGTTTATTTTTATACGTATCTAAAATGCTTCGGTCATGTTAATTATATTATTTGTATGTTCCTTAATTCTCAGTACAGAATAAGCCCTTGAAGCCAAACCTTCTATAGTGAGGATGAATATGCTGTACTGTACATAGGAATTAGAAGAGGTAGATTAAACAGCATATCTTTATTATAAATGCATTTCAAAAAATCCTAAGTGTGTTGTTATTGTCCCAATTTTTTGGTGAGTAAATTGACACATAGTTCTGTTGTTAATTGGGCTTCCCAAGATTATATTCTCAACACACAACCCCAGAGAATTAGGATTCATTTTATTTACTTCAGATACCTGTGTTAGTTAATTGTCTCCTTGAAGAGAGAAAATGCCTAACAAAGAAGGTTAAAGACAAAAGAGTCTATTTTGGCCTACTTCTCCAGAGGTACAGTTTTTTTTTTTTTTTTTTTCTGGCAGGAAAGACATGGCAGCAAGAATTCCAGGTAGATGCTTTCTTTATGTCCACACATAGGAAAAAGGGAGCAATGAAATTTGTGCTCAGCCTTATCTCAGTTTTTCATGCAGTGTGGTACCCCAACCCATGGAATGAGGTTGCCCACACTTAGGCTATGTCTCTCTAGTTCAATTAACCTGACCTAGGTAATCTCTCATATGCATGTCTAGATATTCATTTCCATGGTGGCCCTAAATCCCATCAAGTTGACAATCAAGTTACAATCATAATATTAAATCAGCTATGATGAATATATTTACATGAAAAATATAATCTTGACTACTATAAATTGAGGTAAAGACTGCAACAGGAAGAATTGAAAGTTTTAACAATAATCCATCTATATGATAGCAATGATTTATGAGCAGTGGTCATCAAAAGAGATCTATAATAGAAATTTTGGTGTGAGGTTGAGTGATTTTAGAATATGACACAGTAATATAGACAAATGATTACTTTGAATGATTATTTTTTTCTCCAACCTCTTTCCAGTGGCATTTACTCTACTAGTCATAATTTTACATGTGTTTTGAAAGAATATTACCTATGAACAATTGATGATGCAGAGACTTTTAAGTATTTATTTTATAAGCGTAAGACCTACATTTAATGTTTTATTTTGTATGATTTCATATACTCTAGTAAAATACAAGATCTAAGTGAAGAGTCATTGAAGTCCTAATAAAGGAAATTTTAACTCCTGTGTGCTTCCAAAATGCCTTTGCTATATTTACTATATGTTTACTACAGTTTTTAACAAAAGTGAATAATTATTTACTTTTTCACTTTTACTACCAGATTAGATTTTTAAGGTTTTATTTTACTTACTTTGACTAATATTCAGTGGGAAATAACCTTACCTTAATCTCAACTTTGGAATTAAACAGCCAATGTATAATTTTACTCTCTTCTGATTCAAAATCTCACATCTCAGCTTAATTTGAAGTTAAACAGGAAAGACAGATGCCAAAGTATCCTTATTTGTAGAGTGTATGCTACTTCGCACCATCAGTTCTAAAGACCACATCAGAAAACACTTATATCTGATAAATACTTCCAACAAAATGACAGGATACAAAATTAACATACAAAGTCCACTAGTCTTCCCCTATGCAAATAACAAACACAACAAGAAAGAAATAAGAAAGCAATCCCATTCCTATTTGCCCCCCATAATGCCTTAGAATTAACCTACCCAGAGAACTGAAAGATCTTCCAAATCAAAATTTAAAATACTGAAGTAAGAAATTAAAGATATTAGAAGAAAAGATCTCCTATCCTGACAGATTACCAAAATTAATATTATAGAAGTGGCTATGTTAATTAGAACAATCTTGAGTATGGTAACAGCATGAGTGAGTCTTCTGTGCAAACTACAAGGAAAAGGTGTTGCAAGAGCTGTGGGTCATAAGCCAGGCCTGGGAATGTATATATGGTACCATCAGACTTGAGGGTTTCCCCAGGTAGAATGGATATGATGAAAATAACTAACAATGAATGCTAGCAAGGATGTGTGAGCACGAATACCCTCATTCACTGTTGATTTGATTGCCAGCTGGTGGAACCATTATGGAAATCAGTATGGAGAATTATCAATACAGTAAATATAGATCTATCATATGACTCAGCTAAACCATTACTTGGCATATGACATGGAATCAATAATCTATTATACAGATACTTTGTTGGCTGTATTCATTGCAGCTCCTATCATAGCTAGTAAATGGAAATAACATAAATGTCTTTCAACTAATGAATAGGTGATGAAAATGTGGTACATATACACAATGGGATAAAGCTGTAAAGAAAAATGAAATAATGAAATTTGCCAGTAAATGGATGAAACTAAAAAGTATACAGAGTAAAATAACCCAGATTCAGGAAAAACAAATGCAATATGTTCTATCTTATTTGTGGATCCTACTTTAAAATTTTAGCTGTGATTATATAATTTGCAGTAACTTAAGATTCCAAGTTGGGAAAGAGGGGACTCTAGAGAGGAGTCTAAGAAGATGTAGGTGCTATGGAGTGTAAAATGATATAAATGGGAGAAGTTTTTGCTGTTAAGGGGAGACGAAGGCCAATACTAAGAATGAGGGGAGGAGTAGGGATAAAAATTCTAAGGATGTTTGGAAAAGCCAGGGGAATAATATTTATGTTTACTTAAAAAACACAAAGAATATGTAAGCTAGGCAGTGGTGATTCATGGCTTTAATACCAGCACTCAGGAGGCAGAGACAGGCGAATCTACAAGTTTAAGGTGAGCCTGGTCTACAGAGTGAGTTATAGGACAATAAGAGATACACAGATAAACCCTGTCTCAAAACAAACAAATAAAAAACAAAAACAAACAAAAAAGTTTATATAATATATATATATATATATATATATATATATATATATATATATATGAAAGCAACCAATAATCTTACACATCTGCAAAGCCCATGAATGATAACAATGACCTATCCAACTCTCTGTGGCTGGTGTAGTTTTGGGATTTAGAGGAGAAGCTACTACTGCCATTTTCTTAAACCAACATAATTCCAAGTAGCAATCTATCATCATTATAATCACAGATAAGTTAAGTTCTCTCTTATCATCAGAGACTTCTTTCTTTTTGCAGAAGACAGAGAACATTACGGAAATCCACAACTGGTCGTAATTCAGAGAAAGACTTTTCATGGAGTACCCAACCCCAGTTGCTACACATACGACACAATCCCTACATCTAAGCCTCACAAAATATTATTGAAGAAATGTGGAAATGCTGTAAGACCAACATCTGTTGTGAGATACTATCGTCTATTGATAGGGAAGCTGTGTAGCTGAATAAATCTTTCCCACCAACCAGTACCCTAATAACAGGCCAGAGACTTAATATTAATTCCAACTCTTTGGTCTATTGTTCAGGCTTCTTGCTAGCTAGCTCTTTCATCTTAAATTAACCCATTTCTATTAATCTATGTATTGCCACGTGGCCATGATATTATCAGTCTGCTGGCATGTTGCTCCTTGGGTGGAAGGCTGACATCTGCTCAGACTCCACCATTTTTCACCTCCATTTTCAGTTTGAATGTACTACCTAACCTTATTCTGCCTTGTCATTGGCCAAACAGCTTTATTTATCAACCAATGAAAGCAACACATTTTCACAGCATACAGAAAGATCATCCCACAGTACTTCCCCTCTTCTGTCTAATCAAAAAGGAAGGTTTTTGCTTTAACATAGTAAAATTACATACAACTAAACAGTTATCAAGGAAGAATTATAGTTACAATATCAAAACTATTTGTATTTGAGAAAATTAAAGAAAAAAATCATCTATCCTATATTTGTGAGTCTAAAGTTTCATGTCTAATTTACCTTGTATCATAAACTAGGAAAACTAAATTATAACTATCTAGTCTTCAACTCCATCAAAGACCCCAGGAGGACATAATGTTACTTAAGTAAACAGGAAGTGCATTGTAAGCAACTTCCAAAATTTTAGAAATGACAGAGATATCTGGCTGCCTGGACAGCCACTCAAAGTTTCTTATAGTGTTGGGGCATCCATATTCAGCCTATAGGCCTAGAGTCTCTGGCATATTTTTTTTGTGAAGCAGGAAATTTGGAGGAGCATTTCATCTATTTTGGCAAAGTTCATCAGTTGCTCTTTTCTGTGTCCTGAAGAATGTCTGGCAGTTTCTTCTATGAAGCACTAACCTGAAGGACAATCTCACCCTGTTTTGGTAAAGTTTATACAACATACTGTCAACAGTCCAGGCAAAAACAGTTTTTTGCCCAGTGGCTAACCTTTGCCACAAAGAAAGTAAACTCCATATGGAGTTTCTTCAATGCCCATCATCTTCTCTGAAGTATATTGGTGCTGCCAGGAGCAAACATGTCTCATTGTCAAGAAAAGTTTAGGTTTTTAAAATACTTTAAATGCCATATTCTGTAGGTCTTTGCAGTGTTTGAGATTACCTATCTATCTAAAATGTATACCTAGAAGATCTAACTAACATGACTATAAGTCTGACTATTAAGATGACTATTTAGTTGTATCCTTAATTATATATTACATTTTTAAATGAGCTGCATAAGCATAATATCCTAAACAAGAATAGAAATATGCATACATATACATATAAGAAAACTGACCTTAAATTTGTATTAATAAAACAAAATCCATATCAATGTAAAGTATCATGAGATTAACAATTGTTTTTTGGATTAAAGTAGATTCAATAATCTACCTTTTTTTATCATTTCTATGACATATACCCCCTTTAAATAAAAACATTCATAAACAATATTTTGGGAATCTGGGCATAGCTTTCTATACTACTTCCTGCTGATTGGGGATGATGGCAATCTTATGGGGATCCTGAGAAAATTTAAAATTGTGTTCAAATCCTGACTGACCTAGTCTGTGATCCTGCATTATCTCAGCCAGTTGCTTTGAAGCTGTTCTGGATGTTGGCTCACCTAGGTCATGGGTCCCATTAGAGACCTCTCACGGGGTCTTTTTGATGGAACCGTATTAACCTAGAAGAAACCCATAGCTTTTCATTGTCTGTGAAAACAAAAACAAAACCTCTTTTCCAAAGTAACATATTTTCTGACTTAAACCTTGGAATCAAGGTATTTCTAAAACATATAGGTTGGTTTAATTTAGTAGTCTTTGTAATCAAATGTTTCATAGCAGTTAAAAAAATCCCAAAGACAACATATTAATGTACAGTATTCAGACTCTCTGTGTACTTCCCATCTTTATGTGGCTTATTTTATTTTTTATTATTCTATTTCTTTTTTAAGGACTTTCTCATCCCTTTTTCTTTAAACATATTGTAACCAGTTGTGGCGATATTGTGTCCCCTAATATATTATGCACTCTAATAAACTTATCTGGGGTCAGAGAACAGAACAGTCACTAGATAGACATAAAGTCTATAAAATGGTGGCACACACACCTTTAATCCTATCACTTGGGAGGCAGAGATCCATCTGGATTTCTGTGAGTTCAAGGCCACACTGGAAACAGTCAGGCATTAAACATACACCTTTAATCCCAGAAAGTCATGGCAAGAAGCAGAAAAGCATATAAGGTGTGAGGACCAGGAACTAGAGGCTTTTAAGCTTTAATGCTTTTAGTAGCAGTTCAGCTGAGATCAATTGCGATGAGGACTCAGAGGCTTCCAGTTTGAGGAAACAGGATCAGCTGAGAAGTTGGCGAGGTGAGAATAGTTGCGGCTTGTTCTGCTTTTCTGATCTTTCAGATTTCACCCCCAAACCTGGCTCTCAGGTTTGTTTTTATTAATCAGACCTTTTAAGATTTATGCTACAACCAGTTTAGAGTTTTCTTTTCCATCTGAATCTGTCTTTATTGTGTATCTTTAATCCTTTTCTGACCAGGAGAGTTTTTTAAACTGTTAAGCTGCATGGTTAGGATGAATGGGTATCTTTGGATACTGGCTCTGCCCCACTCAGCTTTCCAACATGACTCAGGTACCAACAAGTTACACTTACCTCCCCAAGTTTGGGAAGCAATATTAACCAACTGTGTTCTTAAGCACATGTCTTTGCTCTCAAGCCCACAGGCAGTGGTAGGGGCTGGGAGAAGCCTCCCTGTACCATGGCTTGTGGAAGAGACTGTGAGAGCCCACCATGCCATCTCTTAGCAGCTGTTAGGAGGCTTATCTCTGTGCTGCTGCTGGCATGAGACTGTAAGACTAGGAATCCCAGTGTGGCTCTGTTTCTGTGCATTAAGAGTCCCTTTTAAGCTTTATTAGGTCTATGTTGATTCATGTCCGACTGTGAGTGCCAATTGTAGCTGGGTAATTTTTCCCTCCTACCAGTACCCAAATAACCAGTCAGAGGCTTAATATGAATTACAAACTATTTGCTCTATGGCTCGGGCTTCTTGCTAGCTAGCTCTTTCATCTTAAATTAACCCATTTCTATTCATCTATGTATTGCCATGTGGTCCTGGAATTACCGGTCTGCTGGCATGTTGCTCCTTAGCATCTGCTCTGACTCCACCATTTTTGATCTTTGCCCTACCTTATTCTGCCTTGCCATTGGTCAAATAGCTTTATTTATCAACCAATGAGAGCAACACATATTCACAGCATACAGAAAGACCATTTAGACAAAAAGGGGAACATGCTGTGGAATGATACTTCTGTATGTTGTGAATATGTGTTGCTTTTATTGGGTGATGAAAAAAGTTGCTTTGGCCTATAGCAGGGCAGAATATAGCTAGATGGGAAAACCAAACTGAATATAGAGAGAAAGAAGGGTGGAATCAAGAGAAAAGCCATCTAGCCACCCAAGAAGCAAGATGTCAGTAGACTGATAATATGACTGTCAAGTGGCAAAATATAGATTAATATAAATGCATTAACTTAAGATGTAAGTGCTAGCTATCAATATGCATGAGCCATAGACCAAACAGTTTGTAATTAATATAAGCCTCTGGGTGTTTATTTGGGACCGAACAGCTTCAGGACACAGGAAAACTTCTGGCCACAATGCTGTATCCATGAAATTGCAAAAATATGGTAGCTTAAATAAGACCTGCACAATGATAATACCAGTTGGCATACCAACACAAAAAGAGTAATCTCACAAGGCCCTAACCCTAGATGAAGATCTATAGGCAATTAATAGCTGCTGAGAAATGGAGATTCAGTCATCTCTAAGAATGAATCCCTTAATTGGTTATCCAATCTTAATGGTCAGCCTCAACTCACATGAATTTGAGCAAAAGTAAATAGACTCAGAACACTGTGTTGGGGTGTGTGTGTGTGTGTGTGTGTGTGTGTGTGTGTGTGTGTACCAATAACTAAAGAAGAGGTCATGAATTTGAGAAGCATTGGGGAGGAAGCAGAGAGTGTTGGAGGAGGGAGAGTGTGGTAATGATGTAAATACAGTACTCACGTTTGAAATTCTCAAAAAATATTCAAAAAGCTTTTGTACATAAAAAGGAAACAATCAGGCTATGGGATAGTGAAAAATCTTTATATCTGACAGAGGACTGATATTTAGAATGTGAAGAGTTTTCATATAAAATAAATAACTAAAAAGAAAATAAACAACCAAATCAATGATTGTCTTGAACAAATAAACTGAGTTCTGAAAACATGAAGATCACATGGTCAATAAGCATATAAAAATTATTCAGCTAGTTATCTCTAGCTATCAGACAAATGTGTGTTTATGCTCCACTGAGATTCAATGACACCCCAGTTAAATGGTGAACATTAAGGAACAACAATTGTTGTCAAGGAAGTGAACTAAAAGAATTTCCATAAAATGCAAGTTTTATTGATGGGGAGGAAGAGCGAAACTTATCTAGACACTATGAAAATCAATGTCGAGGTCCTCAAAATCTTAAGGCAGATCTACAACATGACCCATAAATATCACTCCCAATTATTTAATCAAAATACTCCAAGTCAAAACATTACAGCACACTTGCAAACCAACATTTAATGCAGTAATAGTCACTATACCTAAATAATTTCATTAGGTTGATTGTCTGTTAAGACAAGAAGGGCTACAGATCTAGTACATATACACAATGGAAATTTTGCCATGTACACAAAAATGAAGTTATGTTATTTTCAAGAAAGTGAACACAACTGAAGATAATCATATTAGGCAAATTCTCAGAAAGTGTCAGAAAGACAAATGTGCCATGCTTTCTCTAATTTGTAGGTCCTAGAATTTACAGAAATACATAGAATCTGGATGCTCAAAGTACTGCATGTAATTGTTCAAAAATATCTTTATGAAAAAATCATTTGAAATAGTTAATAAAATATATGTTAAATTAAAAGCACATATGTTAATACATGATAAATTTATAAAACATGTTTATCTTGCATGTGTATGTATAACTTTATTAAAATGTTACTGATTAATACAAAATTAATAATAACAAGTAGTCTAATAAAATACAGAAAAGTTTTAATTCTCTTTAGAGAAAACTATCAATCAAGAAAGTGCCTAATTTTCCTCAATAAAGTGTCAATTTGCCAAGCTCTTGCCTAGTAGATGGTAAGACTAATAAATTATTGAATGAATAATGCCTGTTTACAATTCATACACACAGATAATCCCTTTGTAATAGTTTTGAAAAATAATTATCATAAACAACAGCTGCAACAGTACTGTCAAACCATCTGTCCAAAGGATGTGGTTCAACATGACAGACCTGTGTGAGGGTCAGGAATCAGATACCCTGCAAACAGCAAGAAACTCGACACAGTTCCTTTCCAACCTCTTTGATTACTGTCTTATTTCCAGATCTCCCATTTTCATTCAAGTGTAATAAAATATTCATATTCATGGATGTCCAGGCTAAGCACTCAACATCAGCAGCCTCCTTTAGAAGAACAAATCGAAATAGTTATTAAAAATTTATACAAGTGACAATTCCTGTAGCAAATAGATGCTAAATGTAAAACTTAAATTTACCTCACCAATATTTTTATTTCTTAATTGTAGTACTTGATGATATTTTTTGGCAAATTAAGCAACAGTGATGATCTGTACCTTATTTTTCCCTCCACAGTTCAATTAAAATAGTTAAGAAATTATGCATCTGAGAACTCTTTCATGTTTTATGAGTACTAGACACTAGCAGGCCTTAGATCTCTTACATGTTACAAATAAGTACTCGGGTTAAGGACATTCTTAGCCTTTGTAAGGAACACAGACTGAAGATAATAGTCAGCCAATGCCAATTAAACACGAAGGTCACACTGTGCACTAATTACATTGTTTTTCCCACAACTCAGAATGGCTGCTACTCAGCTACCATTTTAATTCAGAAAAGTTTAAACAATATTAATACATTTTACATCAGAGTCCAGAACTTCTATTTGAGAGTGAGAAAACAGATGATTTCCTCTAGTTAAAGTTTGAAGACACATACTACTATCAGTTTATTTACGACAGCTTCTTTCTTTCATGAACACTGTGGGAAAGGATGTTTTCCACTTCTGTTTGTCCAGGCCAGTATCTACAAAAATGTACAAATAATAGTGTCTTAGTTAGGGCTACTATTTTTGTCACGAAACACTATGATCAAAAACAACTTCAAGAGGAAAGAATTCATTTAGCTTACACTTCCAAATCACAGTCCATCAGTGAAGAAAGTCAAGACAGGAACTCAAAGAGGTCAGGAACCTGTAGTAACAAGTCAATTCAGAGGCCATGGAGGGGTGTTACTAGCTTGTGCTCCATGGCTTGCTCAGGCTGCTTTCTTATAGAATGCAGGACCAACACCCAGGTTGACCTCATCAACAATGGGCTGTGCCCTCTCCCATCAATCACTAATTAAGAAAATGTCCTTTAGGTTTGCATATAGCCTGATCTTATGGAGGCATTCTCTCAATTAAGGATACTTCCTTTCCAATAAATCTAGGCTGTGTCAAGTTGACATATAACTAGCCAGCACAAATGAAACTTGTCAACTTGATATACAAATACATCACTGTTAAGCCATAACCTTTCCTTTCTTGTTAATCCAAAAGATCCTACATTAATAAAGACTTCACAATATAAAACTTTTTACAAAATTAGAAAGTCCCACAGCCTTTAAAATTTCAAACACGTAAAAATTCACTCTTTTTGAAATATCCAGTCTCTTTTAAAATACAAACTCTTTTAAAATCTAATGTCTCTTGACTGTGAGCTCCTATAAAATCAAAAATAAGTTAAATACTTCCTTACATCAGAGGGAAGAACTAGGGCACAGCCACAATCAAATTAAAGCAAAACTAAACTCCATCTTCAATGTCCGATATCTGGGATCAACTCACAGTCCTTTGGGCACCACCAAAGAGTTTGGGTCAAGTCTCTCTCTGCTCTCTAAAGCATTTAGAGGCTTCCCTTAGAGGCCCTTGCTGGCTCCACAGCACTACTGCTGCTTTTCTTGGTAGTCATCCCATAGAACTGGCATCTACAAAGTGTTAGGGTCCTCTGCTGCTACTGAGCAGCACTTTCACCAATAGCCTCTCCTAGGTTCTTTATGGTATGAAGCTTCAACCTCTCTGCATGACCTTTTTAATCCAGGGACTTCAATTGCTACTGAGCCTACACCTGTGGTTGATATATTGTGTATAGCAATAAACTTATCTGGGGGTCAGAGAACAGAATAGCTACTAGATAGCCATAGAGGCCAAAAAATGGTGGCAAACACACACACCTTTAATCCTAGCATTCTGGAGGCAGAGATCCATCAGACATCTGTGAGTTCAAAGCCATACTGGAAACAGCCAGGCATGGTGACACATGTGTAGCTAGAGTTTTCCTGACTGGCCCACAGTCAGGACAAATCTCTGACACCCGCCAGTCCCACAGCCACTCAAACCCAACCAAGTAAACACAGAGATTTATATTGGTTACAAACTGTATGGCCGTGGCAGGCTTCTTGCTAACTGTTCTTATAGCTTAAATTAATCCATTTCTATTAATCTATACCTTGCCACATGGCTCGTGGCTTACCAGCATCTTCATATGCTGTTTCTCATCGTGGCAGCTGGCAGTGTCTCTCTGACTCAGCCTTCCACTTCCCAGCTCTATTCTCCTCCTTGTCCCGCCTATACTTCCTGCCTGGCCACTTGCCAATCAGTGATTTATTTATTGACCAATCAGCAACACATTTGACATACAGACCATCCCACAGCACACATGCCTTTAATCCCATGAAGTGATGGCAGGAAGCAGAAAGGTATATAAGGCATGAGGACCAGGAAGTAGAGCCTGGTTAAGCTTTTATGCTTTCATCAGCCGTTCAGCTGAGATTCATTCCAGATGAGGACTCAGAGGCTTCCAGTCTGAGGAAACAGGATCAGTTGAGAAGTTGGAGAGGTGAAGTTAGCTATGGTCTGTTCTGTCTCTCTGATCTTTCAGCATTCATTCCAATATCTGGCTCTCAGGTTTGTTTTTATTAATAAGACCTTTTAAGATTCAGCTGCCAGCCTAAGGTACAAGTTTGGCCATCTCTGGAGCACAGCTTCTGTGTGATGACTCTGAGAAAACAATTACCAGAATATTTCACCTTAATGATGCTGGTCTAATCAGCTCAAATTTCTCTGCTCCAGCTAACCAGCATCAATTGTCCAAGTAACATAAAAGTTGCACTTCAGTGGTGTGGTCTCTTCATAATCACAGCTGACTCACTATTCAGCTGAAGCTGATCAGATCAGATTCTTAATTCAAAACATTCAATGAATGGTCCAGACAGAATCTTTAAGTGACTCAAACTTTCCTTTGGAACTTCACAAACTAGACCTCCATCATCTTCATTCCTCTTAATGTTCTCACATTCTACACTCCCATAGAACAGCTCAAAAAGGTTTGAACACCCAGTTGGTTTTCCAGCCCCAAGTTCCAAAGTCCTTCCATAATCCTTCCAAAAATGTTCAGATCTGTCACAGGAACACTCCACTCCTGAGACCAATTTCTGTCTTAGTTAGAGTTACAATTGCTGTGATGGAATAACATGACCCAAAAAAATTTAGCTATGAAAGGGTGTATTTGGTTTATACTTCCACATCATTGTCCATCATTAAAGGAAGTCAGAACATGAACTCAAACAGGGCCAGAACCTAGAGGTAGGAGCTGATGCAAAGGCCATGGAGGAGCGTTGCTTACTGGCTTGATCCCATAGTTTGCTCAGCCTGCTTTCTTATAGAACCCAGGGCCATCATCCCAGTTATGGCAACACCCTTAATGGTCTGGGTCCTCCCACATTAATCACTAATAAGAAAGTGCCCCGCAGATTTGCCTAAAGCCACAGTCTGATAGAGACATTTTCTCAGTTGAGGCTCCCTCCTCTTTGATGATTTCTAGCTTGTGTCAAGTTGACATAAAACTAGCCAGCACAGGTATCTTGAATTCATAATCAACCCTCCCCATACAACTATTTAGTCCAACTGATGATTGGAGATCAGATTTATAAAAAACAGTAATTTATGACTAATATCAACTGACTGAATAACAAGTGACCAAGCATTTCAAAGACAGGGATTTGTGAGAACTTCGCCTAATTTCAAAGCTGCTTTCATTTGGATTTTTATCAAATGAGCCAACAAGTTACTGTTAAGGCTACAGACATGAATGTATATGTAGTTAGATGCTTATCATCTGTACTTGTGGAAGTAACCCACTAATTCATGCTCACAGAAGCCCTTGCAGTACCTACCACTTAGTGGGTCAAAGATTCTTAGAAATGTGCCACTTATCCCTGGTTTTTTCATTAGAAGAAGAGACATGCTGTCAACTCTGAAGTGGCACCATTGATATATAAGGCAATTTCCTATATCATCAAAGGGGTATCCTCATATACTAATTCTGTTTATATTGTTAGATGGAGGAAAAGTGTCAGGTTCTTAGTTATCCATCCCATACTGATACTATCTTGAACAACTTTAAGTAAAAAATCATTAGCTCAGGACACCAAATTTATTTTCTTGAAGAAAAATATTAAAAGGAAGTGCAACTTCACAATGAGATTTAAAGGAAAGTCCAAGGGTCATGAATCAGAGCACAGCTCTGGCCTTGGCCAACCATGCAATTAAGGAAAACTAACTAGACTTTCAGAAGAATTTGGATATTCTACAACAAGAATTACCCCAAGGCCTGCTCTGAGTTCCTCATCTGGCTTTTGGGAAGAACATATAAGTCACTGACCTAAATGAAGCACATTGTAAACCTTAAAAATGTCTTGTTTATAGTAAGTTATTGTTAATGGCTCAGTACAAGTAAATGGTTTTGTTCCAGTCATATGCATCCATCCTGTCCTCTGAGATTAGAAAAGGATTTGAACAATGCAGAGCTAACAGATTTTGTCCATGGTGTTCACAGTATTCTTCCTTCCCCCATCCACCTCTGATTCATTTTTCTTATGATGTAGATCAAAAACTTTACAGTGATTCACAGACAGCATAAGGACCATTGGCAGAATGTCCACCCCCTCCTTCCCATTACTTAGAAAATTACTGTCGTTGATTTCCTTTGTCTCTAAGCATATAAAATAGACAAATGCATGAAGACTATTATTATTTAAATTGGTCCTTCCACTTAGGATTACAAGATGCAAAACTTTCCCTAGCAATATTCCTTTCTAGATATAGATACAAAATTTGAACCTATATTTTTTCCTTCCTTTTAATGAGCTTGTTTCAAAGCAGTTGCCCTAATGAGCACCTTTAATTTCATTTTTCCAAGAAAATGTTCATGTTTTCTTACTTGTGAGGGATAATTTTGCTAAGTTCAAATGTTAGTTTTGGGGGTTTGATTTTCTCAACACTTAAAACTTCACACACCTTTGTCCTTGACTGCTGATTTCAGAAGAGCAGATCTATTTCAATTTTGTCCTTATGTCCCTAGCAATATGGTCATTTGATTAAGAAATGCCTCCCTGCACTGCACAGACTCAGACATTTGAACACTTGGTCCCTAGTTGTTTGGGAGGTTAGAGGGAGACACAGCCTTCCTAGAGGTAGTTTGCCACATCTGACAGACCGTGAGAGTTGACAGCCTCACCGTACATCCAGTTGACTCTTTCTGTTTCCTGTTGGTGGTTGAAGACGTGATTTCTCAGATTCCTGCTCCTACCACTATGCTCGCCGGTTGCTACTATTTTTTCCACTCTCGCCATTATGGACTCTTATTCTTCTGGAACCATAAACCAAATAAACAGTTTCTTCCCTGAGTTGCCCTTGGTCATGGTGTTTTCTTATAGCAACAGAATAATAACTAATACATGAGAACTCCCCTTTCTGCCTTCTTCCAGAATATTCTTGATTTTTGTAGTATGGACAGAATGGGCTTTTTTATAGATCCATCATAACTGTTTATTTACAAACTTAGTCAACACTGGGATTGCTATATTTTATACTGTTACAAATAGCTTTCTCAAGAGAAATCACGTAGAGATATTTATTTATGTATTTATTTATTAAAATATATATTTGTTTGTCTTGTTTAAATATACTGGAGTAACAAATCTATAGCATAATAAAAGTCTCTGCTTATCCTGTATAATTTTCTGACCTATTTCCAAAGGCTTCCCTCTTTTTGTCCAATTCAATTAGCCATATGAGGATTCCAATTATATTATTCCTGTGTCAATGCATCAGGTTGTTGACACTTTTAATTTCAGTTCTTCTAATGCATATTTAGTACTGTTTAATTTTTCCAAAAATAATACTCAGGTTTTTTGTTTATTGAAACAGGGCCTTTTTTATTGCTGTTATAGTTTTTCAAGGTATCATTACCAGTAGTAGGATTTCAGGCAGGAACAGCATGTCTACTTTAATTTACATATTTAAGCAAGTAGATAATATGGTTTACAAACTAACATGATTTGATATATGAAATGCTTAGTGTTCAAAAGTATGCCACCCAGTGCTTAGTATATTCACAGACTTCTGTGTTGGAGAGTTTGACCAGTTTAAGAATACTGTTACCATGAAGAAGAGAAGTCTATCCCCTTCAGCAGACATTCCACTCTACCCCCAACTCTCCACTTGCCCTAGCATTACACACTAAGCAAAAATAATAGACTGTCTACTTCTATAAATTTATATAATCTGCATATTTTATGTGGATGAAATTTGACAGTGTATGCTCTTTTTGTTCTATGCTTTATCATAATACAAAATCCATAATATTTTTCAGAAATACTATTATTCTTACATAATTAATTTTTGTAACTATTGTGAGTGAGATGACTTTATAGTTTCTTTTAGAGACACGCTGCTAAAGTATACAAGTTGTTAAATTTATAAATGGGCAAATGATCTAGACAGACTAGTCTCAGAATAAGAAACAAAAATGACCAATAGACATAGAAATATCACTAGCCATAATAGTAGTCAAATAAAAATAACACCTCACCCCAACTGGAATGATTATAATGAAAATAAATGATAAATGCTGGTGTGTATGCAGAGACATAGAAACTCACACATTGTTAGTGGGAACATAAATTACTGTAATCATTATTAAAAATTCAGGGACATTCTAAAAAATAACCTAAAAGTAGAACTACCAAATGATGTGGCTATTCTGAGTTTATACTCAAAGGAAATAAAATTATGGTATTACATGTATTACTTCAATCTCCTGTCTACTGTCTATTCATGACAGCTGAGATATGTAATCAACTTTGATCCCCAAACTAGATGAATAGATAAAGAAAATGTGGAAATACATACAACAGAATCATTTTCACCTACAGAGAAGTATACAATTCAGTCATTTGCAGCATAATGCATATAATTAGAGAATGTTATACTAAGTAAAAAAAAAAAAGCCAGAAGCAGAATGACACATATTACACATTCTCATATATGGAGGCTAAAAATGTTGACATGCAAACTCAGTAGAAATTAGCTGATGATATTTGGAAGAGGTATGTGAGGAAAGTGGGGGAGGGATATGATTGGTGCACAGTATGTGCATATATGAAAATACCACATTATGCCCCAATAACAAAGTTAATAAATATTAACCAAAATTAAAATAATACTCTTAAGAATAAAGCATGTGGGATGAAGAAAACAATGGTATAACTTGCAAAAATAAGATGGTAAACATAGTTGTTCTTATGCAGGTCCAGTAAAAAAATCTCATGAATATTAAATTACATTTTAACACTTCCTTAGTGAGTTACAAAACAATCTCTCTTCTTTTGTGTGTGAAGGTACATACCTCATAGAATTTTTCTTTTAAAGAATAATTTGTCTATGCCAGAGAAACATGAAATTATTTTTCCCAGAGATGTTGGTAGAGAAAAAAGAAGGTTAAATATAATGGGGGCTATCTTAGAAGCCACATGAGAGCTCAACATTGGTTAAAATTAGGTACGAAATGTATATCCTGTAAGTGATACATGAGTTTGTGCATGCATGTATACACACACACACACACACACACACACACACGATTTATACAAATATGTATGTCAAACATGCAGTTTTCAAAATAGAACAGACCAGTGACTACAGATGTAGGAGAAAGCATTGCATTGATCTCAGACTCTGAGCTCCTCCACAGTGGGTTATCACATGCCCAACACTCCTGTTAGTAGAATAGTGATGGGAAATGGTGTGTCTGTGAATCTGAGCAATGGAGTTTTTTTTCACTTCAATGAAAACAGTTCAAAAGCAGATCCTACTATTAACTAAATCTGACACAATCTCCCCATGGGGGATACTCTCTCATCATGAAAACATTCAGTATAAAAGAAAATTAACGATGGCTATTTTACCCCCTAATACATTATTAGTGCTATTATTCTTGTTACATCTAACACAACTAAGAGCAGAATATTTTAGAAAATTTGTGCATATATGTACAAAGACTTTATATATATACTCACAAGTTCTATTTTATTGTCTAGCTTTATATTAAATATCTGGAGATTTTTGAGTGTTCATTTCTCAGGATCCACACTTATTAATTGTTTTTCGGAAATTGACTTGCTTCTTCATTTCAATGGTGAAAAAATTAGATTATTAAGATGAGTATGAAAAAGAAACTCATGTTATTCTACCATCTACAGTAGAAAGTTAATGGTTTTATTGCTTGTCTTTGTAGACTTTGCTATGCATGTATACAAATGAACATATTGGAGTAGCTGGTAAAACAAATGTTAAAAATAGAAATTAAAGTGGAAGTCTTATGTTTAGAGGGGCCTGTTGAACAGTGGCTAACACCCAGCTGAACAAGCATGAGGACCTGAATTTGGATCCCTGGCACCAATGTAAAAAACTGGCATTTTGATGCTTTTCAGTAACCCAACAATGGATGACACAGATATATAGATGTCTGGAGCATGCTGGCTAGTTCCCCTGGCTAAACCAGCAAGTTTCAGGTTCAGTGAGAGACCTTGTCTCAAGAAAAGACAGATGTTAGAGTCTTTCTGCTCCATCTTAAGCAATGGTCCCTGAACCTTGGGGAGAAGGTGTAATAGATAAGTGCTGATGTTGTTAAGCTCCCCTCACACTGATTCTCTGCTCTTTGTCCACTTGGGAGTGTCTGAGTTCACCGCCCACCACACAAAGAAACCTAGAGCTCTGGAGAACCAGAGCAAAACAGTGCCTTTAGACATGCTGCCCTCAAGAGCTCCCACCGCTGTGCTCGCCTGCAAAAAATCTCTGACTTTTCAAATTGTGATTCTTACAGTCCATTAAAAATTGAATAATTTGAATCATATATTTCATGTTTTAATTTATTACTACCACTTGACAAGTAAGAGTTGTATGTATTTCTCAGTGATGTGTCAATTCTCATACTTGTTAATACAGTTGTGGCAATGCTAAGCGCCCCTTAGTCAATAGGTGACAATATGCAAATATTTTCTAAAATCTCCATAAGCCCTTTCAAAAATGTTTTTGGAACTAAAATGCAGCCAATAGTTTATAAGTATTTGTGTTCAAATATCTCCTTGGGGCTGAGAAGACAGTTCAGTCAGGGAAGTGCTTGCATCACAAGTATGAAAGCCTGAATTTGATCTCCTTAGGACCTAGGTCAAAGCTAGACATGTTGGTGTGAGTTTTTAATCCCTTGGGAGAAAGATGGATCCCTGGAGTATAATGCCCCAAAACACAACTGAAAGGTAAGGCCACTGAGACAGTCTCAAAATAAGTTGGATGGATCCTTAGTAACTGTCAGAAAAGTTGTGATCTGACTCATACACACAAGCACACATGTGTGTATGCATGTTCTCACAGAAACATATACAAATGCACACACACACACACACATACAGAGAAAAAATCTTATATTTGCTGAGTTTGGTAAGATTTGTTGCTCTAATTACATATTCTTTCTATTTGAAGTTTTATTAAAAACTATGCTAGAAATATTTTGAAATAAATTCATTGGGCTATGGGATTGTTATTTTTATTATATATATGTTTACAAAATACTGTATTTATTATCAAATTTCAAAAAATCATACATATTATGTCTTTTCTGATTTTCTAATAATATCAAATCATCTATTCAATATTTATTAAACCAAATATTGATATAATCAGATTACACATTGTCTTATAATAAGAAATATTGAAGATCGTGTTTTTTAACAACTGAAAGAAAATAAAGAAAACCTGGTAAAGCACTTCTAACACTACAGAATCCAGTTAATTTCCTGAGAATAATTCTTTTATTCACATATCTGCAGCAGGTGCTTCCTTCAGCTTTATTTTGTAGAAAATGGCTTTTGTCAGCAGATGGGCTTGTCTCCTGCCAAGCTCATAATGCAAAGCAGTTTATCTTCTTGTGGAAATAAGCATATTTGGTTTACCACACCTTATAGAACAATGCTACTTCCCAATGTTAATCCCCAGAGAAACAAGTTGGAGGAGATATTTTTGAATTCAACAGAAACAAGAAAAATATCACAGTAAGCATGTTTCTAAAGCAGCACACAGAACTCACAACCGAATGAAGCTTTAAATGTGTGATTTGAAATCTCTAATCTTTCTTATATGTAATTTGGACCTACTTCCCTTTTTAGTGAAAATGCATACTAGGAATTACATATTTTCAGTGTGCATAAGTTCCTTCTTGATACTATTACAAGAAATAATTAAGGTGGAATCTGGACCCAAAGCTTCTGATTTATTAGGCACCGTCTGAAATTTTGCTTTATATGCAATTTGTATGTGAAGGAGAATGCTAGAATAACATTCGCTATACTGCTCTTCACTTAGCTTCTGTGGTCTACTAGACTATGAGATCTTTGAGGGCAAGAACCGAAGCTTTTTAATTATCTACTCCCACCATTTAGCAGGGCACTTTTCACAGCATGTGTCCCATGAATGATTATTGAATTAAAGAAAGAATGATGACTGGGGGGTAAATCCCACTGTGCAATTTGTTTCACTGAAACTTCTCCTCTGAGAGTTAGAAACGACACTTACACTGAAATCTATGCAAAGTTCTGCGTGTTTGCTAGAATTATTCTGTCTTTAGACTGTTATATAGCTCCATTCCTTATTGCTAAGGATTTATTTTCAAATGCCATAAAGTTAGAAAATTGACAATATAATGTAAAATTAATGAAATAGTCATAATTATGTAAAATGTTTAAATCAGCATAGCATACTTCAGAGAGATGAACGCACTACACAACCATGAAGAAGGGCAAAGAAGTGTGGCATGTCACTTAAAGCCAACAAGGGACATCTAAAAAGCAGACTTTGTTATTGATTCATTGTGCTTCTACAGGCCCTAAATGGTGGGCATGCTTATTCTCTGTCTAAGAAAATTGTTTTCTTCCTGTGCATGGCAGAAAGGATACTTAATGTGTAATCCTAAAAACTTATTTCTGTGATGTGCCAATTCAGACATGGAGATAGTACATACTTATTAGAATGTACACAAATCTAGCACACTTAACAACACTAAAACCCTGCAAGGATGTAGAACAACAGGAGTGTTCATTGCACTCCTGGTAGGAAAGGGAAATGGTGCATTTGTGTTAGAAGTCAGTTTGGTAGTTTCTTATAAAACTAAAACTGCTTTTACTTTAGAACCCTGCAACCTACTCAGTATTTTCCCATTGGCACTACAAGCGTATATCTGTACAAACAGGTGGACATGTTTGCTGCTGCCATGCTCACAATTACCACAATTTTTGAGTAGACAAGATTTCCCAGCTTAAATTTGGGAAGGGTATATATGTCATTTCACATTGGTCAAAGTTCATAAAATGCACAATTATCAAAGGGGAAATTTATTGTAAACTATTGTCTTTGGGCAGTAAATATATGACTTTGGGTAAAACAAAATGCTGGATCTGCTGGTTATAATGAGAGTTGATATAAAATACTATATGGGATTTATTGCTGGTATAACAGCATGCTGGTCAACTACCTAAGATTAAGTGTCTGACAGAGAAAAGCAATGATTTGAAAACTGGAGAAGATAAAAATAATCAGAAAAAGAATATGTTTATATTGGGAAAACACAAACCATATTTAATGGCCCCAGATTTGATGCACATTTTCTGAAAATAGTTCTAGTCTCTATGGTGTGTTGCATTTGGAAGGCTGGAACATAGCGTGGAACTCTCTACATTGTTGACATCAATAAAGAAGGACTACTTGAGTATTTCCATATTATAAAAAAAAATGGAACTAACCACTATTGCACTTATTGATTACATTCTATCCCTTGTTTCAAACTGCAAGTGATTTCCCTTGAAGACATCCATGAAATAAGTTGTAATTGTTCAGTCAGAAATTCAGCAGAAATGTCCCCAAATATCCTTCCAGTCAACTTTTTCAAATCTTCTTAGACTTCCTAATAATTCTTTATAAATGTTGAATTGTTACCCTGTGTCCTCTTGTGCTTTTAAAACTGCAGATCTGTGTTATACTTCAATTGGTCAGATAATAATATTTTTTTAACAAATAGTATGACAATGTTTCCCTTTCTAACCATTTTTATTTTTGCCTGTTGTGACTTATTTAGTCTTCCATTCTGAAATCATTCTTTGACAAGATGACACTTTTTTTTTGTAATACGACTGAGAACAATATCCCTTCCCTCTACAGAACTCATGTAATTACTTGACCTGAAAACACATGTCTATGCACCCCCTTTTACAGATTGGGGATACTTGAGTAGCAAGAGCATGCAAAAAATATTCATCAGCAGCATCTAAAGTAATGTACACTCATTCAGTCTGGGTTTCTCCCTAGCATTGTGATACATATTAGCAAAGCCTGTAAAATGCATTTATTGGAGAAGATTACTTTTCATACTAAGTTTAAAAAGCACAACCCCAAGTTTAAAAAAAAATAAGCTTTACACTATTTTACCAGCATACTCACCAAATCTCAGTATATATAACAGGTACCCCTGTAAGTAAGTGAATTTACTGAACAGATTTGCTTTCAAATGGAGGTTTTGAATATATACACTATTGATTTCAATAATGTTCTAAACTAATTAAATGTCTTTGCTTTTCTAATTTAAAATTAGTCTTATTATATTAAAAATACAAAAAGATGTCACTAACATGTGTAGCAGACAAAATATTATTTTAATCTCATTAGTAATTTTATTATCAATCTGTAATTAAACATGTAGTCCTTAGTGACATGGTAATGTTTTTGAGGAAGCTGCCTGTAAAGTTTAGTAAAGCAGCTGACTTTGAGTTCATAAACTATTATGCATTTCACTAGGAATGATATTAAAAAATGTTTATCAGATGAAAGAAATGTTTATTTACAACAAAGGAACAGGTACAACTGAGGACACTGAATGTTGTTTAAAATGTAAATTGTTAGAATTTAATGTTTCGTTTAGATTTATTAAAAGAACTTATGGAGGTAACAGCACTAAATTTATTAGGAATCTTGGTAGAGGAATTCAATAGCTTTACAAGATGCATTCATTGTATGAATAACATATTTGCTATGGATACTGTGGCTTTGTAGGTCTGTATGTCCTTGGGACCATCTTACAAATGAAGATTTCTCTCATTCAAATGCATTTTATTTACTTTTGATAAACCAATGCTTAGAATAATATAACTACTGTAATAGTGAAAATAATTGAAAGGTAAACTAGACTCAGAAGATATTTCCTAAGTTATATAGTTCTTACTGTGTTGTGTTATTGATGAATATCTAATCAAATTTTCATTATTGTGTTCAAATACCACTTTCTTATCTTATGTGACCCACTGTTGATCCAAAATCATATTTAGAGACCACCTAAAAGCAACTTTCACCAATCTGAAATACATTCAATATATACATTAAAGATTGAAGATAAAGTAAAGTTACTTTAACAGGTAATATATTACATTGTATTTTTATGTGGAAAATATTTACTTTAATCAAATGTCTTATGTCCTTTCTGTATTTAAAAAGGAACTATAACTTTTAGATAAATATTACACAGTTTAAAATAGATTAAAGTCTATGTTCTCAAAAATGTTAAAATTTCAGCAAGAGTAATCTCAACTGTTTTTAGGGAATTAGACAATTCTGATCAGTAAAATTTCTGACTTCTTACTAGTCTTTCAGACTTGTACAGCCATTTTCAACAATAGTATTTGTTATATTATATATTGAGCTTTCCAAACAAAGTAAGGGCTAAATAACAAGCTTATTATATTTCTTTAGATGATGTAAGGTTCAGGGATATTTTGAGAGCTGTTAACAATTGGAGATATTGTACCCAATGTGGGAATGGGAGTTGTGGGTTGTTGTACTTACAAAGTAGTGATTGTGCATCAGAGCCACCAATTTCATGCAAGAGACTGAGATTGGTCTACATTTGTAATTTTGGTACTCAAAGTGATCTTGCATGTACAAAGGCATCTAATTGCCCCATTGTGTTTTCTAGAGTAATAATGCTCAGAGTGTACATTTCAAGTGCAAAATAATTTTACTAGGATTTTCCACTTTTTTCTCTTGAATAACAGGTAAGGTGTTGTATTGACTTTTCTGAGGCAACAGAGCTGTATTGCCTGTGGGTTTCATTTCAAGAAGTAAAATTATCAAAGAGCCGGTTTTCTGACTGATAGAGCTGAAAATCAGTGGCCTATGAGATTCAAAGAAGGTCATATTAGTCAGTTTTATTTTCTAAACTGTTGTACATTCCCCTAAGGATCTAATTTACCAAACATTGAATTTGCTGAAAGAAGTTAAACATGATTCAAGTTACATATATACAATAACTATTGGATGAATAAAAGATGAAAGCCATGCTCAAGGTTACAGGGGGATAAATTCTGCCTTTAGAAAAAAGGTCTGTGAATACAAAACCATTATTTGCACTATAAAAGTTTTAAATCTCCAAAAACTAAATTGATGATGTAGAGAATAAGTGTGAATTAGTGAGAAAAGGGTAACAACATGAAGGCAGGTGAATTGGGCAGGAGGCAAAGTCACAATTGTTGAAATTTTTTTGAGAAATTTTAAGGAAGTTAAGATTTAGTTGATGCTTATGTCTATGTCACAGGAACAAGCAAATGATCTTGGAAAAAAAATGTAAGAAAAATAATTAACTTCCAGCCTCTTCTTTCATTCTTACAACACTATTCATTCATTCTAAGTGTTAGTATATATAATGATTTTTCACTGAAGGCGTCAGGAAGCAGACCTGCTCTCAGCTTCCAGAAGTGGAAGCAATTTTATTAGTTTATTGTCCATCTTCGACTAATGGATGCAAATAAAAATGATAAAATTTTATTGTGTATGTTGATGGGATGGAACTTACTTACTGGAAGGAAAACCAGTAAAGTCATATTTATAAAAATATGCACATAATTTCTACTTTAAAGTGGATTTCCAGAAGGATTTTAACTATACTTTTGTATCAGGGATTTAGGTGATATTTCATAAATTTTGAAGTTTTTAATATGAGACAAGAGAATTTTTGGCTATAAATCTGAATCTTTCTGATTTTTAATGACCTTATAATCATTCTATAGAGAACGATTTTATTAGTTCATTGGGTGTTCTCATACAATTTGCTTTGATAATATTTTGATTTTCCCTTAAATTCTGGATGATCTATATACATAAGTCTATGCTGAAAGGAAACTAGTATATTAGGCAGAGAGTAGCAGTTAGGCAAGAAAAATAAAAATAGAGAAATTAATACAAGTTCAGGAAACAGAGAATAGGAGAAAAGTAGTTGGAGTGTGAAATTTCCCGTGTCAAATTCCCATAGATCTTTGTCTTAGATCAGAGTACTAGAAGTTCTTTTTCTTTTTAATAAAAATCTATATGACAAAGAAAAATATGCAGTTCAGCCTTGCAAGCCTGGCTGTTTCTCATCCATTGCCAGGAAAGATTCACTTAAGTTCTGCACCAAGTTGCAATACCATATGCACATATCTCTGTACAATGACTTCACTTATTTATCAAAGAAGACAGTGTGATTTTTTTGCCTTTATTTCTCTGTGCTCTATACAGCACTTGCTACCCATGTATCAAATCTTGTTCAGATATTGTGAAGATTACCTTTAGGAGAGAAAAAAAAATGGTAGTTGTCCTTCAGTGTTGAGTCCTTGGATGGAACTCATTCCAACGCAGAAGCCATGCCTTTTGTCTGTCACTTTAGTATCAAGTGGAAAGAACATTAGAGGGCACCCTAACTCAACTTTATATACAGATAAGATATCCTATGTAGCTTGGACAAGAAAAACAAAACAAAACAAAAAAATCCTGCATTCTCTGTTCTCTTTTATTTGAAAACAATCTTTACCCTTCAAAGGCACTAGGGGAAAGATAATGGGATGCTGAGGAAGTTTTCTATAAAGGAATCATCTATGTGTTCCATTTCCATTAAGAAAGTAGCATAAGGACTTCCCATTCATCATGGTACACAGTCCTAGCCTCCCTTTTGTACTTTCACATACATCTGCATTAATAGACCCTAAAACAAATCCTCCGCAGTTATAGAATATTAACACATGCTCTTCCATGACTTAAGTGCCCTTCAAAGTGACTTTTGTCCCTGGTCTTCACATTCCTTCCATGTCATCCATGGAGAATGGAGGAGGATTGTTTATTAATGAGGAATGATGGTTTAGGAACTAATGATCTCTTTTTATCTAAATGAATTTATTAATCAATCCCCATACTTGATTGGGTGTGGAAATGTTAAGCTTGGGTTAAATGATGCCACTAGCAGATGGCACTGACACAGACATATTTTACAACCCCTGATGTACCTCATAAACCCATGAGTGATCTATAGCAAGACAGTAAATAACATATACATGATGTCTTGACTAGGTCATAGTATAGTCAGAGAATGACAAATGCAGATGAACCTTAACCTACTTAGGCCCCAGACATGATCCTCAGCATAAATAACTCATCTGATCACAGTAAATAACAGAATTACTTCTGCATACTTCTCAAGTGCTGACAGTTTTATTTTAAATGTTAAAGTTTATTAGATTGCTTATCATGAGGTAAGAAGAAACATTCGGTCAGAGGAAATGATAGCCTAGTACTATACATTGCTCTGTACATACATTACTGCTTTAGAAACTTGAGGGTCTACACTTCTTGATTTCATTTATACAATTATATATGGTACTAAGACTTAATTGATTAAATCTAAAAGGATGATCCTGAACATAACCAACCCCAAAGAGAATGTTATTTCCACAGTTATTTTTAGATAGAATTGAAATTCTACAAGGAATTTCTTAATGTTATTAAATTATTTTTAAATTTTGATATAGTCAAGCTCTGACTTTAATATTAATTGCATAGACTTATGGGTGTGACTCAGTGGGAGAAAATTTGCTTAGAACATATGTAACTCCGAGATTTATCTCCAGTATTGGAAACTAACAAAGGAATAAGAACAAAAGTTTGCATATTGTTTATCCAAATTGGAAAATGATTGTGGCTACAAAATTAACCAGATTAGCTACTAAATATCCTCTAAAATAAAAATATTTCTGCTTACATAATGAAGATTTTTTTATATATTATATGGTCTATATTTAATAAGAAATCTAATACGACTACAAGTGCTTTGACATGACATAATACTTATGTCAATGTATTGTTTTCTCCAGAGAAATGAATCAAAGCATAAATGAAGAGAATGAAATTGATTATTTTCTGTTTTACACTATAGTTATTAATAGGAAGTTCCACATGAAATTAGTGTTTTACACAGCATTGTATGCCCCATGATAATTGCTGTAGGACAGTGATGCCTAGTTAAAACATTTTTATTTATGCACTATATATTGCTGAGACTAAATTCCCTTGAGGCTATTTCACCATTATTAAGCAAGATAATCTGCTTGAGACCAACTAGAGCCAAGAACCACTGTAGAGGGATATAAGACACAGTGTTTAACATAGTCAAAAACGTTTTTATAATATTCAGACATAAATCATAGATCAGGTAGTAATGGAAGAAGTGTAAAGTTTGTTTCATCAATTTCTAACATAAAACAATGGATAATCTGGTTGTTTTTATGAGCATGATCGTTTTTATTAGCTTCATGGTTTGTAATATGACAACCCTGATAGACTAGAAAGAGTACCAGTTCAGTCAAACAGGCCAAGTCAAAATTCCAGCACCATACACTAGCTTTTGCTAAAAGTGTGACTGTCATTTTTTTCTAGAAAACATGAATGAAACTAAAATTTTGATAAGCGCTTAGTAATTCTTAAATGTAAAATCTTCACGGTATCTTGTAATGATTTATTTATTTTTTTGGAATGTGTAGATAGTTTTATTTATGAGCACTGGGAGAAAATTCAGTTCATACAGAACAACCAAAAATAACAACAAATATCTCATCGTATATATGTACAAAATTCTAAAAGAATAAATAATTTTTAATGAAGAAAGAAATCTTCAAACAAAATTCAGAACAAACAACAACACAAAACCTGCTACCAATCAATTCCAAGACTGAGATGTATCTAAGAAGTTAGCAGATCATTTCATCATGTGTGTAGCTTGATTCTATAGAGTCAATAGGTTCACGATTATCTACTATCTTCAAAATGTGTCTTTTTACCACACCATTATATTAAAATTATTTCCTTAATTAAAATATAATATATTTATCTTTTAAAAAGTTGTATCTGTGATAATTAGAGAAATAAAGTACAGCAGCTACGTAAAGCACATACTTGTACTAGACTATACTATCTTGTGATGTAATAGTATAGAAATTTAATGTAAATATGTAATAAATGAGAATTTATTCCCAATTCTCATATAATAAGGCACATATCTTTAAAGCTCATAACAATCTACACTTAAATATATGACATTTTAAGGTTTTTATGTGGAATTATGTTGTTATCTATCTTCCTACAGGCATCTACCTTTGTCAACACATGTAAGTTTGATTACACAGAACATGTCCTTCTCTTAACTGAATTTCATGAGTGATTTATTAGTATTTTATAGTATTAGTTATATACTAAACTTTATGTGAAAATGTGTTGTGTTTAAACCTACCTCTTTATTATTAGATTCTTTATGGGAAAAATACCTATATTCTTCCTTATCAGAATTATTATTCCTCCAGAAATAACTTTAAATAGAGTTGGGAATCAATATTAATTTGTGTATATAAAACAGATTATATACAGATATATTGACAGATTATTTGAGCTGGGTGGTGGTGGTGGTGCATGCCTTTAATTCCAGCACTCTGGGAGGCAGAGGCAGGCAGATCTCTGTGAGTTCGAGGCCAGCCTGGTCTACAGAGGGAATTCCAGGACAGCCAGAGCTACACAGAGAAATCCTTTTCTTGCAAAACAAAGAAGATCTATCAAGATCCCATTCTTGCTTTCTGATCAAATGTTTCAAGTGACTTATAAAAAGCTATGTTACATGGGTTGTTTCTTTCTTATAAACAATTTTCAGCTTTGAATAGACATATCAAATAAAGAGGCATGACCCACTTAAAACACACTCTGTCAGCTACTTGGATAAGTAACCATAAGAAAGTCATGTAATTGTTTCAACTCTCTCTTCTCAGATTTTTTCCATTTCAAAGGCACATGGACATACATTAATTAGGATATGCTGGGGTGTACAGTGGAACATCATAACCTTCAAATATCAACACTTTAACATATAATTCATGTCTCATTTAAATCACACATCCTCTGCCACCAGCATTCTTTTGTGTAACATCCACATTGTACAATCCCAGGCTAATGCAGTTTTCATTATTTAGGACAATGTTGATCTCTAGAAGGAAAGAATGAAAATCTGAGAATCTTCATCTTGAAGTGATCCACATGAGCTCTTTAGATTTCACCTCTCAAAGGAATTTATAGGGTCTCTTTGATGTGAGGCCTCCTATAAAAATAAAAGTTGTCCTGTTGATCTAGGCAAGAAAAAATAATTTGAGATATCACAATAGTTCAAAGAAGACAGAAGTCATTCTGAACTCAACTCCATTAGAAAAATATGCTGGAGAGTATTTTGTAGAAGCAGGATAAGGGATTATAGGCCATTTGTTTGTTAACTGGCCTTACACAAAGGAATAGCAAACTTCCTTGACAAGAGATAATTTTCAATGTACAGCACTGCACTTGCCTGTGTTAAAAGTTAGACTTTACATCTTCAATAAAAACAGGAAAATATGATACTAATATCACTAAATCCTTGAGAAATATATTCCTAAATTTCATTTACTGTTTTGATTTTTTATTAATTAAATTATTTATTTATTTTATATCCAAACGCAGTTTCCTCTCCCTCCTCTCCTCCTGTTCCCCTCCCCTCCCCTCTGCCTCGCCACCAATCCACTCATCCTCTGTTTCTGCTCATAAAGGGGCAGGTCTCCCATGGGTGTCAACAAAGCATGGCATATCAACTTAAGGTAGGACTAAGCTCCTCCCTTTGTATTAAGGCAGGGCAAGACAACCCAGTACAAATAATAGGTTCCCAAAAGTCAGCTCAAGCATTAGGAACAAGCTGTGATCCTGCTGCTAGGAATTCCACAAGTAGACCAAGCTATGCAACTGCCACATATATGTAGAGGGCCTAGGCTGGTCCCATGCAGGCTCCCTAGCTATTGGTCCAGATTTTGTCAGTTCCTATGAGCCTAGATTAGTTGTTTCTTTGGGTTTTCTTGTGATGACCTTGACGCCCCTCGATCATACAAACCCTTCCTCCCTCTCTTCAACAGGATTCCTGGAGCTTGGACCAGTGCTTGGTTATGGATCTCTGCATTTGTTTCTATCAGTTACTAGGTGAAGGGTATCTGATGACAATGAAGGTAGTCACCAATCTGATTAAAGGAGATGGCAAGTTCAGGCACCCTCTCCACTACTGCTAGAAGTTTTAAGTGAGATCATTAGAGTAGTTTCATTATACAAAGTGATTAATTTCATAGTGGCATTCTCCTTCAAGTATACAATGTGCTTTGACTATATTCTTTCCACCCACAATTAACATCTAATATAGGAAGAGAGCCAGCTAACAATTAGAAGAGTTTGAAAGTAGATATTCTAAGAAACAAAATCAGGTGTCAAGAGCCAGAAAATGCCCATTAGGAATTTAGTCAATCTGAAGACAATGTTTTAATCAGAACTGTATTCCTAATGGGGGTCCGTGGAAGATGACAAATTTTGGAAGTGGGCCCCAACCTATGCAGTCTTTTCACTCTTATTTGACAACTTGCCTGGCATTGGATTGCACTGAGCCTCTGAAATTTCATACTTATCCTTACTGGAAAACAGCTCCTATTGGCTTCAGAGATAATGAAAGCAGTAGCAGGTGAGGAGATATAACCATATGGATCACTAAGCAGCTTAATCTACCTATGGACAAAAAGCTGCAGAGCCTTCCTCTACTGATTTTCTTGAGTGAGAGTCCACCATAAAATTTGACCTTGAGACACTGGCTCTCTATCAATGATGTTCAATTCAAAGTCAACCAGTAAATGTGTTTCTTCCTATAAAAAAAAGTGTCTATATCACAAATAACATCTCACAGGCCCGAAATACAATGCAGGTAGTAGCCTCAAACATCTGCTGAGAGGGAATGCTTGAGAACATTCTGTCAAATCTTGGTCCAGTGTCACCACATTTTCTTAACCATTCTTATCTAAATCTAAGACACTGTAGCTCTCTACTGATGGAAAATTTTTGTTGACTGGTAGAGGTGACAGTCTCCCCATGGCCTGGCAGCTTATCTCAATAGCTTGGCAACATGAGGCTCCCTCCCTCCTCCAAAACTTCCTGCCTCTACCTGCCCTTATCTAGAGAATGTTCCTGGGCCTGGAGGAAGGACCTTATCCGATGCTGTCTGTAAAGCAGATGCCTAACTTATGTTTAGTTTGAACCCTGACATTGATTCCTGCTAGAAGCCTTCTTTGCAGCCCATACTATGAGCTTTATGATAGGACCATGCCACTTAATGCAAATTAGGGTTTGTCCCCAGTCTCCTCAATCCTATATGTTCCTTATACTCTGGAATAAAGTTGAGCTGTCTCACTGAAAGCAGTCTCCTAGATGGCTGCCTCTGTTCTTGTTTATGTGACACATACAAAGCTTTCTGTTGCCACTACTACCTCTTGCCCTCTTGACTTGATGGCCAACAGACCTAGCAGGAAAGAGGATACCCCACTCTCTGGTTAATGATTAAAAATATATTTGAATTTTCATTCTTTACCCCATAAATCTTAGCACGGGGGAGCGCATTTATAGGCTAATAAAAACACTGAAGGCTAATTGAGAACTTGTCAACCCTGTCTTTCCTCTGCTTATGTAAATCTGTAATTGGATGATTGGGATTTATTTATTAGATGAAATGCAAGGCTGTGAATCACCCAGGCTCACAGGATCAAAGCAGCACAAGAAGCTGATTGAACTGATAAAATATCTATGTTTCAGCCTCTGGAGGTTTGGTGACCTGAGTGAAAGGTTTGTGTTTCCTCTTTGGGTGATCTGCTAGCAAGCACAGGATCTATTAGCTACATTTAAAGTATCTTATATCCAAATACATCTTGCCTGGTGATTCTTGGAGATCAATAATGATATTTTTCACATTCCATCTAAATTAGTAGCCTAATCCTGCTGGATACTCTGGTGGTAACATTGAAGGCATGGAGACTCTGTCTCTGGAGATCCATCTTAGCTATGGAACTTCTCCAGGGGAAATTTTCGTGACACACATTTTCATAAAGCACAGTGTGCATGGAAGATTAACTTGAAAAGAAAAAGCCATGAAGTAGGAATTGTTCAAATGTGTGATGCTTGCCTACGTACATAGACTTGGTGCATCTGTTTCTTGAAAGCTTCAGAGAGAATTTGGTATTGGTATATCCATAAATCTTCTTTATGCAAGCAACATAAAAAATGTAGCTGAAAGTTGTCCTGGTCCTGTCTGGCTCCCACGGCACCATGGTCCGTAGCCATTCAGACCCAAGTAAACACACACAGGCTTATATTAATTAAAACTGCTCAGCCATTAGCTCAGGCCTACCACTGACTAGCTCTTACACTTAAACTCAATCCATTTCTGTTAATCTATATGCCACCACATGTTCTGTGGCTTTACCTGTGTCCTATTGCATGCTGCTCCCTGGATGGTGGACTGGCATCTCCTGACTCAGCCTTCCTCTACCCAGAATTCTCCTCATCTGTTTATCCCACCTATACTTCCTGGCTGGCTACTGGTCAATCAGCGTTTTATTTATCAACCAATCAGAGCAACACATTAACAGCATACAGAGTGATATCCACGGCAAAAAAAAGTATTATTTCCTTATAAAAACTAGAATATACAAATTACCCTAGTCCTAGTAAAGCGATCCCTTTCCATACTGAAGAGTATTTATATGAACATCAATTTTGAATATCTAAATACTCAGAAGAATGATATCATTATATCTCTCTCAAACTTTATCTCTGATTAAGCAAACCATGACCTGTCCTCCTACTGTCAGTCTAGTATTCATTCCTTCTTCCACTGTCTACTTTTCCCAAACCCAGAACCACTTAGGGTCCAAAGTGCCATTTAAATGTGCCACTTCCACTTCACCCCACATTAATTAGTTAGTCTTAGACCTTAGAGTACCCAAAGACAATTAGGCTATATGACTGCTGGTAGCTGTTACAATACTGACACATAGACCAGCATGAAAATGTGGTATCAGTCAATATTGATTTCTGATGCCTTTCTAGATTTTCCTTTCCATGTGATTTCGAGGAATTCATTTACAATGCACATATAAGGCAAAAGTCCTTGTGCCACCATTTACATTATAGGAAGAGAATTATCACATGCTGTTCTGAAGGAATCCAAATATCCCTAGATGAATGACAATTGCTTCTCTGGCTGCAAATTGATGTCCAGACTTGTAGGAATGTGTGAGACTCCAAAGAACAAGTAACTGTTTGTACAGTTCTGAGAGTACCAAAGTGTATCCTCAGGCCTATCAAAACAGAAACAGAAGCCCACTGCTGTACTTTAAAATTAGAGTAAAAGCAGAGGATTTTTTTACATCTCTGATAGGGAGATAACAGAGTGAACTGCAATCACTTTTGCCTGGTAAGATTTCCAATCTATAGGCAATAGTGCTTTTACATATTTTGCTTGGGCATTTCAATTTGATATCTTCATTTCCTTGAGAAGAACTAGCATTTTATCAAGTATTTTGTAATTTATGTAAATTTTCATTAATTTATCATAGCATTTCTCAAGAGTTAAAAAGGTCAAGGGAATGAGAAATTTTTCACTATCCTCTATGCTCTCAAAGTGTTCACAGTGGAGAAAGGGAAACATCATTCATTAAAGAGTGGTTTGGACAACCTAGCCCTGAGCGCTTTCTGACTTCCTCTGATAGCAAGTCCTGAGAGTTTTATAAATCAATTCACACCAGAAAACATTCACATTAAATCAACCAAGACTCTTCCACAATTCATAACTCAATTTTAATCGAACTAGACTTGGAGTGATTAAACTGTTTAGATAAGAGGAAAATTCTTTAGAGAGAAATTGGCCTTATCTCTTAATATTTTAAAGGTAACTACCTTTGACTTAGCTCTAGAAAAAAATAGTATAATTTTAAAGAGGCTTATAGGAAGATATACAAAAATATTTGTTGTTGCATTTATGATAATACTTGAAATGGTGTATTATAGCTAATGCTGTAGTTTTGTTTGATAGCCCTAACAAAACACTGTTCCATTCATTTAGCATATTAACTAACTTCAATTAAGCCACATATGCTGTGGGATGGTCTGTATGTCAAGTGTGTTGCTGATTGGTCAATAAATAAATCACTGATTGGCCAGTGGTCAGGCAGGAAGTATAGGCAGGACAAGGAGGAGAATAAAGCTGGGAAGTGGAAGGCTGAGTCAGAGACACTGCCAGCCACCACGATGAGAAACAGCATGTGAAGATGCCGGTAAGCCACGAGTCACGTGGCAAGGTATAGATTTATAGAAATGGATTAATTTAAGCTATAAGAACAGTTAGCAAGAAGCCTGCCACGGCCATACAGTTTGTAACCAATATAAGTCTCTGTGTTTACTTGGTTGGGTCTGAGAGGCTGTGGGACTGGCGGGTGAGAGAGATTTGTCCTGACTGTGGGCCAGGCAGGAAAACTCTAGCTACACACCTATCTCAGGATTCAGCTGCAGAATTTGTGGTCTTAATTCTTGTACTTTTCTCTCCCATTGGTGTAAAATCATGGTGCATATTCAAGATCTCAAAGCAATACAACATTATTAGTTGAGGAAAAATGGTTTCATTCTTATTGACTGAAAAACAACAATGAAAGAAGGAAAATCTGGCCTATGTTTGTACAATCATAACAAAAAGAATTTCTCCTAGTCTTTAGAGTTGGTAAAAAAAAAAAGACAACAGCCTACCCAGCATGAAAAAAGACGCATCTCTTTCTGTCTCTGTCTCTGTCTCTGTCTCTGTCTCTGTGTGTGTGTGTGTGTGTGTGTGTGTGTGTGTGTGTGTGTGTGTGTGTGTGGTGTGTTATGACTTAGAATATTAGGTTTCAAGCTCTAGATCTTTCGTTCAATAATTCTATAATAAGTTGTGATGGTTGATTGTATATGTCAATTTGACTTGGACATAAAGTACCCACATATTTTGTCATCATTGTCCAAGGAGTATCCATAAGACTGTTGTGAATGAATATTTAAATTGCAAAACTCAGCAAATCAGATTATCTTCTGCAATACTGATGGGCTTCATCCAGCAAACCCTGAAGGCCTAAAATTATAACAAACATAAAACAAAATTTGTTGTCAGTGCATGCCTGTCTTCTAGTTGGGACAGTCTTTCCTGTCCTTCACCTTGAAGCACAGGCGTGCCTGGTGCTCAGGGCTTTGCACTAAATGGAAATATACCACTGACTCTCCTTAGTCTTCAACTCAATGACTTCAGATTTTGAATCTTCTCAAGCTCTATAGGAATGTGAGCCTATTAGATGCATCTGTTATAAGTAATGGAATTCTTTCTCTGGGGAAACTAGACTTAACAAACCCCTCAAGCAGCTGCCTTATATATTGCAACTCAATAGTAGAAGCTGAATCCTAGTTGTTGAACTTACATCTATTTAGTGAAAAACCTATATTTCTGAAGAGATATTACTTAAATTGTATAATCAAATCCATCAAAATGGCAAAGAACCCATCATCATGAATTGAAGTCTAGTTATTCCCAGGAAAACCTAGAATAATGGAATATATATAAAGGTTATTTGTTTGTTTGTTGTTGTTGTTTTTTTGGAAACACTTTCTCATGGGTCATGACCTAAGTAAGAAATCACTATCTTCTAATGGACTGCCTCCACAAACATAACAGTTTGATCTCTAAGTCAAAGTATATATTCTCTAATCTGTATCCATGGGGATGTAATTTACTATAATTAGGTAATTTAGTAGCAGTGCTTAGTTTAAATAAAACTCTAAATGTGACTAAGTTATAATTTCAAGGCTAGATTTAGGTTAAGTTAGATTTTTCAACTTAATGACTTGAACATTTTAAGAGGGTTGATGGATTGATTGTGTCTCTGTAACAGGCTCATGATTCTCAAAAGTAATTATAAAAATAGTTAATTAATAAAATAGCTATTTGTTCCTTCTTGGTCATCTACATGTGTTATATACTTCCTTTCTCAGCCATTCATCTTCAAAGAAGGAACGTGCTGCTTCCTTTAATGGAGTAGAATAATACATTGCATATTGATGAGGACTGGAGACACCTGATATATCTGTGATTGTTTGTCTAAGACTGGGAAACAAACTTTGACGTGGTGACTTATGTCTATAATTTCAGTACCTAAAAGCTGAAGAAATGAGGATCATTAGTTCAGGACCATCCTGAAATAAATAGTAAGATTCTGTCACACAAAATAAAGTAGCCCAAGTGACTCTTGAAACAATACAGACTTTCTGTTGCCTTTAGTTGACTCAGGGATTTCAAGTTACTTCCTGTTTCTGAATATACTGCACACTTTGGACACAGGACTCAGAAGATGAGAGCTGAATCTAACCTGAAACCTTCTTCCTGCAGTCTAGCTTCCACAGTACCTCTTTTCAAAGAAGCTTCTCTTTATAGCAAATAAACAATTACAGAAAACCACAACTGTTCATAATGCAGAGAATGACTGATCTTGGGGAGTACTGCCTTAGCAGATACATCTACAACACAATTCCTGCACTTAAGGTTCAGGAGACATTGAGAAAGAGGAAGAAGAAACACTCTAAGAGTCAGAAGACCAGGAAGTCTGCTGTGAGATTTTCTTCCAGAAGTGACTGGGAAGCTATCCCCTTGGTTCCTTAACAATGATTGTCTAAACAAGACCTGGGCAATGATAATAACAACTGATATGATAACACAGAAAAAGAAAACGTCAAAAGACCACACCATTAGACAAAGAACTGCAGACAACTAGTGGCTGCTGAGAAAGGATGAGATCATATACACAAAGTAATACTAATCAGACTCAGTAGGAGATAGACAGAAGATAGAAAGATGGTATATATATATATATATATATATATATATATATATATATATATATATATATATGATAGATAGATAGATAAAGAGAAAAGTACACATGCATCAATAATATTCAAAGAAAATGAGGCCATGAATCTGCAGAGCGAGAGGCTGTGAGCAGAGTAGGAGGGAGAGATATAGGAGGTTTAAAGGAAAGAAAAAGGGAGAAAAGATGTAATTAAAATTAAAAAAACAGAGAGAAAGTGAAATACTATGAAAAACTACCTTCCAAAAATAGAAGAAAGAATGAATGGAAGGGAGGAAGGAAGAATGGAAGGAAAGGGAGAAGGGAGGGAGAATACAGGGAGGGAAGGAAGGAGAGAGGTAACTTGTTAAATCAAAAAACACACAGATTTCAAATTAAAACACACTAGATGAAAACTTTTCTTCTAAACTACTTAGTATGAACTTTAATAGATGAGAAATTTTATCAAGTAGTCTCTTGGATAGACAAATTTGAGATGGAAAATAAAGTTTTTGATACCATCAAAATTATTTGCTCAAATGTTTAATTTTAATATTTCTCTGTCTGTCTGTCTTCTGTCTCTGTCTGCCTCTATTTTCTCTCTTTCTTTACACGCACGTGCACACACACACACACACACACACACACACACACACACACACACACATTCCGTAGCACTTCAGGACCTGAACAGAAACAATTGCCAAGGTTATAGACCCCTTCTTCCTCTCACTGGTATCTAAAGCCCCAGCTCCCCAGCTCCTGCATGGAGCTGTTTTCCCAGGTACCTCAAGTATCATAGCAGAAGATTACTCCACAGTAATCTTAAAAGCATCTGAGTGTGCTTTTATCTGATTGAAGTTTGGTGGGTTTTTTTGGTGGGGGAGAGATTTCTGGGTGTTTTGTTGTTATATTGGGTCTTTTGCTTTTTTGAGAAAGAACTTAAATTTGGGTGGGTAAAGAAGGTGAAGGGATTTGGAAGAATTTGGGGGAGAAGAAGATGATGATAAAAATATATTTCAATTAAAATAGTTTTGAGTAACAAAATATAATAAAAAGAATTGAATTGAAAATATAAAATCAATTTGTAATTGAAAGCTTCAGGGAGATGGAAACATCAGTTTTCTTCCATGGAGTGGCACTAGGTGTACCCACCACACTCCAGGGCAGGCGTCACTCTCAGAAGTAGTAGGGCAACACAAAACAGAGTCCATGATCGTGTGTGTGTGTGTTCACATTTGTTTTTTTGCTCTGTTTTGCTTTGTGTTTGAAGAGAATGAAAGAACATGAAATTGAGTGTGTTGAGGAACAGGAAATGTAGAAAAACAGGAAATGAAGATAGTAGATTACTTACCTTGGAATGATGTAAGCGTGAGAACAAGAACAAGAAAGAGATAAGAAACAGTAAGAATGAAGAGAGAGGAGAGAGGGGGCAGGGAGGGAACCAAAAGATACAAAGAGAGGGAACATTTCCCAGTAAAAACTTATTTTTTTTTCATTTGATTTCAGTGGCTGATGTCAGCACCAGTGTATCACACATAAAATGCATTTGGTGCACCATGGAAAGGGCCTGTAAAATGATGTGTGCCACAACAGGGCATCACTGAAGGACGCTTGGAGGCCAGCTACTCTCATCTGTTACTGTGATTTCCAACCTAAAAATCAAATAATTGAAAAAAAATTTAAAAAAAAATCAAATAATTGTAACACTTCCTTCCTCTCATCCTTCCTTCATACTACCTTTCCTTCTTTCCATTCTTCTTAAGCTTTTATTTAAATACAATTCATACTTTTTTGACATTTTAAAAACTATTACTGGATGAATAGTTTTTTATCTGTCCACCCACTCATTGTTCTGGAGTCTAACTTTTTAAATTTTTACACCATACAGAAACATTTAAATTTTCTAGAAAGCTTTGTCATTACTGAAGATGCTCATGCCACTCATTATATCCACCAATCACATCAATTTTGTTTAAGTCTCAGCAATCACTGACATGAAACATTCTTCACTCTGCCCTATTTGATGATGAAACCATCCCCCAATTGTATTATATACATCAGTGATTCAGTGTTCAATACACTTTATTCTATTTATTTCATCTTATGCACAATTTTATTCCTTTAATCTAATTTTAAGTTTAGTTTAATGAAGTTTCATTATGTTTACTTTATAATGCAACATCCCATTAATGTTTCTTCTCAATCTACTACAACATTGAAATGGGGTGGGTAGTGGCACATACCTCTAGACCAGAAGTCGAATCTGAGCTCCCTCCTCAGTCACTCTCCATCTTATTTTTGAAGTGGGTTCTCACACTGAAGATGGACCTCACGGATCTCTGTGAGTGACAGGCCAGAAGTCCAAGGAATTTTTTTTTCCTGCCTTCCCAGTGCTGAGGTTCCAGTTGCACAGCTCTGAGCCAAACTTGTTTATGTCCTTTCTGGGGACCTTAACACAGGTCCTGCTTCTTAAGTTGATAGCACTTTACTGAATGGACCATCTCCCCACCGCAGTCCTGTAATTTAACTAACACTAACAATGGCCCAATCTTTTTTATATTTGTTTGGAAAACAGTGTCTTCTTAATTATTTTGTCAAATTTTAGGACCATAGTTTTAGCTGTGTTTTCTGTATAATGAATCATCAGTAAAATGCCCTTTCCTGTTTTTCTGGAGTTTCCATAACTGTCTCAATTTAGGCTCCTAACTCAGTTTTCTTTTGTGCTGTAGTAGATGATGATAGGGAAGAGTTCATTTTCCCAAAGTGCTTTGTTTTTGTTTTTAATTGGAAACAGAATGCTTAGCACATTCAGCCAAACCATACCTCCAAGTTCATGCATTTCTTTAAATCAACCACATCTGAAAATTATTGTCCTATCTTTAGCTACAGCACTCCTTAATTGCGTTGCAATATCAACTTGTCCTTCAGTATTCCAAGCAGATTTCTGATTTGACCAGGCATTTCTGTCTTCAAGTGCCCACTTTACCAAAGATGTTCATATCCCAACCTACATATAAAATTCAGACATGGGTAAAGCTTGATAAAATTTGGCACACATGGCAGAGCTTTGCTTTGTAAATCATTATTTTAAGAAGAAATTATGGGCATATTTGATGAAGATGCCATGAGAGGAAATCAGTGCGAAAACTTAGGAAAGCTTTCCTCAGTTTTACAACAGACAAACAAGATACTGTCAGGTCTGGACATGACCCTATAACTGCTGAGGCAAGCTTGCCTTGAAGGAGAAGTATACACAAACTGATGGCACTAGGAAAAGCATACATAACCCAGGATTTTGGTAACTGTGTTCATCTGTACAATTAGCCATCCTCAGAGGCCCCTTCCTTCTTGTTTTCTGATCAATACTTACAGAATTTTAAAGTTATTTTGAAAAACATTGTTCCTTGCCCCGAAAAGCAAACTGCCTCAGAAAACCCTGAATCTTTATCATATAACATAAATGATTCCATGATTTATGGTGTCATTGTTAAAATATAAACCCAGAGTTTGGTAAATTTTATTTAGTGAATTAATTGTACTGTCATACTGTGCTCACAGATATAATGTCAGATTATTCTTACAATATCTTGAAAAAAATGGAAAACTGAAAATTGGGACTAAGGAATAAGAGATTTATTTAAAGACACAGAGAATTGCATGGATGATGGAAATGCCGTCCAGGGTGTGCGGTCTGAATCAGGCAGTGTTGGTTATGCTATGTACACTTTCTGTCAGCACAGTTTGTTATTGGGACATTTTTCTTTGTAAACGTCTGACCTGAGGAATAGCCATCAATAAGATATTCCACAAGGAGTAAGAACTCACTCTCCCTCATAGATGGATTTTCCTTTAATTGTTCTGTATGTGCTGAACAGAACCATCGGGACCTCTAACAGTTCTCGGGGAGCAGGCTAACAGATGAACAGCTGGAAGACACTGCAACTGGGCTAACAGAACAGCAGGCTGGAGAACAGGGGGCCAGAACTGCAAACCCCATTTCCCACTGCTGAGGAGGAATAACCTTGAACAGATTCCTTTGTTGGGTAGTGTAGAAAGTAACATGAAAATCAGATGCTGGACTTCTTGTGCATTTAATTTATTTATTTTATCTATCTTAAACATGTTGCCAAGGAAACTCCTTTCCTTAGGACTTTAAATGTACCTTCCTATGGTAGACATTTGTGACAGTTTTACATAACGCAATGATAATTGGGCTCTTTCATCTGTGACATCATGATGCCTTCCTCAAAGCAACCAAAACTCTCAAAATTACAAATTTTATTTGTAATTTAACTTTAGAAATAGTGAACTGAGAATATGTTGGAAAATTAATAACCCCCCCATTTCAGCCCAATTTCTCATTTAAATTATAAAGTAAATTCATATAAATTAAATAAATGTCATACTAGGAATGAAGGGGGGACTCTTACCCAATGATTTGACTTGTTTTAAGAAGAGTTTTTGAGAACCAAGTGTGGAGGACTTGTCCTTTCAGAAGAATGGGGCATGGAAGCTTTATCTTCCCACTTCTAGCACAGGTAGTTGGCCATGATTGAGATGCTTCGCAAGTGAGAGAAGATAGAAAAACTTTCTGCCTCTAATAAATGAGTGCTTTCATAGTGCCTTGTGGGTTTTCTTAATTGTTTCCCTTTTTTTGATAGATATACCAAAGTATTTTCGAATTCAGAGTCCAAACTAATCAGACTGCAATTTGGAGATCCAGAATTTACAAGTATTGTAATCATCTATGTGTTATTCAAATGTTCTTCTTGCTTTTCCTTTGCCTGTGAAATGAAAGTGATGATTAGTGCATATGTAGGGATCCAGGGAGCCCAGAGGTGGAGAAGACAGTACTTGGAGCCAGTCTGCCTAGGTTAAAATCCTCTTGCTACCACTTATGAAGCATGTGGCTTCAAAGGGTTACTTCTACTTTCTGTTCCTATATGTTAGGGTCTGAGTCTGTCTGTTACCCCTCACAGTTACTTATTAAAACTTAATTATCATTGTGACAAGAGCCCTGACCTTTCAGAAGTGACCAAGTCTTAATGGAGAACCACATAATGTTTGGAACATTATTCATATTAAAGGGAATAAGAGGAACTATCATAACCCTTGCACCACGTTACACACCATAGCAGATGCTGAATTTATGATTACTGTCTTTAGATTTCCCAGGTTTGGAAATGAGAAATAAATTTCTCCTGCTTATACACAGGTTATATTGTTTTAGTGGCCCAAACAGACTAAGATGGAGTAGTGAGAGTACTTATAGTAGAGAATTTTAGTTAAAATTAAATAAATTAACAGTAGTAAAATTTCTAATGCAGTAACACATAAATAAAAGTTAATAGTCATTATTGTCTTCAGTAGTAATAGTCTCATACTGTTCCCATATTAAATGAGACAGTACATATAACTACTTAACCTGTTCTCAGACATATAAATATACATGTTACAGTAGACTATGCATAATCCACATGTCTCTAAAAGTATTGTAGTGATGTGTTTCATAGTTCAAATTTACATTAATGATGGCTTTAATTATGAAAGTACCTTTCATGGGTAGTCAATTCAATTAGCCCTCAAAGCATGGCCACATAGCCTTTAGTCAGATAATAAAGGGCTAAGTTCTTCTTCATAGCAGACATTCAATGTAATGAGATTGCAAAGTCATTCTAAGTCACCCTACTCCTCTAAGTGTTGAGAAATTCTCCATGAGGGTTACCAAAGAGGTTCACTCTCAACCCAGCCCTCAGTAAAGTATCCAGAAGATAGGAAGAAGAAAGCAAATGCTTGCAGAATGCAGGCGGGAGTGAATGTATTTAAAACAATCACAAATGTGCAATGAGGGATATACATATGAGTTACCTCTACTATTGTAAGGAGACTATAAGGAAGGTCTTAGACAGCTCTAGCATTAAGTGGTGAAAAGCAATAAAAGACATATTTTCTCCTAGCACAGACTGACACAGCATCTCCCTTAGTGGTGGTATCAATATATCAGTTCAAAGGTAACAAATATAGTTTAAGGAAAAATGAGATTTGTAATTTAGAGAAATTATTGACATTTGAAAAAATACTTTTAAAACAAAATTAATAAGCAGAAAAGGAAAATTTTATGTTTTCTATTTTCAGTGAGAAAAGCAAAAAACAAGGTGATGGAAAGGATGGCACACGAGTTTCTGCCAAGACATCTAATAAAGACAAATATTGAATAAGATGATCACAGGAGTCTTTTTGTTATCCTCACATAATAACTAACTTTTGTTCTTTTGTAAATTCTGTAAAAATAATCAGTCATTGCCATTCATAATTCCTTTGAGGTTACTTAATATGTTTTTCTAAATTAAAGATATATGAGGTCAGTATCTCCAACCTGGCAAAAAAATTCAGTATGAAATAAATAAAAAAAATACAAAAATAACTGATTAAAAATATCTGAGAATGAGTGAGCAGAAATGTTTATATTAAAATACTAAAACATTACATGATTTTGATGATTTAGAGAGAGAATAAGCACCCCAGGGACTGACCTCGGCTGTTCTTGCAGAGCACACTGTACTAAGAAGTTGTGTCTCTGTATTTCGAAAATCCTGAGTATAAGATGGAAACACATGAACTATGAACCAATGGCTGAGGGGTCCCCACTGGATCAGGCCCTCTGAATGGATGAGACAGTTGATTGGCTTGATCTGTTTGGGAGGCACCCAGGCAGTGGGACCAGATCTTGTGCTCATTGCATGAGTTGACTGTTTGAAACCTGGGGCCTATGCAGGATTGTTTGGCTCGGCCTGGGAGGAGGGGACTAGACCTACCTGGACTGAGTCTACCAGGTTGACCTCAGTCTGTGGGGAAGGCTTTGCCCTGGAGGAGATGGGAATGGGGGGGGGGGGGTTGGGGGGAAGGTGAGGGGGACGGGAGGGGGGGGAGAACAAGGGAATCCGTGGCTGATATGTAGAACTGAATTGTATTGCAAAATAAATTAATAAAAAAAAAAAAAAAAAAAAAAAGAAGCCTCTCACTTTTCTCAGAAAAACTAACCAAAGCTTGCTGATGAATTTCTAAATGATCTTATTAAATAAAAAACATGGAGCCAAATATAGGGGTGAAAGCCTTACATCAAGGAAATAGGGAAAGCCACCAGCCAACCTTACCACACCAACTCTGCAACTTCCAAATGCGAGTTACTTCTTGTCTACCCACGCCTTTATTACCTTGCTGCTCCACCCTCTCACTGGCTCTCTTAGCCCAGCTACCTTACTTCCTCTTCCTACACAGCTCTGTCATTTTCTGTCTGTCTATGCAGACCTCCAGGTCTCTATGATTGGTACTGGGATTAAAGGCATATGTCACTATGCTTGGCTTTGTTCCCTAGTGTGGCCTTGAACACACAGAGAACTTGTCTGCTAAGTGATAGGATTAAGGGTATGTGCTACCACTGCCTGACTTCTTTGTTTACTTAAAATGGCTTGTTATTTCCACTGATCTCCAAGCAAACTTTATTAAATCACAAATAAAATATCACCACACTTCAGCACAAATAAAATATCACCACAAAAGATACCTTTGTAAATATGGTTCATAATACGTGCTAAGCCCTTTCCTTGCCTTTCCCCCAGAAATATGGTCATCTGGTCCCTCAAAATACAGCTTAAATCTCACTTTAACTGTTGTCATCTACTCTAATAGTTATAATGATGTCTTTAACCAATATAAAAATCACTTTTGTCACATTAATTTTAACATATTTCTGCTGTTACCTGGATAAACTATGAGGATTAATGAGGTTCTTACATGTATCTCTCATGCTGGGAAGCACATTTTACTAAATTTTTGAACTGTATTTATGTCTAACAGACTTCCTATGATTTGTACTAGTGACTAGGCATTCATGGATGTAATAAAATGACAATAGAAAACAGAGATTAATTCACAAATATATTTGGTTCAACTGTGCATAGAAAGGAAATTTCATACCTTCATTTGCATATGAAAGATATAGCTTTACAGTAACTTATAGATATCTTTTAATGTGATAACTCTTGTTGGGAAAATATTGACAGGTGACACCCAAGTGGTTTTTGTCCCATTCCAAAGTACTTTCTGAATAGCACCTTGGAGAAGCCACTAGCTCTCCCTTTTTCTGTGCTTGATTTTGTATTATTGACTGACTCTTGTGCTAGCCATCTTGCCTGCCATGTGATGGCATTGTATCAAGCTAGCCTGTCACTAAGAATCTATTTCCAAGCCTAGGAAAATGATCAAAGTGTCTCCTCTCTGAAGGCAATGCTGATATCACCACTTTGAAAAATAATGAGAGGCTAAGATAATTGACATCGTTTCATTCTATTGCTATTCCCTAGGCTTTCCTAACACAGTTGTACAATGTAGACACCCTGCTAACAACCAGGCTTCAAACATAGATAACTATTCCCTTTTATGTTATAATTACTCCAACCTCAAGATATAAATTAATGAAGACAGAAACAAATCAAGTCAGGGCTAGTTAAATATTCAAACAAAAGCAATTGCTACCTCAAAAGAAGACAATGAAGATTAAAAGATAGGAAAGTCATCAATGAATATTTATAGAATCTGTGTGGTGAGTTACATGGTCACGCCTAGTTGATAAAAATGAAATATACATGTACAAATATAAAATATTTATGATACACATATACATGTATCAATCTATAATAATTGTTTAATTGCATATAATAAATGTTAATATTCAACAGTATAAGTTAAGTTAAAAAGAAAATCCTTGAGGTTTATAGGAGAGAAGTTGTTGTCTATTATGTCCTCTCTGTCATTTAGAAATAAGGACAGAAAGAAGGAAGACTATGAAAGCATGTACCTCCCATTTTAAAGTTATTTTAAAAATCTAGTACACTATTTATTATAAGTACAGTTTGGTTGGGAAGTCAAAATCCAGGGCTGCATGTAGTGGAACTAACTTTGTTACTTCATCATAAGCATTTAGAGAGTGACATTTTTGGAAGGTGGAACTGCGTGTTTCCAAGAATAAAATGAAGCATTATACAATTCAATATAATAGATTCATGTCCTCTAAAATCAGGATTCCTTTTATCCACATTCCATCATAATCACAAGCATCTGCCAGGTACATTTGAACCCCTCTGCAAACACTTGCATCTCTAACCTACTTTTGTGGGGGGATTCTCCCATAATCCAGTAGCAAAATGATTCCCTCAATTGTTAATAGATAAACTTTCAAATGCTTCACCATTCATGATATTTATAGAAAACAGAATAAAATGCTTACCAAATTGTAGCTTTCTAGAGGAGGAAAGACCAGGCTCCACAATTATCCTAGGAGATAAATGGGCGTTCTGGTAACTGGTGTCCAGTTGCCTAAGAAAGTGTTAGGCAAGAGTGAGAGAAGTGGAACTAAGAGTCTCCTACTCTAGCACTTGTCTGTACATCCTGCGAAGGGATAAATAGTATTAAAGAAAGGTGGTAAAATGGTGCCTTGGTTGCTCCTTCTGAGGGCAAGAAGGCTTTGAACAGGGTATTCCTATGATAATAGGGCAATAAGTATGACCAGAGTCATATACAATGTAATCTTTGCTTCTGGGTCAAGTAGTCCTCTAATCTGAAATAAATGAGATCACCTACGAAAACCTTTACATACAATATAAAGTTTTCTATAGATGAAGAGCAGATAGAATTATGATTTGCAGGTAAGTAGTTGCTAGAATGACTCAAACATGCCCTGTGTATCTAGTATCCCTTTTTCCTTCTGGGTTACCCTCTACTACAAGTATCCTTTATCCTCTACTTCAATATTAACTCAAAGGATGATTAGAGGTGAGGCTATAATCTCTCTGTTCTTAAGGAGAGCTAGTTGTCTTAAGTATCACTTAGATACACTGTGTGATTCCAGAGAGGACAAGAGACTCAAGTCTTTATGGCTGTATCATATATAAATATACTAATCACCACCCAAAAGATGAGAAGAGGAGATACCTAACTTAAAATAAGCATTTTGTTGAGTTTTTAGTGGAAGCGAGAAGATAAAATAAATCTTTAGATATAACTGAGTTCATTCTTTATCTAAATGTAAACACGTCATTGATTTGACTTGCATGTCTTATATGTGCACTTCCCAATGGCACAAGTACTCTGTGGGGATCTTCCCTATTGTCAAAAGTTAAATGCAGGGAATTTCTAGTGTAACACAGTCAAAAGGTAGTGATAGTATTCTACAATCAGGTACCCTGAACCTTAGCTATACAGGTGGTACCATGTTGATTGACAGTTCAGAGGAATTACTTCAACTCTCATGGTTGTAGCATTGCCAAAAGTCTTCCAGAAGAACTAGATGATAGATCTCAACACATAAGTAGGACCCAATGGACAAAAATAGCTTCTTAGAATCATAGAGTCAGATTCACAGCTAGAAATTCCCTATAGCAAAGGGAAAATTGTTCCTGGAAACACAATCACTAAAAACAAGATTCAGTATATAATTAGACTTGGCATTTAGAGACATACATTATTTGACTCCTCTGGCTATGTTATATTTTAATAATTAGGATACTAAAAAAAATGTGACAGAAATATGAACCAAAGGGCTGAAAGAAAAGACATGCTGTCCAGTGTACCACAGCACACTTTACATTCACAGTTCAACATTTCCTGAACTACTTGTGAAAAGGTTGATCATTTGGTGACTAAAACTTCTCTATAATGGATCCAATCTCTACCCAGAGTAGCATCTTAGAGATCTGGACTTCTTTGTTCTAAGACAGAGTCACCAGATAAGCTCATTTTCTAATAGATATATTAGCATGCTTGGGAAAACTATCATCCTGATCTAGAACTAAATTTATTAGCTGGCCATGCCATGGTATGGATCAAGTTGAACTAAATGACTAACATGATTCAATTGTTAACTGGCCAAGTAGAATAGAGCCAGCTGGTAGTATATTGGAGTTGTAATGGAGAGAAGGGAAGTGAGGAGAAGATGAAGGAAAAGAAGAAGGAAAGAAGGGGGAATATGATGATCAGGGAGGAAAAGGGGAAGGGATAAAAGAGAAAGGAGAAGACCAGGTGGTGGTGGTGCATGCCTTTAATCTCAGAAGGCAGAACCAGGCGGATCTCTGTGAGTTCAAGGCCAGCCTGTTCTACGGCGCGAGATCCAGGACAGGCACCAAAACTACACAGAGAAACCCTGTCTTGAAAAAAAAAACAAAATAGAGAGAGAGAGAGAGGAGGGAGAGGAAGAGGAAAAATGAGAATCTACTCTGAATAACATTGTGTCCTGTTCTGCTCATTGAAGCCAATACGGGGACTTGGTGGATTCCTCTAAATCCCTTGACCATTCTGTTGATCTTTCAACTGATATTAACATACAGCTTCACCTGTTCTAAGTTTTTCTTCATGGACTGTAGACATATTTATTCTGCCAGGAGTTGTCACTTAAGGTTTTTTCCTATCATAGTCCAATATCACTTCAATGCGTTTCTTTATGTCTTCTATAATTCTTAGGCTATTGGTAATGGTGTAGCTCTTCAGTCTACTACCTAAAAATTACTGCTTGCCAGAACAAAGAGTTCTTTCAACCAGAAATAACTGAAACAAATCAGTTTTGATAGAATGGTCTTTACCTGCCTATAGGTGTTCACAGAATTGCTGTTTTTCTTCATGAGACCTCTAAGAATCAAGCTACAGATGAAGCACCCTTCAGATTGGGAATATGGCTACACAAATATACCTGCACACACAACATGGAAATATTGTTCCCTCTTGGACCTGACACAAAGCAATAAACTCTACTTTTCTTCTACAGAGAATATTGTTGAATTGCTTGAGTTGGCACCCCTGCTAGAATTGATCAATTAATATCACTTTCAAGGAAGACATACAGATTCAGATAAGGGCCTTTGCCCCTGCTGACAGATTGACTTATATCAGACTTTTTACAAATCCTAAGGTCATGTTCGGTCCTCACCACTGATCAAGGCCTGACTGATCTCAAAACAGGGTTGTACCTGCCTACACAGATCCTCTTCTCACATTGATCGTAATTGAACCCAAATATATTCATCAAAGGAGTTTTTCCTCTCTATCTTCTTAAATCACTTGCTTTAGAAACTTAGTATTGTCATTTTTATCTGCCCCTTGAGATTCAGTTTCTCTTTTTTTGAAAACTCTCACACCAGTTTTCTAACCCAGAACTTCTTTTCAAAGACATGTGAGTCAGACCCTCAATATGTAACAATTTAGGAAAATAGATTTCTGCCTCTTCATCTCTTTGGAAAGTTAGGAATCTAACTTCTGTGAGCAGCTTGCTGAAGTTGTAAAACTACTTTCTATCATGATGTAAGACAAAGTTCAACTTCCATTTGGCAAAGGTCAATTTAAAAACACAAACGGCTGAGAAATTCTTCCATCTCAGCTTTTAAACACTTCTCCCTTTGCTACAGAAGAGTTGTTCCAAAAATGTTCCGTTTCTCCCTTTCGCTTTAATCCCCTCTACTAAGGTACTACTAACATGTTTAACTTTTTCTTTGAATTTTTTTCTTTTATAGCAGAACACTTTCAAAACTACAACTACTGTAGTTTTGTAAGTTAAGATATGATCAATTTCAGGTTGATCAACTAGTTACAATCAAACTTGTGGTATATAGAATTGTATCTGTGCCTTTGTTTGCCTTTTCACTGAACATTTCACAGAGGGATGCTTCTTAAAAACACACACAACAGTGAACCAATAATGAAGTTCTTCAATGAACCTTCCCTATTCTTGTCCATGGATACCTGGCTTAGCAGAGAAATAGGGACCTAAAATTTTTCTCAAAACATTCCATACTCAGCATCACTTTCTTCCTTATGGTTCATACATTTTATTTTAGCAAGGCAGATTAGCCAGCAGATCCCCAAGGGCCTTCTCCCCTATGCCACTTACTAGGTAGCAATCAAGTTAAAAGATATGATGTTTTTTAACAGAAATTTTGAAAATTTCTCCGAGTCATAGCGTTGCCCCTTTACATATATTTATAATCCCAACTGTTACTACAGGTAGCAATACAACCAAAAGCAAGCCCAGGGATTCACAGGTAAGTCTGTTTCAGCCATTAACTAACTTGTTTGAGTGACATGGTCCTGGAATATAAAGATAGTGACTATTTAAATAAGTCTGTACTAGTTTAAGACACCCTACAGTATTGTATATGAATCACAGTATAGATATAATTCGTCTTATAAAAATGGCCATATTTCAGGTTCATCTGAAACACCTGGATGAAGGGATTGAGTGCAAGGAAGGATGACTAGAAAACAGGTCAGGCTGTAGCTAATGAGATGGACACCAGTGCCTTCATGGTTGATTGGGGGTTAGAGCAGCAATATGCTTAAGGGATCAAAGATATCACACATTAGAATGGAGCTTGGAGTCAAATGTGCTGGTGGGACTTTCCCAAAACTAGTGTAACTTTATTCGTGTTTGTTGTGTTTGCTATCCTTCATCAGTCAGTTTTAAGTGTGATTTTATCACCAGACTCTTTGTTGATACTAGAAGTTATCTAGCAAGTGGAAGAGTTGGTCCTAGTTTTGTACTTCTTCCTTTAAATCTTTTCAATACCTGTAATAAATGTTAATGATGTTACCAAATATCACACAAGTGTTGGAGTGCAAGAAAAGAACAGATATGATTGACTACTCTCCAGAAATCATTTAAAAGGTAAGGAATACAACTAAGCATTCAAACTAAACTGAAAATCCAATATAGCCCCATCAGATATCCAACAAGCCATACTGGAGCCTTGTCAACCGTTGATACAGTGGCTTTATTGCCCCACCTACCCACATATGTAGCTCATCAAGTGTGAACAATACTTTCTTTCTAGGAATAATATGTGAACTGTCCTTTATACTAATATGTGACTGCCCTTTCTATGTAGAACCAAATACTAATTTGCTTATTTTCTTAAAATATAGCAACTTGTTTCTTAGTAAGTTCATAGGAAACCTTCAAATGTTCAAATAATGGCAGGAGTAGATAACATAAGATTAAGTATCTGAGGATCACTTACTCCCTCAAAAGAAGTGTTCAGTGATTCCTAGGGAGGTGACTTATATGCACTGTACTGTGCAGGCAGTTATACTTACAATGAAAGTTATCAATTCAGGAATTATGGTAGGCAATTTGACTTTAACTTAGCCTGAAATATTCCTCATCATCACCCAGGCCTTAGCAATTATCCAGACTAACCCTGGCCCATTGTCATATTTATTTAGAAACTTCTTGTCAGGCTTTATTTTTGTGAGTGAGGTCAGAGTACAGCATAGCTAACGCTTTAGGTTAAGAAGCAACAAGATATTCACCAATCTGATTACCTACCGGGTTAGGCTAGCTCAGGCACCCTCTCCACTATTGCTAGCAGTATAAGCTGGAGTCATCCTTGTGGATTCCTGGGAACTTCCCTAGCTCCTGGTTTCTCCCTATCCCCATGATGACTCCCTCTATCATGGTTTCTCTTTCCTTACTCTCCCACTCCATCCCTGTTCCACCTTGATCATCTCATTTCCTTCTGTTCTCATCCCCCATCCCCACCCTCCATTGTCCCACCCACCCCAAGTTTGCTCAGGAGCTCTCATCTATTTCCCCTTCCCAGTGTGATTCATGCATCCCTCTTAGGGTTCTCCTTGTTAGCTAGCTTCTCTGGAGCTGTGGGTTGTAGTCTGGTTATCCTTTGCTTTTCATCCAGTATCCCCTGATGAGTGAGTACATACCATGTTTGTCTTTCTGAGTCTGGGTTACTTTGCTCAGGGTAATATTTTATAGTTCCATCCATTTGTGTACAAATTTCATGATGTCATTGGTGTTTTTTTTTTTTTTTTTTTGTCTTTAGGGACACTTTTACTTGGAAAATTACAACACTAGTACAAGTCAAGTCTTACACATTTAACATTTGCTTATTGAAAGCAATTCATAATATCAAAATTAATCATGTTTTACTTTTATCCTCACAAGAACACAAAAATGATGAAGGGGAACTTAAAACAGAAAAATTTAAAAAGGTAACACAACTTTTCTTAGTAGTCCTTGGGTAGTTACGACAGAAGACTTTCCATCTTTTGTTTCTTTGAATGGAGACCTTGATCCAAAGTCTTGGTTCTAGTATCTGCTTCTGCCTCCCCCTCTATCAGATCGGCTTCCTCCACGGCCACCTCCTCTTGGTGCTCCTCGGCTTGAACTGCTGTAGGAATCACGTGGAGGAGGGTACCCCCTTTCCATAGAAGGGGGGAGCCCCCGTTCTTGTCTGCCAACACGATCACGGCCACTTGAGTAGAGATCACTTCTGCTGCTTGAGTAACTATCTCGACTTCCACCGTAGCCATCACGTGAGCTGCTGTAATCATCGTAGCGACTGCTTCCTCCATAAGATGGTGGTGGCCCTCATGTAGGGGGTGCACTGCGTGAGTTACCATAACTCTCATACGAATCTCTGTAGGAACCTCCACTTGGATGATCTGAATAGTCACGATCCCGACCATATCCATCTCTATCACCATAGCCTCTTGATGGGTAGTCGTCACGTGAACTGGAATGACTATAATCACGGTAGGCATAATCTCTTGGTGGTGGTGCATAATCTCTGGTGTCACGGGAGCTTGGGTAATCTCTGCTTGAATAGCTGTCATTTGTAGAATATCCATCATCTCTTGGGTACAAATAAACATCTCTGCGAGATGGCAGGGGCTCCCTTCGTGGAGGGCCTCCATAGCTATCTCTTCCACGTGACACTGGGGCTCTTCCTCCCATTCCACTGCTGCTTCGAACTGGTCCTGAAGGCGTTGATCTTTTAGGAGGGGGACCCCCGCTTCGTGGTGGTGGTCCTCTTTTTACTGGAAGTGGTCCCCTAGAAGAACTCATGTTAAAGTTCATGGAATAGCCACCATCATCCATGTATCCTCCACGCGAAGGGGGTCCCCTAGTTCCTCCACTTCCTCCTCGAAGACCTCTGGGAGGGCCCCTGCTTCTTGGAGGTGGAGGTGGTCCACGTCTGCCACTTTCAAATGATGGTTTGGTAGCTTGCTCCACCTTGATGGCTTTTCCATCCAAGGACTTTCCATTCATATCTCTAGCTGCATCTTTAGCATCTGCTGGGCTTTCGAAGGTGACAAAAGCAAATCCTCTTGATTTGTTGGTTTCGCAATCTTTCATCAAAAGTATTTCTACTATTCGTCCATACTTGCCAAATACCGCTTCAAGGGCTTTCTCATTTGTTTCTGTATTAAGCCCACCAATGAAGAGCTTTCCTGGGCGATCTGCTTCAACCATCTTTCCTTCCAGCTCAGAGTCGGAGGGGACTGTGAAGGTCTCAAGCTCCTAGAAGCTCGCTGAATGGATCTTCCAAGTAGCTCGCCGGTGACAGCTGCTGGGTCTCAGAACAGAACAGAAAAGCCGCTAGGACTACTGCACACGAGCACCCCCGGGGCTAACGCTTCCCCAAGTAGGAAGCCGCTTTCCCGCGCCGGTTGCCACACGCGTCTGCCGCCACCGCTCCCGCCGAGAACCAGAGGCCGCGAGTGCTGTCATTGTTTTTTTTAATGCTGAGTAGTACTCCATTGTGTATATATGCAACATTTTCTTTATCCATTCTTCAGTTCACAGGCGTCTAGGTTGTTTCCAGGTTCTGGCTATTACAAATAATGCTGCTATGAACACAGTTGAACATGTGTCCATGTGGTATGATTGAGTTTTCCTTGGGTATATGCCCAAGAGTGGTATTGCTGGGTCTAGAGCCTTCAACCAGATATCCATAACCAAGCACCAGGCCAAGTTCCAGGATTCCAGTCCAAGAGAGTGAAGAGGGATTCTGTGAGCAAGGGGCATCAAAATCATGATGGGGAAATGTACAGAGACAACCAAACCAAACTAGTGGGAACTCATGAACTGTGGACCAATAGCTATAGAGCCTCCAAGGGACTGGACTAGGCCCTCTGCATAGGCAAGATGGTTATGTAGTTTGATCTGCTTAAGGGGTCCCCTGGCAGTGGGATCAGGATCCATCCTTGGTGCATGAGCGGGCTTTTTGGAGCCCACTGTCTATGGTGGGACACCTAACACAGCCTTGGTGCAGGAGGAGGGCCTTAGATCTGCCTCAACTGAATGTATCAGGCTCTTCTGAATCCTCATGGGAGGGAGGCCTTGCTTTGGAGGAGGTGGGAATGGGGTGTGTGTTAGGGGGAGAAGGCTGGGGGTGGGAAGAGGGAGGCAAGGAGGATATGTGGTGGGTATATAAAATGAATAGAAAATTTCTTAATAAAAACAAAAAAACATAAAAAGAATCAACAAGAAGCTGTCTTCAAAGAGAATCATTTAATATGTCTTTCTTAACTTTTGAGAGTGACATCTTTCACATAAAAGGACATTGAACAAAAGCAATTGGTAATTAAAGCTTGTGTAACATTGATTTGTAGTAACTTTTTTGTTCACTTCTACACACACACACACACACACACACACACACACACACACAAAGAGAGAGAGAGAGAGAGAGAGAGAGAGAGAGAGAGAGAGAGAGAGAGAGAAAGAGAGACACTACAGAATGTCATAATTTGTTTTCCTGCTGCTCTGAGAAACTATCCTGAAAAGTAGCATCTTAAGGGCAAAAAGCTAACCTCTTAAAGATACTCAGAAAATTTACTACTGTAGACTTAGTATCTATTGAGCTTGCAACTCTTTCCTAAACATATTGCTCATTTGACAAAAAAGTATAAAAAACGTAAGATCATATGCATAAACATCATTCACTTAATGTTTTTTTTTTTAATTGGCTTCCTAGGTCGGCCAACAGACACACCTAAAAGTAAACAAGAAAGTTAGAAGGATCTTTCTCTCTCTTTATATCCCTCATTTTCTCCATCCCTCTCTCCCTTCCTCCTTCTCACCATAATATAATCTAATTCTTTTTGTGGTGGTAGAGGATTGATTTCTTTACCAGATTCAAGAATAAAAGGACTACAGATAGAGGATTAGAGCTGTTACAGTAGAGATACTTGCATCATTTTGACATCACTCTTGTTCAGATCCCTGCTAACAGTAGTTCTACTTAAGAGTAATGTGTAAATAATAAACATGAATTAAAAACATCTTAATTTAAAAAAAGAAAGAAAAAGAGTAACATGAGGCATTCGGCGGTACCTGGTCCCAGACTCTGCAAGTCAATTTAATTAAAACAGTTGGAGTGAGATACTATTGAGATATTTGCCTAAAAGCAGGAATATGTTAAAAGAGAGATAGGTCTAATTTTGAGACTGTTTTTCATGGTTCTCTTACACTTCTGTATGACCTCTAAGCAGGACACAAATGGGCATTAATTCTGTACAATGTGCAGTATATTTTCACAGCAATCAAAGATAATATCTTCATCTGAAGCAACAATTGGGGATGCTTCCTTTCAAATATGATACAGTTAACATTTCTTTCAGAAGAGGAGTAAATCAGAAGATGTGATTGGAGTCACGCATTTTGGGTTCCCAGGTTCATAACTTTATTTCATTTCAAATCTCACTGGTGCATTACGATTGTCCATACCAAGTGTCATCACCCTACAGGAGCAGGCTTGCAGAATTACTATTAGTGCTATGAGTGATAAGTTGCCACCTGACCTAGGAACCCTGTGTTTTCTGCCAGCAACCCTTAAACAAAGACAGGCTAATTTAATGGCCTACAAATACAATTAAAAGACATACAATTCACACTGCTTGAAGGTGAAGGCTAAACAAATCAGTTAATTAAAACTGCTTAATGTTTGTATTGAAATAATCAATTCTCAAGGCAGACTATTTTAAAGAAAATATTTACTGCTCAATATTTATTCATTTTCTAATACTGAAGATTGCACGTTGGGGGTCTTATATGTGTTAAGAAAAGTACTATTATACTGAACTTTATTCCTAACCCTCTTTTTATTTTTTTTTTAATTTTGAAACATGATTCCGTTAAATTGCCCAAGCCATACTTGAATTTATAATCTTCCTCCTTCTGTCCCAAGTGGCTAGGATTATAGGCCTGTGGAGACATGCTTGGCTACTTATTATTTCTCACCTCTGTTCATTTGTTTGAGACTAGTTTTCTCTATGTATCCCTGACTGGACTGAAACTCAGAGAGAGCTACCAGCTCTCTACCTCGCAAATGCTCTACCTCTCAAATGCTAAAATTTAAGACATGTGCCACCACATCTAGTTTCAGTACTTTTTTTATAAGTTTTTTTAAAATTTTTTTTTATTTAATTTTTTCCTTTTACATCCCAACCCCTATTCACCCCTTCCTTCTCCCACTCACCCTCACCTCCCACATCCCACCCTCATCCCCTCCTCATAGAGAGTAAGGCCTCCCTTGGGTACTCAGCAGAGTCTGGCATACCAAGCTGTAGCTGGACCTAGCCCCTCCTACCTGCATCAAGGCTGAGTAAGGCATCTCACCATAGGGAATGGGCTCTAAAAAGCCAGTTCATGTGCCTGGGATAAGTCCTGGTCCCATTGCCAGGGGATCCATAAACACATCAAGCCACACAACTTTCACCAACATTCTGAAGACCTAGTGCTGGTCCCATGCAGGCTCCCCAGCTGTCAGTCCAGAGTTCATGAGCCCCCACTAGCTTGGGTCAGCTATTTCTGTGGTTTTTCCAATCATGATCCTGACCCTCCTTGCTCCTTAAAACCTTCCTCCCTCTCTTCAACTGAACTCCAGGATCTTGGAGAAGTGCTTGGCTGTGGGTCTCTGCATCTGCTTCTATCAGTCACTGGATGTAGGTTCTATGATGACAAATAGTATAGAAACCAATCTGAGTACAGAGGAAGATTAGTTCAAGAACCCTTTCCACCACTGCTATGAGTCTTAGCTGGGGACAATCTTGTGAGTTTCTGGGGTTATACACTGTCAGAATGGCTAAGATCAAAAACAATGATGACAACTAATGTTGGAAAGGATATGGAGAAAGGGGAACATTCCTCCACTGCTGGTGGGAATACAATCTTGTACAGCCACTCTAGAAATCAGTATGGTGGTATCTTAGGAAATTGGGAATCAACCTATCTCAAGACCCAGCAATACCATTCCTGGGCATATATCGAAAAGATGCTCAACCACACGACAAGGAAATTTGCTGAACTATGTTCATAGAAGCATTATTCATAATAGCCAGAACCTGTAGATTTCCTTCAACCAAAGAATGGATAGTTTCAGTACTTTTTAACTGAAAATTTACATTGGTATATAAACATATATCAAGGAAAATCAGCATTCAATTTTCAGCAATTAATACATCATTTAAATATTGTATTATATATTATGTCTAACATCATTGTACATCAATAAGGACCAAGTTATTTTTATAAATATTATGCATTCCCAAATTCAATGAAGTTTATATATCAATACCAGAATTTGTGTTTCATGGATATTTTATGATCACAAAATATCCTTTAATTATTTCAAACATTTAATAGTAAGAATATATTAACACCTAAAGTATATAAAATATGCAATTAGTCAAATATTTACTCAATACTTTTCATTTTTGTTTTCCATGATTATTAATTATTTTATTATTTATGTATTTACTTGTCTGTTTACTGTAGTACCGAGGACTGAGTCACAGCTTGTAAACAACTTCTCTCCACTATGTTGTGGCACTGTTTAGAAAACATATTTATTATTTTGTTTCTGCTTTTATTATTTGTTATTTAGATTGATTCTGATCTGTCTTCTGGCTACTTCGGTATCCTTTGACATGTCTTTTTCAGGCAACATTATTCTAAAGTGTGTCATAAGTACTTACAAGTTCACTAGGACTATCTGCAGACCTTAAAGTTAACTTCTCCATCCTTTAAGTTCCTTGTTCTTTTATGCTATTAACCTGTAGTAGTGAGCAAAGAATTATATGACAATAAGAAGGCATATATATATGTATGTATATATATATATATATATATATATATATGTAACATACATATGTATATATATGTATGCATTTGTGTCTGTGTCTGCACAAATACACACACATAACTCAGGGATCCCATTTTGGTTGTTTTTGTCTATACAGTGTCAGGGCTGACCACTTTGCATTGGACAACCACCAATGAGAGGATTAATCCCTGGAAGAGGTTAATACTTATTTTCTCCAAAAGTCAAGAGTTGTTTGTACAGGAAGAGACCTCACAAAATTTCCCTGATGATGTTATTTGATATTAATTGGAAATAATTTTTAAAGAATGATATATTTCAATATAGCATTTGAGACATCATTTCATTACATTTTACCATGAATGACAACTAGAAAAGTAAGAGCAGACATCTGGACAATGAATACTCAAACCCAGATATTTCTAAATTGTTCAGTATAACTACTATGTTAACTCTGTTCCATACTGTAGACAAGTTACAATAAATAGTGAATGTAAAAGCAGAAGTTACTGGTTTAATCAATATTTAAATTCTCATTTAATTGAATCTGTTTCAGCTAATGCTGTTTTTTCTGATAGTTAAAATCACACAAAGGACAGATTCAGTGGAATTGGAAGTGAGTTTCTCAACTTCTGGTCCTGTCTTTCTGTCTTTGTATGCTAGCTGAAAGCAACTCAGTGCACTGGGACATTCATAAAATAGCAGCTCCACACTAATGAGTGTCTTAAAGAAAATATGAAATGGGTATGAAAAACAACTCCTTTCACAAGAATCAGCCCTATGCTACTAGCAGCATTACCTGTGCATGGGTGTGTGTTTGTGTGTGTGCTTATGTGTGTCTATGTACATGTGCTTATACGTATTTTCATTTTGTATATTTAGAAATAGAAACTGCAGCTATCCTTCCAAGATGTTTGGCCACAAGCATCCCATCAGTCCCAGGAGCTTTAATTCCTTGACTAATTGGGAAGACTGGTATGTACTTACCATTCATTGTAGGTGGGATAGAAGTAAAAGCTCTTTCCTAAACACACAAATACAACCTGCTCTGTCTATGTAATGTTATATGTATGTGTGTGGTTTTAGGAATGTCCATTTGGTATTGAATAATGAGTTTGTCCTGGATAATGAATAGTCTTCCATAGGGAAGACTATTTCTTTCTCTTAGGAACACACACACACAAACACACACACACACACACACACACACACACACACACACACACACACACACACAGATGTATGTATGTAACAAGAATTAGGCCCTGGATTTCCCTTCTGGAGCACAGGTGAGTGCCCTGGCTTGGCCCGGACCCCATCCCTGGGCACCAGCCACTCAGGAGAAGACCTGCCCAACTTGGCCCCAGGTTTTGGCCACCGGGCAGGTTCCCTTCTAGCCCCACCGGGAAGGATCCCCTTCTCCAAGACCCCCGGCAGACCCTGCAATCTCCACGCCCTGCCCCCATGCCCATCCGCCCCAGACCCCAGCCACTTCCTGAGATTTAGAGGCTGGCCACCAGCTACCATCCTGCTCTGGACCTCCCTTCTGGGTCACAGAGAGGGAGAGAGAGAGAGAGAGAGAGAGAGAGAGAGAGAGAGAGAGAGAGAGAAGAGCTCCCATCCTGCCCTGGACTTCCCTTCTGGACAAGAGATCCCATCCTGCCCTGGACTTCCCTTCTGGACAAGAGCGCCCAGTCTGCCCCAGACTTCCTGTCTGGACAAGAGCTCCCATCCTGCCCTGGACTTCCCTTCTAGACAAGAGCTCCCATCCTACCCCGAAGTTCCCATTTGGACAAGAGAGCTCCCATCTGCACAAGAGAGAGAGACTTCCTGAATCTGTCAGCTCTGTCTGAACCAAGTGTGCTGATAAGACCAAGAATGAACCACAAGGAGATGGGCAGACTTCAAGGAAGAAATACGTACAACAAAATGAATAGCAATACAGCATCACCAGAACCTAGCCTTCCTCCAACATCTAGACCTGAATATCAAAAATTGGAAGAAGCAGAAGAAAACAGCCTTGTGAATGATATCATGAAGAAGCTAGAGGCTTGTGTAGAGGAAAAGACAAAAAAATGGGAAGAACGCTGTAAACAACTAGAGGAAAGGGCAAACAAATTAGAGGAAAACAATAAAGTCCTGGAAGAAAACAATAAAGTACTGAAAGAAAATCAAGAAAAACCAGTGAAACAAATGAAGGAAACAGTCCAAGACCTGAAAAGGGAAATAGAAAAAATGAAGAAGACACAAACAGAGGGAATGCTGGAAATAGAAAATCTGAGCAAACGATCAGGAACCTCAGATGCAAGTATAACCAACAGAATGTAAGAGATGGAAGAGAGGATCTCTGGCGTTGAAGATACAGTAGAAGAAATACATTCATCAGTCAAAGAAAACACTAAAGCCAACAAAGTCAGGAACCAAAATGTCCAAGAAATTTGGAACACTATGAAAAGACCAAACCTACGAATAATAGGGGTAGAAGAAGGAGAAGAATTCCAACTCAAGGGCACAGAAAATATATTCAACAAGATCATAGAAGAAAACTTTCCCAACTTAAAAAAGGAAATGCCTATGAAGATACAAGAAGCCTATAGAACACCAAACAGACTAGACCCCCCAAAAAAGTCCCCTTGCCACATAATAATTAAACAACTAAACGTACAGAATAAAGAAAGAATATTAAGAGCAGCAAAGGAAAAAGGCCAAGTAACTTATAAAGGCAAACCCATCAGAATAACATCCGATTTCTCAATGGAGACTTTGAAAGCCAGAAGGACCTGGACAGATGTAATGCAGACACTAAGAGACCATGGATGCCAGCCTAGACTAATATACCCAGCAAAACTTTCAATTATCATAGATGGAGTGAACAAGACATTCCAAGACAAAGCCAGATTTAAACAATACTTATCCACAAACCCAGCCCTACAGAAAGCACTAGAAGGAAAATTCCAACCTAAGGAAGTCAGATACTCCCTCGAAAACACAGGCAATAGATAAAGCCACAGCAGTAAACCCCAATGAAGAGAAGTACACACACATCACCACCAAAAAATAACAGGAATGGACAATCACTGGTCATTAATATCCCTCAATATCAATGGACTTAATTCACCTATAAAAAGACATAGGCTTACAGAATGGATATGAAAGCAGGACCCATCTTTCTGCTGCATACAAGAAACACATCTCAAATTCAAAGATAGACACTACCTAAAACTAAAAGGCTGGGAAAAGACTTTCCAATCAAACAGTCTTAAGAAACAAGAGGGTGTAGACATCCTGATATCCAGCAAAATAGACTTCAAACTAAAATCAATCAAAAGAGATCAAGAAGGGCATTACATACTCATCAAAGGAAAGATCCACCAAGATGAAGTCTCAATTCTGAACATTTATGCCCCAAACACAAGGGCACCCACATATGTAAAAGAAACATTACTAAAGCTTAAATCACATATAAAACCCCACACATTAAGAGTGGGAGACCTCAACACCCCACTTTCACCACTGGACAGATCTCCCAAATCGAAACTTAACAGAGAAATAAAGGACTTAACTGATGTCATGACTCAAATGGACTTAATCGATATCTACAGAACATTCCATCTTAACAAAAAAGAATATACCTTCTTCTCAGCACCCTATGGAACCTTCTCTAAAAACGACCACATACTTGGCCACAAAACAAATCTTAACAGATACAAAACAATTGGAATAACCTCCTGTGTTCTATCAGACCACCATGGTCTAAAGTTAGATTTCAACAACAACAAAAACTACAGAAAACCTACAATCTCATGGAAACTGAATAATACTCAACTGAATCACCAATGGGTTAAGGAAGAAATAAAGAAAGAAATTAAAGACTTCCTAGAGATCAACGAAAATGAAGACACCACATATCCAAACCTATGAACTATGAAAGCAGTACTAAGAGTGAAATTCATAGCACTAAATGCCCACATAAAGGAGTTGGAGAAATATCACACTAGTGACTTAACAGCACACTTGAAAGCTCTAGAACAAGAAGAAGCAAAGTCTCCCAGGAAAAATAGATGCCAGGAAATTATCAAAGTGAGAGCTGAAATCAATAAAATAGAAACAAAGAGAACAATATAAAAAATTAATGAAACAAAGAGTTGGTTCTTTGAGAAAATCAACAAGATAGACAAGCTCTTATCCAAACTAACCAAAAGACAGAGAAAGAGCATTCAAATCACCAAAATCAGAAATGAAAAGAGGGACATAACAACAGACATTGAGGAAATCCAGAGAATCATCAGGTCATACTTCAAAAACCTCTACTCCACAAAACTGGAAAACCTAAAAGAAATGGATAACTTTCTGGATAGGTACCACATATCTAAGTTAAATCACGACCAGATAAACTATTTAAATAGTCCAATAACCCCTAATGAAATAGAAACAGTCATTAAAAGTCTCCCAACTAAAAAAACCCCAGGACCAGATGGTTTCAGCGCAGAATTCTACCAGATCTTCAAAGAAGAGTTAATACCAATACTCTCTAAATTGTTCCATACAATAAAAACAGAAGGAACATTACCAAACTCCTTCTATGAGGCTACAATTACCCTGATTCCTAAACCAAACAAGGATACAACAAAGAAAGAGAACTACAGACTGATCTCCCTCATGAACATTGATGCAAAAATACTCAATAAAATACTGGCAAACAGACTCTAATAACACATCAAAACAATTATCCACCATGAGCAAGTAGGCTTCATTCCAGGGATGCAAGGGTGGTTCAACATACAAAAGTCCGTCAATGTAATACACCATATAAACAAACTCAAAGAAAAAAACCACATGATCATCTCACTAGATGCAGAAAAGACATTTGACAAAATCCAACACCCCTTCATGATAAAGGTCTTGGGGCGATCAGGAATACAGGGAACATACCTAAACATAATAAAGGCAATTTACAGCAAGCCAACAGCCAACATCAAATTAAATGGAGAGAAACTCAAAGCAATTCCACTAAAATCAGGAACGAGGCAAGGCTGTCCGCTCTCCCCATACTTATTCAATATAGTAGTTGAAGTTCTAGCCAGAGCAATAAGACAACATAAGGAGATTAAGAGGATACAAATTGGAAAGGAAGAAGTCAAGCTTTCCCTATTTGCAGATGACATTAAAGTATACTTGAGCGACCCCAAACATTCCACCAAGGAACTGATACAGCTTATAAACACCTTCAGCAACACAGCAGGATACAAGATCAACTCAAAAAAATCAGTAGCCCTCCTATATACAATGGACAAAGAAGCGGAGAAGGAAATCAGAGATACATCACCCTTTACAATAGCCACAAATGACATAAAATACTTTGGGGTAACACTAACCAAGCAAGTGAAGGACCTATATGACAAGAACTTTAAGTCCCTGAAAAAAGAAATTGAAGAAGATGTCAGAAAATGGAAAGATCTCCCATGCTCATGGATAGGCAGGACTAACATAGTAAAAATGGCAATCTTACCAAAAGCAATCTACAGATTCAATGCAATCCCCATCAAAATACCAACACAATTCTTCACAGATCTGGAAAGAATAATACTCAACTTCATATGGAAAACCAAAAAAACCAGGATAGCCAAAAGAATCCTGTACAATTACACAACCTCTGGAGGCATCACTATCCCTGACTTCAAGCTCTACTATAGAGCTACAGTAATAAAAACAGCTTGGTACTGGCATAAAAACTGACATGTGGACCAATGGAATCGAACTGAAGACCCTGACATTAATCCGCACACCTATGAACATATAATTTTTGACAAAGAAGCCAAAAGTGCACAATGGAAAAAAGAAAGCATCTTCAACAAATGGTGCTGGCATAACTGGATATCAACATGTAGAAGGCTGCAAATAGGTCCATATCTATTACCGTGCACAAAACTTAAGTCCAAGTGGATCAACGACCTCAACATAAATCCAGCTACTCTGAACTTGATAGAAGAATAAGTAGGAAGTAGTCTTGAACGCATTGGCATAGGAGATCACTTCCTAAATATGACACCAGTAGCACAGACACTGAGAGAAACAATCAATCAATGGGACCTCTTGAAACTGAGAAGCTTTTCTAGAGCAAAGGATAAGGTCAACAAGGCAAAGCGACAGCCTACAGAATGGGAAAAGGTCTTCACCAACCCCACATCTGACAGAGGACTGATATCCAGAATATACAAGGAACTCAAGAAATTAGACATCAAAATGCCCAACAGTCCAATTAAGAAATGGGCTATAGAACTAAACAGAGAATTCTCAACAGAGGAAACTCAAATGGCTGAAAGACATTTAAGGAATTGTTCAACATCCCTAATCATCAGGGAAATGCAAATCAAAACAACTCTGAGATACCACCTTACGCCTCTCAGAATGGCTAAGACCAAAAACACTGAAGACACCTTATGCTGGAGAGGATGTGGAGCTAGGGGAACTCTCCTCCACTGCTGGTGGGAATGCAAGCTTGTACAACCACTTTGGAAATCAATATGGCGCTTTCTTAGAAAATTAGGAATCCATCTCCCCAAGATCCAGCTATACCACTCGGGCATATACCCAAGGAATGCTCAACCACACCACAAGAGCACTTGTTCAGCTATGTTCATAGCAGCATTGTTTGTAATAGCCAGAACATGGAATCAACCTAGATGCCCTTCAACTGAAGAATGGATAAACAAAATGTGGTACATATACACAATGGAATACTACTCAGCAGAGTAAAACAATGACATCATGAGGTTTGCAGGCAAATGGATGGATCTAGAAAAAATCATCCTGAGTGAGGTAACCCAGACACAGAAAGACAAACATGGTATGTACTCACTCATAGGACGATACTAGATGTGGAACAAGGATGACTGGACTGCTACTCACATCACCAGGGAGGCTACCTGGAAAATAGTACCCCAAGAAAGACACGGGGATTGCCCAATGACGGAGAAATGGAAGAGATCTATATGAACAGCCTGGACATGAGTGCGGGTAATGAAGGGCGAGGGTCGAGGGAAAGAGAGCTTGGAGGAGTGGGAGATCCCAGCTGGATCAACAACAGAGAGGGAGAACAAGGTATAGGAGACCATGGTAAATGAAGACCACATGAGAATAGGAAGAAGCAAAGTGCTAGAGAGGTCCACAGAAATCCACAAAGATACCCCCAAAACAGACTGCTGGCAATGGTCGAGAGACAGTCCGAACTGACCTACTCTGGTGATGGGACGGCCAAACACCCTAATTGTCGTGCTAGAAACCCATTCCAACTACTGAGGGATCTGGATTCAGAGATCTATGGCTAGGCCCCGGGTGGATCTCTGGGAGTCCAATTAGCGAGAATGAGGAGGGTTTATATGAGCAAGAATTGTTGAGACCAAGGTTGGATAAAGCACAGGGACAAATAGCCAAACAAATGGAAACACATGAACTATGAACCAATGGCTAAGGGGTCACCAACTGGATCAGGCCCTCTGAATGGGTGAGACAGTTGATTGGCTTAATCTGTTTGGGAGGCATCCAGGCAGTGGGACCGGGTCCTGTGCTCATTGCATGAGTTAGCCGTTTGAAACCTGGGGCCTATGCAGGATTGCTTGGCTCAGCCTGGGAGGAGGGGACTGGACCTACCTGGACTGAGTCTACCAGGTTGATCTCAGTCTGTGGGAAAGGCTTTGCCCTGGAGGAGATGGGAATGGCGGGGGGGGGGGGGGGGGGGGGGGGGGGGGGGGGGGGGGGGGGGGGGCGGGGGGGAATGTGAGGGGGGCGGGATGGGGGGAGAACAAGAGAATCCGTGGCTGATATATAAAACTGAATTGTATTGCAAAATAAAAATAAAAATTTTAAAAAAAATTAATAAAAAACGAAGCCATGGATTTGAAAAAAAAAATAAGAAGGGGTATATGGAAAGGTTTGGAGGAAGGAAAGGAAATGAGTCAATGTGTAATTATATGATGATCTCAAAAAATAAAAGAAATTATTTTCAATGTAAAAAAAATTAAAAAGATTTTCACTTTAGGAATATCTTTTGCCACTGTGCTTGATTCTATGTACATCTGGTGAACAGTCCTTGCCCAGTGACCATGAGGGTAACTGTCAACTGTCCTTGCCTGTTTTGCTTCTCACTCTCTTTGTCTATCTTGACTAACACAAAGATCAAAAGGACAAGTGTGCCACAGGTAAAATCAAAGTGTGAAGTCCAATCAAATCACTGAAATGTGTTTTTATAATGTACATAACAAAACATGTTACTCTGTTAATAGCCACACATCATTTTAGACTAACGTTAAAATGTAAAAGACATAGAAAAACACAAATACCACATTGCACTCCTTTAGCTCTTCAATTTTTTTTAAATTGAAAAGAAACACAATATCTCTATGCATATTATTTTCTTTCCCTACCCTCTCTTTCTTATTTGTACCAGTCAACACTTTCAGGTTCATTGCCCTTGGAAGAGAAATGGCGTGTTTAAATCACTAGTATGTTTAAAACAAAATAAAAAGCAATTGCTTTCGAGCATATATCCACTGTAACTTGCTTAAGTGGTTGTCTTTTGTGACCTATTTAACAGTGCTAAAGTGAATAAATGTGTTCAACTGGAATTTTTTGTATAATTGTAAAGTTTTTTGAAGAAGATCATCCTCTTCTCCCAGTAGATGTAATACTCTATTGCTGCTGAAAACCATAAACCACTGAAGAAAGAAATTGAACATGATACAAAATAGATGGAAACACCTTCATATTCATGGATCAACAGAGTTAGTGATGTGAACATGGCTATGACTGAAAGCAAACCACAGTTTCAAAAATCTGTCATTAAAATTTCAGTTATATTATCCTCATAAGTAGAAAACAAAACAAAATATAGAATTCATATGAAAGCCCAATAGTCTCTGGAAAGCCACAGGCACCCTGTGCAAAAAAGCAATACTAGATATATCACAATATCTGACTTCAAATTATAGGACAGAGCCACTGTAACATAAACCACATGGTATTGGCACAAAAATAGATACACTGAAAACAGAATGGAATAGGGGACCCAGAAATCAGCTCACAAAGCTACAGCCATTTGTTTCTCAACAAGGTGCCAAAAACATACATCAGGAAAAAGATAATCTTCAATAAAAACATGGTCTGAGGAAACAGAGCATCTGCTTGCAAAGGATTACTGAGCAATGCAGATATTTTATATATTTGCATAGTAATTCATATCTTTTAGCCACTATTATGATCACTGAGACATTTAGGTGTTTTGCTTTCATTGTTTGTCTATACTTAATTTAATTTGTACTGTTCTCTATGGAAATTCTAATAAAATTCTCGATGAGCCTTGACTTCAGGAGAAAGTGTATAACAAGCCCCAGACCATAAGTAATGCATTTCCCACCATATGTGGTTGATAATGTAATCAACCTTTCCTACCCAGATGCTCTTCCAAGGTATGTCAGGTTGGTGAGCTCACAATCACATTTCCTCTTCCCAGGTCACTTAGTGGATCCCTGATGATCTGTTGAACATATCTTCATGCATGTGACTGTAATATTGCCTCTGTTTTCCCATGACTTTACTGTCATCTATAACTTACACTACAAAACCAAGGTTTTAAGGTCAGCAATTCATTACACCATAAATTTAATCAAATATATGGCCACCACTGACAGGTGGCAGGTCATCAATAAATATAACAGCTTCTGGCACCACCCAGCAGCTCCTCTATGACATTTTGTCTTTTCCTACTTTTACTTACCAAACTGTCAATTATGAAGTAGTTTCTTCCAGGAATAATGAATATAAATGCCCCATTTACAAATGCCCCTTTATTTAACAGAATTCCCCCTTCTTCATTTTTTTAAATGATTTGATTTTAGAGCCTTTACTTTGCTTTTATTTTGAGATTTCATTTTATCCACTAGGGAACATGTATAGAACAGTTAGTTCTATCGTCCAATAGTGCAGGCAGCAATGCATAAAACACTAGCTGACTCAACTAAGCTTCTTGTGCTTTCCAAACTCAATGCAAAGCAACGAGTTAATGTGGTGGGAATTTGACACTAACAAACACAATATGATCCTAATTAAATCTCAAATGTCATTTTCTCAGTAATGCATTATGCCAATATGAGAATTACAGATGTTCTCTCATGTAGAAAATGAGGAAGCAAAAATTTCTATCTCCTCCTTCAGGAATGGTAAAGAAATAATAACACTAGTTATTTTTAGCACAGTTAAATCAAGGAGTTTAGAATTTCCAATACAATATAATGTGTATCATAAAACAGTTTCTTACCAACCTACAATTGAGGTAACAAACCCTTTGGTAAACAGTGGTCATTAACAACAAATAGTTTCAGTACCAAGTTCATTTTCTATTGTTCTAATGCAATCCTGAATTGACCTCATGAAAACCATCAGCTTCCTTGTTCCACAATAGTTTTATGAATCTATTTGCCTGTGATTGTTGGTTTATGTAAGGAATTAAAATTATACATTAATTACAGTTATTGGTTGTTTTTAAATGACAATGCTATTAAATTGCTAAGAACAATTTAATGTTGAAAAGTCCAGTTTTGTGTAGTACAGTGTCTAACTTGGCTCCTAAGACTCATGATAACTCCATTCCTTCATGGTCTCTTCTTCTTTGGTATAATCTGTGTCAGATACAAAGAGACAATGTCAAATGTGTTCTGAGCTGAACGCAATGGCCTCAATGTTTGTACCCTCCACAAAGATTATATCTTAAAAATTTTAATTTGAGTTAAGTTACCAAAAAATAATATCTTTGAGAATGACTAGTCTATGGGAACAGAATCCTCCTGGATACTTTTAGCATCTCATTATTTTAAAAAAAGGAGGAGGAGAAGGAGAAGAAGAAGAAAAGCTCAAGAAATTAATCTCTCTCCTTCTGCCCTTCTGTCACATGAGATTAGAGTGAAAAGGTGTAAAATGTGCTCCTCAATATCTATAAGTTAGAAATCTACTTAATACACTTTCAAGGCTCAGGGGCCATCAGAGGGATTGGAAGACTGTATATGTACCAGAGATTTAGGGAAATCAGGGTGAATGACTTCCTGACATAACAGAAAATCTGTAATCCTAAAATCATACCGTCTCTGGTTGCCTGCTCAAGTCCTGCAAATGATCAAGCCAGTCAACATGTAGAGAACAACACTTCACAAGCCCCCATTCTAGCTGAGGAGCTACTGACAGTTTTACGAGGAAAAGTCTGTTTTCTATAAGGATGTGGAGAAGAAATTGGAAGGGGAATTGGGAGAGTGTGGGTGGATCTTGGAGAGGTTAAGGAGAGAAGTGCCTGATAAATGATGCATATATGAGTTTCTCAAAGACTTAATAAAAGATCATATATTTTAAAAAGTGTCCCTCATAAATTCTGTATTTGCCTAGATTCTGAACCTCTGTGCTAGAGGAAAATGACCAAGTTACTGAGATGATTTCTGAAAGGTAAAATATCAAAAATCCCCATGCCAAAAGATGTGGGACATTTGAAGACAAAATCCCAAGGAATAAAGTTTGAATTTTGAATTTAATTTTAAAAATTTTGAAGTTTATTTTTAAAAGCCCAAGTAATTAAATTAAATATTACAGAAGTTAAGAGGGTATTAAATGAAATCACAACCTTACTATTTGTGGGACTTTGATATGTCATGTAAATTTTAGTGGTATCAGTTTAGAATACATTTCTTACTGTGTATATTATCTCAAAAATTAAATAATATTTTAAAATATATCATTATTTGTAGCATAATTGGTAAGTGGGCATCAACACTTAAGTGAGTAATTATTTTATTATTAGTGAAATCAATAATAACTTTGATGTGATCTTCTATGAAGTGTTATTTTACAATGTAGATCCTCTACCTGAGAAACTGTTTTTCTACATAGTGTAACAAATTCCTCATTTTCCATGAAAACAAAAACAAAGTGTAAACCACAGAAACAACACTCTCTATAAATCACCAGGGTGAAGTTTCATTGAAGACGTTGCTGTTAAAATAAATTGTATTTGAAATAGAAGACTACAGTCCCTGATTTCCTAGACATTTTCTACATAAAATGTTTATGATGTCATTACCTCTATTTAGTCTATTTCTTTTCTTCTTATTTTTACAGTCCTTTTATAAATCTTTATGTTGGTCACTATAGAACCTGTACAGCTTCTCCATTCCAAAGAGATGTTACTGACTGTTACATGACTGAATCCTCCTCCCTAACTCATGGTCCCTCACTTTCTCTACTATAGATGCATTGACTGTTCAGGACCAGTCAGTTGTGTGCTTCCCTCTACAAGCCTATTCTTTCATTTTATCAAAATACCCTTTTCTAGAACCCATTAGGTAGGTCAAAATTACCCGAGGCCTTAAACTTCCCACCCAGGACCACGTACCATTCCTAAGTCAAATTATTCAAAACTTCAGATGAACTTCATAACCAGATAGTACATGTTTTCTCTCATAAGCAGATATATTTAAATTATGTGTGTGTAAGTTATGAAACTAGAAAAAGTATCTATCATAAGGGAAGTTAGTTCTTAATGAAAGGGGAAAACAGAGGATAATGGAATGCATATGACATGAAGATAGAAGTGGGGAGACTTTGGGAGAAGCATGAGAACCATCAAGAGTAGTCAATAATGATAGAGGAGAGGAATAACTAATGACAAAATATATGGACATATATGTATCAGAAATTCTAAAGAAGTTAATTATTTCATAAACCAATATAAAATAATCAGTTATGGAGGGGGCATGAGAAGAGTTGGAAGGAGGAAAGGAAAGGGAAGAAAATATATGATTATATTTTAATTAAAACTAAAGTCTCTATATCCATGCCACTAGATATGTGCACAGACAGGGGCAGAGTACTCCTGCGCCTCTGTCCATAGTAAAAACACACTGGAGCTAGCATTGTATAGAAATTCTCCTAAGAAATTCCTTGACTGACCACCCTGATTCCCTTCTTTGGAGTCTTAGCAGGCTGCATACAAGACCAATTCGAGCTTACCATCAACCCCCAAACTTGCACTTTTTGTGTGCTCCACCTTTACTTTAGCTCACTGAATATTCTTGTATTGGTCAAGTGTTACAGGGCACCCCAACTTGAACAGGTGTAGGGTAGGGCTTTAGGATTCTGGATTTTACAATCTGCTCCAGACCAGTAGTCTATTAGTAGATATGTCCTCTATTCTATCTGTCTCTCATATCAAAGCTAATCAACAATCCATTTGCTTCTTATCTATTTTCCCAAAAACTCGGTCACTCTTTGCATACTTGCCTTATCCCATGCAGCACCATTTTACTATCCATTCTGTATGTGTCTATAAATAGTCCTGCCCAGAACTCATTATGTAGATCACAGTATAGAGAAATTCTTCCTACTTTGGAGTACTGGAGTTACTGGTATATAACCCATACTGGCCTATGACTACCATGCTCTATCATTTCCATTTTCACTCTTTTTACTCTTGTACATAGGCTATATAACACTCAAGTAGATTTATATTCTTTGAATGAATAATCACCTTATTCTACATAGATCATCATCCTTCCCCCAGTTACAAAGTGCTTTGTATAATTCACAAACATTCCTTTAAGAAGCAATAATTAGGGTTTGGAGATTTAGCTCAGTGGTAGAACACTTGCCTAGCAAACCCAAGGCCCTGGATTAGATCCTCAGCTCCAGAAAAACAAAAAACAAAAAAACAAAAAAGAAGCAATAATTAAATAATTAAAACATTAGCATTCCTTTGTACACCTTCCAATATTTAGGGTTTCTGCACTCATTCAAGATAAAACACTTTCTAGACTAATTACACTATCTACCAAAGTTTCTTTGCCTTATTCTTTTTCTAAATGCCAACCACTTATTATTATAAATTTTTTCCACATGGCTAAAGGGACACACAATCCCAAATTCAAACTATTATTGGGCTATATACTCAATGATATAGACCTTGTACTATATGTATTTCACCAAGAATGTACTACTTCAATTTTGGATCGATAAAGTCATTTTGTTAAGTGGAGAATCTGAAAAACAAATAAGAAAATCATCAGTTGTGAAGTAGAAACAGTAATGGACAGAAAGAGGTCACCCAAATCTAATAAAATAATGTCTACAAGAGTAAGAATGTGCAGGAGGATGGAGTAGAGAGAAAAACCACTCACATGGAGCACAAAGCACTATTGTCCTGCTCCTCACACTTTCCATGTCCATGTAGCTTAATAGCAGCTTTACAACATGAACCTCCAGCTGTAGACAAATTGCTAAACAGTCTTATTAATAAAAAAAATCATGGAGCCAGAAAATGGAGTTAAGGCTGAAAGATCAGAGGAATAGGACAACCTCACCTCACCAACCTTCACTCTCCAAAAAGAGCTACCTCCTGTATACCCACACCTATATACCTTTCTGTTCTGCCCACTCATTTTCTCTCTGCCCGGCTATATCACTTCCTCTTCCAGCCCAGCTCTGTCACATCCTGTCTGTCTTTACAGACCTCCAGACCTTTATGGTTAACTAGTGTTGGAATTTAAAGCATGTACCACCACACCTGGCTCTGTTCCCAGTGTGGCCCTTAACTCAGAGAGATCCAGACAAATCCCTGCCTCCCAAGTGATAGAACTAAAGGCGTGTGTTACCATTGCCTGATATCTACGTCTAATATAGTGGCTGGCTTTTTCCTTTGGTCTTCATATAAACTTTATTGGGGGACACAGATAAAATATCACCACATCCAGCAAATTTAGTGTCTTTAGGAAATCAAACAATTGTTTCTGAGGATTCATAGAGATTTCATTAGAACGCATTTTGTAAATTACTACTTTAAATAAAACTTTATTTGTATGTTTGAAAACAAACTGCATTGACAATATAAACATCATCCTGCAAGGCAATTATATCTAAAACTCATAGTTAGTATGCAAAAGCATAATTGTGTGTAAATATCTCAGCTATTAGATAGTTGTGTATGGCTATTTTCTCTAGGTTTTTAAACAAATCATGTGTGGAAACACATACACAAGCATTAACTACCTTTTTAATGCTGAAGTCAACAGATGCTGAAATCTAAGCCATTTTTAGAAATTGCTTAACACTTTAAAATGTACACTTTTCAAAACAATTCATGAGCATTTCAGATGCAGTTAAAACTGTGTTGTAATATGAAAATAATAGTGCAATTAATTTTCAAACTTAAGAAAATTATAAAAACAATGTTTTCATATCCACATGTGCTTTAGTACATGTAAAATGAAAAAAAAATAAATACAGTATAGAACTACTGTTAAGCCTCTCACAGAAGAGGGAGGGAGATAATCTTATAGCAAAATTTCCTAGGGTAGAAGAGGGTGTTCCCTCATTCAGTAAGGACTACTGAATTCAATACTGGCAACAATACTGGAAAATGTACTCTTTAATACAGACCAAAGCAAAGCAATTTTATAACTAGTAGGGAAAATTGGAGTGAAATCTTCTTTGACGATAGTTTCAAAGTACAGCCTTTTCATAACTAGGCTGAAAAGGAGAAGGGAAAGTACAACCCCCCTTATCATACCTTATACATGAACTGCAAGAAAGAGCTCTCTTCATAAGTCCCCTTTAAACATGATACAATACTCTAAATCACCTTGCCAAGATCATGAAATATGACATCTTTATGAGTTGTGGATACACCACATGCAATGTGTTCTATCATTAAAATTAGACTACACTGTAGTAAATACATTGACAAATAGCCACACAGCATATGCAAGGTGGAACTCTAAAGCAAACACCAGGGTCAAACCGGAGCTTTTTCAGCCGACTGTGTAACCATGAATTAAACTCCATGTCATTTTGTTAGTTAATAATTACACAAAAATATTACTTCACAGTCAGGATTCACTAATGAGTTAGCACTAATGTGTTGAAACATATCCTTGGCTTGCAAACTTTTCATATAGTTGTAAAATATTTTTCTCTGAATATAAATAACTGGTTAACTTAAAAGAAAAAAAACGCCCAACAGAAATACTAGAAGAAGATTTTACATGTTAAGAATTTGTTACCTAAGAGAATATAGACATTTCAAGATGTAGAAACACAGAGAATTTTTTCTGGGATCAAATCATCTGTTCAAAGTGTTGACACTCAGAGAACAAATTCAGCGTCTTGAACACACATGTGCATATACATATATGTGTGCCTGTGTGGGTACAGCTATCCTATAGAGAATTTAAAAATTTAATATAAATTTAACTAAAACATTTCTTAGGAGGCAGTATAATATCTTAGAGAAACACTATTTTTGGAGAAGAGAAACATAATTACAGTTCCAAATCTTTTGTAATTAGTTTTGTCATCATTTTTTGGTTGATAAGACACAGCATCCACTCTGGAGATAACACAGGAGTAAAATCATTTTCAAGTGGAATGATTTTCACTTGTGTAAACTAGAAAGCATTATATAAATATCACATGATTAATAGCTGATAAATTAAAGGTGTAGGAGTGAAAGGAATGAACACTTTAATGATTACATAGTGTTAAGACGCATACATTGCTTCATGTATTTCAAAATAAGAAAGATGATGACACAGGACATCAGTGTGTCATGTCCAGTAATTGGAGGGATGCAGTCTGTCCAAATGAAAACTCATTTCATCTTAACCTTTCTACATGACTTTCAATGACAGCATTTCTAGAACATCACCAGCTTTATAAAGCATAATCTTCTAAAATATTGTACAATACATCAAAGTGATCTAGACATGATGATGTGTACTTGTATGTGCCCCAACACCCTGGAAGCTTAAGGCCTCAGATGGTGAGTTTGAGACCATTATGGAATTTATAAAAATAAATAAAATAAAATGTTATGAAGAATACATTTTATGACTTTGATGTTACTTTGAATTAACTTGGCTTCCATCTTCCTTAATTCCACATGTGTCAGTCAAAGCCTAAGAATAAGCACTTGATATTGAGCCTGGATGGAAGTTTTATTCTTATATCACAGGATGGGAGAAGCCATTTCACAGTGAGCTACCCTTCAGTAAATCAGTAATAACCAAACAAAATAATGCCTTCCCCTTTCAGTTCCTGGAGGAACAGCTGTGACTTACATTTTAAGGTACCTTAGAAGGTCCCATAGGGTAAAGCACTGGTCAGCCATAGCAGTGATCAACATAACAAAATTCTGATTTTTGTGCTCTCCTCTATTTACAGGTCTGTGATTATTTTTCAGATCAGCTCTGCATTAGAAGCTCTAGTCTTGACCTCTGTTTTCATGGGAATCCAGGCTAAGACTTATTTGAACTGTCATACTGTGTCTGTACTAAAATGGAGTACTTTTATTACTTCAAGACTTTATGTCAAGATTTGCAGGAATAGTGTTCCCAACTGTGTTGATATGTTTCATATTATTCTAAATCTGTTTTATCAAATAAACTGATATTTCTTCAAATATACTGAAGACTACTTGGAAACGCTAAAATTAACTTAGATGTAGGACAACATTAAGATTAACTGGACTGTATCATATAAATTAAAAAAGCAGGAAAGGGAGTGGGGAGAGAGAGAAGAAGAGTTAGAAGAATAAAGAACTGAGAATGAGCCTCCTGCCTCCACAATTGGTAATTTACTATTCTAGTTGGTATTTCTAGGAGTTTGATGATATTTGATTTTATGTTAGTAGTACCATGAAGTATTTTGTCTGTCTATGTTGGGCTTATTTCACTTGACCTAATATATGATCAGTTCAACCCTGATTTCACAAATAACATAATTTTAAGCCTAAACAACATCCTATCATCTATGTACTCCTCATTTACTTTATCCACTCATGCTCTCATGGACACTTGAATTGATCCCATGTTTTGCTATTTTCAAAATCCCTCGGTGCTAAATAAAACAACAAAGTGTCATGGAAAACAAAGGAGTAAGTGCAAGACATTTTATTATGTTGTATGTTTTAATTTAAATTGTTTGACGGGTTTTTCTCATGCAGTTATTGATAAATATTGACATTGATACGTATTTATATGTTATAAATTTCTATCCCTGGGTGATATAGCTATATCCTATAGATTTTAGTTATTACATTGCCATTTTGATTCAGTTCAATGTTCATTTTAACTTCTTTCCAGTTCTCTATTTTTGGACCCCAAAGTATCAGAAGTGCATTGTTTCAAATATAACTGTCTGAAAATGTTCCTGTTATCTTGAATTAATTATTCATTAATTGATTTCATTAAAATATAAAAACAAACCCTAAAATTATCTCAATGATTTCATTTATTTTTTAATGGCTATGGTTTGTTTCAATATATATATTTCATCAGTGTTTGATAAAAATGTGTTCTTTCTGCTGTTAGGTGCAGAGCTCAATAACTGGATTTGAGACTGTCAGTTTTTGTTACTGAAGTCTGTGTTATACTGTAAACATTCTTTGGCATGTGTTATCAACTTTTAGTGAGGAGGCATGGAGGGCTCCAACAGTGTTTGTGAATTTGTCTATCTTTCTTTTGGGTTCTATAGTTTTGTCTCACTTGTTTTCCAGATCTGTGAATTTAGCATTGCTAACAGACCATGGGGGGTCAGCATTGCTATCATTATGACATGATCTACCACATTGCTTATATTTCCTTTTCTCCAATATCTTCCTCCTTTGGCACCAGCACAGCACTTCCAGGAAGTGTGCTAACTTAGTCTATAAGTTTCATTACTTCAATTGGTTTCCATTGACACAGTGGGTCTTGTTACCATAGTCAAATTAAATTCCTAAGTCCCTAACTCAATTCGCTCTTTATAAATATTTATGTAAGTGAGGATGTATGTTTTTTTCAATTTCATTTTCAGTCGACCAATAATAACTTACTATGAATTTGTAGCACACATTGGCCTAATTGGAAATGGTTACTTTTGGAATGATTAAATAAAACTAATTAACAAAGTCATCACATCACATAAAAAGACAGTTGTTTAGCTTGAACTATATAGGGGGGCCCCCAGGCAGTGGGATCGGGACCTGTCTCTAGTTTATGAGCCGGCTTTTTGGAGCCTAGTGCCTATGGTGAGACACTTTGCGCAGCCTTGGTGCAGGGAGGAGGGGCTTGGACCTGCCTCAACTGAATGTACCAGGCTCTGCTGACTCCCCATGGCAAAACTTGCCTTGGAAGGGATGGAAATGGGAGGTGGGTTGGGGGGAAGACTCTGTGACAGGAGGAGGGAGGTGAGGGGAATCTGTGGTTGGTATGTAAAATGAATAGAAAATATCTTAATAAAAAAGAGATTCTTCTTGTAAAAAGATTTTTAATCTACTATTTTATGCAATTTGAAATATTGAGTGTTTTATTATTTATTACAGTCCCTTTCTGTGCAGACCCTAAAACACATCCCTGTTGCTAACTGAAAAGTTTCATCCTTTGATCAACATCACACATTTCTTTAATATATTTTCCTCCAGCCTCTGGTAGTCATTATTCTATTGTCTAACCTTGTTGCATCAACTATTTCACATTCTACATGACTGAGACCATAGAGGAAGATATTTGGCCTTCTGTTCTTGGATTATTTAATTTACCATAGAGTTCCTCAGATTCACAATGTATTACAATGAGGAAATTCCCTTATAATAGTATCCTAAGATGCATAATATAGACCTCATTTTCTTTACTAATCAATGTGGCCATTAATTTTCAATGAAGAGGTTGTTGCTTCTATATCTTGGCTATTGAAAAGAGTCATGCAATAAATACATTAACATAAACATTCACTTGCCATGCTGACTTCAGTCATTTTGTGTATATAGACAGAAGTAAGATTACTGAATAATATAATCATTCTGTTTTTAGTTTTTTGAGAAACTCCCAAACTGTTTATGTAACAGTAACATTCCTTTTCATTCTCTGGGGGTAACTTTTTTTATAGCCCCAACAATATTCTTACCTGCAATCTTGTTAGTAGCCAAAGTTCTAGACCAGGTTCTAGACCCAACCCAAATCTGGTAACGATAGAAGACTTGGTTTCCATTTAGACCTTTCTGGCAAAGGAGAGAGGGCAGTATTTTGGGGTTTTTCCTTTGTTGTTTGTTCACTTGTTTTGTTTTTCTCCTGGAGTATTTGATTGAAATTGTACAATTATTGCCTGAAGGCTCTCTGTTTTGCTGATCGCTTTTTACCTTCTTTACCTGCAGTTGAAGGGAGCAGCTAATAGCTTCATATCTGCAACCATTGGTGAGTCTGAGCTTTTATATTTTTTTCAGCGATAAATTTAGAATACGGATGATTAAGGAGGGGCAGGCAGTGAACTAGAAAAGTGAACAGCAGAAAAATGAAAAAAGGAAATGCCTATTCTGTTCCTCAGACTGTGAGACATTCAGCAAGTCTAATTTCACTTTTTGTATTCCTGAGTCTAGTCACAAAGCTTTTGTATGGCAATTTTAAGGTGTTCAAGTTTAATGAGCAGAAAAAAAAATAAAAAAAAAATACTTTCGTTTCCTATTTTTGGAAGCATAAGACTTCAGGGAATATTATGTACATTTTTTGCCCAGGAACTATCCCAGATGGTGTAATTTGGCACACTGCACAGTTTCAAAAATCCTCATGGTCAGTTAACTAAGGAGTTATTCCCAGCTCGCATTGCTTCCTCCCTGAGGGCTGAGCACATCTGGGGAAGACCAGATGTGTGCCTTGGATGTTCCAGCTGCAGGACCTGAACCCAGTGGGCCATTCTGGGTAATATCTACAGGGTGACACACCTTTCGATTAGCCCTGTCTTCAGAAATAATTTTTCATGCCATACTTATCCCATGAATATCTCAATTATGACATCTTTGATCAGAAAAATACATTTTCACTATTGGTCTCTTACCCTGTACACTCAGCTTTGTAATTTAGTTGTCTGTGCATTGCTCATAACTCTCTGTGTGTGTGTGTGTGTGTGTGTGTGTGTGTGTGTGTGTGTGTGTGTGTGTGTGTGTGTCTGTGTGTGTGTGTGAAGTGAGGGAAAACAGAGAGATAAATATTTATTGCACATACATAGTATCAGAGAAAACAAACAAGTGTATACTGGTGTACAGGCATAAAATCATCTACACATAGCAAAATTGACCTGTTCACATAAAGGAAATACAATTACAGATTTTATGAGGTTCATCTTTCATTTATAAGATATTATTATGTGCACCTGCTATTATCTGCATCATTAATGTACACCAGATTAATTTTTCTTAAACCCTATTTAAGTGCAACACTAAATTTCATTTATATATTCTCTATTACACATGGTTATCCTGCGTTTAATTTTGAAAGGAATCCAGAGTGACAAGTTTTGTAACCTTATGTATGTACAATATTATGATTCACTGTCATTACTTTAAAAATATTTTAGGGTGAAAGACATACATTAAATTAGTTTAAAACTTTAACAGTTATTTGCAAAATAAAATATGCTATATTTTACAAATAATAAAATTCACTCTTTATCCACAGAATGTTTCACGCGTGTTTTCTTGGAGTTTTGGTGAATAAATACAGAGATGTACTTACATCATAGCTAGGTTAAAGAATTCTAGCACTCCTGTGAACATCTGTCTCTCTACGTTTCTGTAGCTAATTATACACCACACATTCTTGCATAACCCTCCATCTAAGTTGGAGATTTTTCTCCCATGAAGCAAAGTGCAAATTCAAACTGACCCAGAGGTCAAGGAATTCATTTGTTTCTTTTTCCCCAACATTAGTTCTTCCTGTGGTTTGGGATATCAGTTTTTTGTTGGTCCTTGGTGGCTTACTGTATCTCTTCTATAAGGAAGCATTATTTCTGGCAACCATGCTGTGACCTGAATACCAGTTGCTTTCTTATTATGGACTATGCACAAACCTGGCTCTCTACCTTTTCTAGTCTAGATCCAGGGAGCCTGAAATTAGATACATACTTACTGTTTCTGCAAATCTCAGAGGCTCTAGACCAGTAGTACTTGAACTGTAGGTTATGAACCCTTTGAGGCTCAAACAACCCTTTCACAGGGATTGCCTAAGAACATCAGAATTATCAGATAATTACATTACAATTCATAACAATAGCAAAATTACAGTTATGAAGTAGCAACGAATATAATTTTAAGGTTGAGGGTCACCACAACATGAGGAACTGTATTAAAGGGTCACAGCATTAGGAAGGTTGAGAACCACTGCTCTAGACTGACAGGTATTCCTATTGTCTCTGTAGTAATTCAGTACGTGTTTTAGTTAAATTACAACCTTTAGCTTCTCTGGAAGCCATGTCCCTATATCTGAGACTCCATTCTAGGTAAGTTAGTGCTCATTATTTGTCTTTACTCAAGGCATTTGCATTTCCTTAGATTTCAAAGACACAAAATTACAGGTGTTCTATGCTTTATTCCACCATTCTCATTTCAGTAAATTAAAACTTACTAAATAATCTAGCTTTATCTTGTCAGTAAGATCACTTTGTTAGACAGGACAGTACTTCTCAGGCCCAGAACCAGAGCTATGAGTTAGCCCACCCCAGCATCCACCTCATCTATGAAGTACTGGAGGATGTGAAGGGGCCAGACATGCAGATCCAAAGCTACAGGATCTCCATGACACAGGACAACAGTATATCTAACATGACTCGCAGTGAGGGACCAGTATTGACAGCAGCAACCAGAGGCCTTGAATCAGACCAATGACACGTAACAAACACAAGTAAAATAGTACACACTAAATGGTGTACTGTGGGACTCACTGAGCCACACTACAGCTTCCGTGTCAAGATTTTTGTTTGTTTGTTTCTTGTTTTATTGTTAAATTTTGTTTTGTTTTGTGCAGGAGGTTGCAAGGGCAGAGGGTAGAATCTAGGGGACTGGGAGATGAGTGGGATAGGAATGCATGATGTGACATCCACACAGAATCAATAAAAAGTTTAAAATAAAACAGAAAAAAATGGAAGTCACTTTTTTCTTATCATTTTTCATTAGTTCTTTGCTGTGGGATATTCTGTATTTTAAAGGTATTGCTCGGATTGGTTAATAAATAAAACCCTGATTGACCAGTAGCCAGGCAGGAAGTATAGGCAGGACAAGCAGAGAAGAGAATTCTGGGAAGTGGAAGGCTGAGGCAGAGAGACACTGCCAGCGCCACCATGGAAAGTGAGATGTAAGCTACCGGTAAGAACTAGATAACAAGAAGCCTGCTGCAGCCATACAGTTTGTAAACAATATAAGTCTCTGTGTGTTTACTTGGTTGGGTCTGAATGGCTGCGGGACTGGCGGGTGAGGGAGATTTGTTCTGACCGTTGGTCAGGCAGGAAAACTCTAGCTACAATTCTTTAAGAATTTCACCCTTCAACCCTCATCAGAGAAGATTCTATTTGTAAACATGAAAGTAACTTCTATTTAAAATTGAAAACTAAGACAGATATTGAAGGATGATGTGGGTATTGAGAGCAAGAAACAACTTCATTATCTTCCATAAGCCAGAATTATTATGATATACAAAAATCAGTGTAATAATTACTGAGTTCTGTTCTGTTGTACAATAGTTAAAATTTAAATGGCCATGAGTCTCAATTTCAGTTCTATGTCTCGTATTTTTGTCTTTTTTATTTCTGAAGAAAAGAATTTGTTGTTTTTAACTGTTTATTACAGACTCTGCTCTGCAGTGTTGGACCTTGAATATCTAATATCAAAGATATTTTAACAGCTTTTCGATTATAATATGATGTATGGTATTTGGTGTTTCACAAGTAATTCTCTTACCATTGTGTGCAATATATATGCATAAATACAATAACACATGGCATTCACTAAAATAATCATGTTAGCTCTCCACTTACATGCTGGCATGGACATATCTCACTGCCATATACTGAAACATGGACATTCAAAAGGTAACTTGTCTATGCCTTTTGACTTTAAACTTGATTTACTTTAGGTTTGTACTCACCTAACTGAAGGGTTTGCAGGTGGGACCAGTATTCCCTTTGTGAATGAACAGCTGATATTGTAGCACTGCTCCCACAAAATCTCAAGTGTTGGAATTGAACATGGAATGCCATCTTCCACCAAACATCTTTCGTGGCAACTATGATAACTAGATATAGAGTTATTAAAAACATCCTTCAACAATGCTATTTTGTCATACCATTTCAATCATGACTGTTAACTAATCCATAATTTATGGCTTGAATCTTGCTTAACGTTCAATTCATCGAAGACACATAAATCATAAAACCATAAATCATAAATGGCTATGTGTGCCTGTAACACCAGCCCTGAAAGACTGAGCAAAATAGTTCCTAAGAGCTTGCTGGAAATCCAGACCTATCTAAAAGGTGAGTTTCCAGTGTAGGAAGAGAACTTGATTCAAGGTAATGATGTGTAGAATGGTAGAGGAATACCTGGACTCTCATGTACATGTAGCACACAAACACACATTTACTACAAATAGCACATAGCACACAAAAAGAAAAGAAAGTAGAGACATTATATTGATTTCTGATATAGGGGGAAGATAATGTCATTGTAGCAGAATTAAACATTTGGGTATTTGTTAAACTAGCCTGAGGCATTCTGTGTTATAACTTGAAGACATACACATCACCCTACCTCTCCAAAGTAATTTTATTTCTTTCTCTATTGCTTCTGCTCTTTGGCCATGGTAGAGTAGCCATGTTTATTTAATGCTTAATAGCATTGCTGTACAATGCACACAATTATATCGAGCATTCAAGAGTAAAGTTTCCAAATTAACTTCTAATTACTTCTTCTGTACTTTCTTCTTCTCAATATTCTCTCTCCTTTGACTTGTCTCCAGATATTTCTTTTTCAAAATACCATTTCATTATTTGCTTCAGAGTAATAGAATTGTTCATCAGTAGTAATTCTGTGTCATAATTCTAATTTATAGTTGAACTTTATCATATTATTCAAACAACCTTAGAGACTATTCAATCTAGTTACATACATACATACATACATACATACATACATACATACATACATACACACAGACAAATACACATACACACATATATATGATTCAAGCAATTCTTTTAATTTTTTTCTCAAAATTATTTTGCTAAATAATTTACTATTGGACTAACAATTATTTTAGTATAGATTATATTTATTCCATGATAAATGCATTGTTAGAAATATAAGAAAGAGAGGGGGTTGATGACAGAACAGGAAGAGGGCATATGAAATCATCTGCTAATAATTTCAAATTTTATAGGGGGAATATTTACAAACCATATTAAAAACTAAATGCAAGTTCTCAGATTTGAAAAACACTGATTACATTCAAACCACTAATTGGTGTCTTTTTCAGTGTTTCTGTGGCTGTGAAGAAACAACATGACCATGGCAACTATTACAGGAAAAACATCTAATTGAGGGTGACTCACTTAGAGTTTCAGAGGTTCAGTCCATTATCATCATGATGGGGAGCATGGCAGCATCCAGGCAGATGTGGTGCTGGCTACATCTTGATATGGAGACTACAGGAAGTCAACTGAGACACTGCATGGTATCTTGAGCATAGGAAAACTTGAAACCATCCCCTACAGTGACACACTTTCTCCAACAAGGCTGTATGTACCCCAACAAATCCACATCTCCTAATAGTGCCACTCTCTATGAGATTATGGTGGTCAATTACATTCAAACTACCACATTTCAATCTTTGGCCCCTTAAGCTTGTAACTATCATAATGCAAAATGCATTTAGTCCAACTTCAAAAGTCCCCATAATTTATCATAGTTTCAACAATGTTGGAAAGTCCAAAGTTCAAAGTCTCTCTGAGAGTCATACAATCTCTTAACTGTAATCCTCTATAAAATCAAAATAAAAACACAGATCACATGCTTTCATTATATAATGACAGGATATACTTTACCATTCCAAAACATAAGGAAGGAAGCATAGTGAGAAAATACTGAACCAAATCAAGACTGAAAACCAGCTGGGCAAACTCCAAACTCTGTCTCTCCATATCTGATGTCAAAACACTCTTCAGATCTCCAACTTCATTTAGCTTTGTTGACTGCAACACATTTGTTTCTCTTGGGCTAGTTCCACTCCCTGTTAGCACCTCTCATCATCATGTATCCCACAACTCTGGCATCTCTAACATCTCGGCTTTTCCAAGGCAAGCCAGGCTTCAGTTTCACAGCTTCTCGCAATGGCCTCTCTACTAGGCCTCCATTCAGGGGCACACATGACACATGCCTGGCCTCAACAGTTTAGTCTGTTATCATCATGGTGGAGAGCATGGTGACACGCAGGCAGATGTGGTGCTGGCTATATCTTGATATACAGGCCACAGGAAGTTGGCTGAGACACTGGGAGGTATCCTGAGCACAGGAAACCTCACAGCCCACTCCCAGAGTGACACAATTTCTCCAACAAGGCCATGCCCACTCCAACAAAGCCATACCTCATAATAATGCCATTCCCTTTGAGATTATGAGTGCCAATTACATTCAAAATACCATACTTGGTAATATAATTTTTTGAGATATAATGTGACAGTCACTGAAGAACCATGTTAGGGTGACAATTCCAACTCATTTACTCTATCTTTGCTTCATTTTTCCAACCAGAATATATAGCATAAAATAAAAGTACAAAATATAGTGAATATCCCTTCCAAATTTTCTATAGAAATATTTTTTAAAAGTATATAATTTCCCTTGCGTGGCAATTGTATGAAGGCTAAACTTTAGGTAAAAATATTTTCAAAATGCTTGATAGTCACTACCCATTTTATATGAATGAAGTTTTAGGAAAAATATGGGTATGAAAGTTACAAAATTAAGAGAATGTAATAGAAAAAAATAAATCATGTTTAGGAGGTGTATTTTGTTTAAAGTGTAGGGCTCAATGTCCCAGGAAGATCTTATGAGGATGTTCACCTAGGAATGGGGAAACATTTTAAAGAAATCAAACACATTCCGAGACCAGATGTGTAAATGAATGAATGAGTTATTATGAATTCAGCACTATTTCCAACAGAAGAACTGGGTCACAAAAGCCAGTTCATTTCATCCTGCTGTGCTGATCAAGCAAGAAATGCCATCCTATCTCTACAAAACAGGGGATCCTAACAAATACAGCCACCGCCACGATGCTTAGAACAGACTAAATACTGTTTGCATTATGTTCACAGAACTTGGCTAACTATGAATTTTAAAAACAATGTAACAGAATTTTATTAAAGTCATCAAGATACTACTGACTTTATCATTAGTTCCAGCTATTCTTTATAAGCTTTGCATTTTCTCTGAATCATTTTATTTAATATTTAATTATTGGAATAAAAGAATTATCTCAGCATATAAGACATTCAGATAACTATGAAGGAGAATGACTTAGGATTGTGGACTTAGATCCATTTCTGAATCTATCTATACCTATTTTTTATCATAAATATGAATGAATTTTCCCTTCTGAAAATATATTTAGTTAACTGAGTCTAGACTTCAGAGAAGACACTCAAAGAGCCTTTATAATTCCTGCATGACAAGTTCACACAGGTAGTGTTATATTCTTATATTATCAATTTGTTCTTCATGTGAGTAAAAGTTTCCTGATTAAAATGAATGCTTCCTTAGAATTCAGTGAATGCTTCAAGAAACAACGTCTTACCAACTTACTTTTAGAAAATACTGTGAAATACAATTGTCCTTTGTAAGGTACAACATATCATGATTATATTATGACCGAGTATAAGTGTAAATTGCTAAAATTTTCTCATTAACAATGAATTTAAATGTGCAAAGTTTACTTTATAAGCTATTGGAGATGAATTAGTGAGTATAACACATTAACTATAAAGGATATCTTGGTACCAACATACATGAAATTGTAGTAATCATCATAATAATTACTATTATTTTTAATTTTTATTTAGGAATTTTCTCAGATATTCATAGTAGTAGATAACAAAACTTCTTCCTAGTTTTTCTTCAGTTTATGGTGATTTGATATACTGAATGCTCTAATAGTAACCGTATATGACTCCAGATGATTTATAAAGTAACTCAGAAACAGCATTGCTTAATAGCTATAAATAATCATCATTCATAGAAGTACTGGTTGTCTGGTGAACACTCTTCCAAGCTATATGATATGAATAAGAGAAGAAACTCCAATAGAATAAAGACAACATGGAACTCAGCCAGTGCTTCACAACAAATTCCCAGGCACATTCAGTTAAATATGTGTATCAAATACATATATATCAAGCAGAAAATCTTTAATTTACAAATATTTGTTTTTTCTATAACATAAGAATTTAGGGGATGCTTTTGAAGGACAAAACGAGGTAAACACATACTCCTGCACACATTATACTCTGTGCTTAACAAAGAGAGAAATCATTACTGACAGAAAAAAAATTCTTCTGGGAGTACACCGAGTCCAAATCCCACTTATTAATGTTATTAATTTTTGAGAAACAATTATTGTAAGATTATTTGAGGCTTATACGAAATCATGAATTCAAAGTAGTTCCAGGCCTGGATAATATGGAGTGCATATTAGATGAATGTCCTCATCAGTAAAATATTTTCCTTTGAGCCTTGCATGGCCTCAACTTAAGAAATTATAGCAATAACTCTTATAGTGGAATATATGTGCAACAATATATGACATGGAATAGAATGGAATTTTAGGACTAACTAATTAGAATTGAATTTTTGTGTTTCCATTTGCAGAGAATGTGCATATGTTAGGTGGGAAACACAATGCCTCCATCTTCAAATGAGAGGTAAGAGTTAGTATGTCTAATGTAAATAAAATAGTCCCTAATACATAACAAGCATTCAATAATTATCTAGTATTACTAGTGTTACTATTAGAAACTGTGAATTCCATTTGTACCTCAGCTTTAGCTCTGATTTTGTAAGTGCTATGTTTAAAGAAATTAAGGGCACAAAAGTTGATTAATTTTGTTAGTGCAGAAATCCATTAAATCAATTACCCATCTAATTGCCCAGATAGTAGCTTATCCTTAAAGAATGAAATGTCTAATGGTCAATGCACTTTATAAGTATCCAATAATATTAAAAGTATGAAGATAATTAGAGTCTAATTAAGAATAGATTTAGTTTATAAGAACAATAAATAAAAGTTAAATGATAGATTGGTCTAATTTTCTGATAAAAATTATCTCATATATTTAAAAACTGTAGTTCATATTTGGGGTTAAAAGCTATATAAAGGAACACTGAGATCATTCTGTTAAGCACAAAAATTTCTAAATGTATTACTACATAGGAAAAAACATTTTTAGTAAATTCTCAACTTCTGATTACTAAAGAGACAAAAAATATTTGAAAATTTTAATTTTTTTGAAAAATTAATAAAGGAGTACTCTACAAAACTCTACAAATCCCTAACTCCCTAATTCATCCCTGGTCACCTGACTCTCTCTCAATATTATTAAATACATTTAGTGTTGCTTGTATGTGTATGTGTTTAGGAATGACCACTTGAGACTGAATACAATATCATAGTGTTCACCCCTGCAGATAGAGGATTTTCCCTCTCCTAAAATCCATTACTTGCCTACATATCTTCATCTAGGAGAGGGGTCTTGTGAAATTTCCCATTCTATGTTGACATGACAACTGGTGTTATGATTACAAAGGTCTCGTTTAGTCAACTACATAGTGGAAATTTCATGGGTGCAGCTCCCTTGCCAAGTTTAGTAGTAGACATTATCTATTTACCATCAGTTGTCCAGTCCTTTGGTTCTTGCAATCTTTCCACCTGCTTCATGATTTTCCATTAGTCATAGATGCAGGGGTTACACTGTAGAAATATCAGTCATAACTGAGCAACCTATGTTCACTTATTGTCCTCATTTTGACTAGTTGTGGATGTCTATAATAGTCTTCATGTGTGCACAAGAAGCTCCTTTGATTAGAGGTGAGAGATACACTTCTCTGTAGTTTTAGGGATAAATGTTTAGAATGCAGTTAGGACTATACTGGTTCACAAAAGTTGAAGTAGTAGTTTCCTCTCTAAGATCCATTACCTCACCATTCATGTGTGGTTACCTAAGTTTATAGTAGCAGGCATTAATTTCCTTCTTTGTAACAGACCTTAGCTAAAGAGATAGCTGTTGGTTACTCCCAAGTTAAAAGTGCGACTATTGAATAATTGGGGCTGTCTTGCTGTGCTGGTCATTTTTGCAGGGTATGCCTGACAGTTAGGTAGGAATATGAATTACTTTTATTTCTTGGCAGCTTGCACAGAACCTTCTTTACTATAAGAACCAGTCCTTGCTGGAATGGGGGAATCTAGATCACTTCAACCTAGAGTCCTCTTCTATGTCTAAAGCTTGTTTTTTTTTTTGGGGGGGGGGCGGGTTAGAATCTCTGTCAAATACATGTTGATGTAGATAGAGCATTCAAGTGTGGTGTTTCTATTTTGTTCCTTTGATCTACATGTCTGTTTTTATGTCAGTGTCATGTTGTTATTGTTGTTGTTTTTACTATGACTTCATAATATAAATTGAAACCCTGTACAGTAATTCCTCTAGCATTGTTCCCACCCCCCAGGATTGCTATGACTCTCTGGATTATTTTGTGGTTCCATAGTGATTTTAGGATACTTTGTTTTCTAGTTCTGTGAAGAATTTCCTGAAGATTTTGATTGGGATTGAGTTGGATCTCTAAATACATTTTGATTGGATAGTCAAAGGATACATATCCTCCCTTATATGTGGATCCTAGTTATGAATCTTTAGATTTGAATGTATAACCTGTAATACCATAAAGGAATCCCATTGCTAAAAAAAAATACACAAAACACAAATTGGAGAAAAGACAAAATCTTTATCAAATTATCCTGGACAAACTGGATATCTACATGCAGAAGAATGAAATTAGATCTATATCTATCACTTTGCATACAAACTAACTCCAGATGGATCAAAAAACTCAATGTAAAACATTGAAACTTATGTAATAAAATAGGCAGTTCCTTAGAAGATACAGTTTCAGAGAAGAACTTTCTAAATAGGCCTCCATTTACTCAAGAATTAAGAGATAGCATTTGGAAATAATGTGGATCCACTTGAGAGTGAAGACTTTCTAATAAAATTTGATTATTAAAAAGACTTGATATTTGATAAGAAAAATTTGGTGACTCAGTTACAGACTATAGTTACCGGAGACAGAAATATATGGGAAAGGCAGCATGAAGAAGGTTGACATGATGCTGCTAAGCTGTGTTCAGATAAAATTGAGCATCACTGTTGAGCCACTGAACAGAAGGGTGAGCACAGATGATGATAATGTATCATTTATGACTAGTAAGTATAATAAAAGATATGGAATGTGTTCAATATATAAAATAACCAGTATTTGAGGATACATACTATACATAAAAATATATATGGTACCCCATTCACATATGCATTTTTATGTATTTGGTAAATCAAACAATAATTGAACATCTTCAGATAGAGAAAGAGTTGTAAACAGTTCTTGGAAAATTGGCCATTATTATGAATTGAGTGGTCAATGTAATTCATATAGGAAATAAAGATATTTTGTTCTCTGAGTAAAATGATCAAGGTACTTTCATACTTTGGGTAACATTCCTTAAACTTGAGTAACATTTTTCATTCTCTTTCATTATTTCGCTTCTGTAGTGCAGGGGTGAAGACTTTAAATACCTTCATCCACATCAGTAAGCTACAACATGTCACATTCAGAAAAATGTATCATTTTGTAGTAACAAGATTTAAGAAACCTGCAAATTTTCATCAAATGAGGTAAAAAACAAAACAAAACGAAACAGTGTCATCTTTCAAAGAGGTAACTGCCATGAACATCAGTTACTATGTAGCAGTAAGTGTAGTACAATCCAACTGCAAACTGACTAGAAAAATAATAAGAGAGAAGATTTTTATATGGGAAATTTAAACTGTTACCCAGAATTAGATGTTGACACTATTTAGGGTCTGGAAGAAATCTGCATACCTTGGTCACTGGAACATCTCTTGATCACTGAACTTATAGCAAGCACAAAGGCTCGAGGTACAACTACCTATCAGATATTTCACTCTCCTTTTTCCCAGGAGAAATGGAGAAGTAGACTGAAGTCAAGTCAGTAACAGTATACTTCATAGAGCAGGCAAACGAGCTGTTTTCATAATACCTAACTTAACAGACCCACATATGAATAAAACGTTGTCACCCAAAGCCAAGTTCTATCATTTTCATGCTATTAGAACTTAACTTTGTTTCATGGTTTTTATTTTTATTTTATTGGACTTAAAGATAAAATAACACTGAAATAATTGTTGAAAAGGTTCAATCTTTGGTGCTTTCCAAGATTTGAAAGCAACAGTTTGTGGCCATTGTTCTTGCTGTTGGGAAGGATGTGGAATAAACATACTGTAGAGGCAGATGGAGAGATTACACAGATTGTTATTTACACAGAAATATATTAAATTGTCAAAAGGTGATATTAATCCCCAAAGTACATTTTCTGCACCAGTAAATTCAATTACAATAGTGTTCTGGGTCACAGAATATGATTTTATTTTTGTTCTTATTATTTTAAATGATATTCTAATAGTCCTTTTAGCTCCCATGGTTGGTTTGGCCTCTGTACTCTGACTACAGATTAAGGAGGACGTGGTGGGGAAGAAGCGTGTGGAAAAATTTCCCAAGATCTGACTATTGCTTTTCTTTGCAAATGAACATGTTTCCAACATACCTACAAAATGCTTCACTAGTTTGACTGCTAATTGCAATCCTTGTTGGGAGGTTCCTTGAGAAACCAAGCATGAAATAAATAAAAGTCAGCCTCTCCTTTTGTGCTGGCAGTGTGCACTTTTATTCGATACATAGCATTCTACTGAAGGGCGTTTCAGACAATATACCAGTCCACACCGTGTCATTCATCAAATGGTTGTTGAGTCCCTTCCCCGCCAACCTTCACTTTATGTGAAAACAAATATGAGCCCATTGAACACTGGCCTGCCCTAATTGAATAGCAGTTGTTTGTTTCTATAATATAAAAATACTTATTTTTAAAAAGCAACTATATTTCTCTGATTCAAACAAAGATTCTGCTCCTATGCACATGTACACATGTGCACACATGAGCCTGGGATGAGCTGTTGCTATTCTAACTGCTAAATATAGGACTAATTTATTCTTCTCTCATACAATACATCCTGCATTGAACTGTAAGTACCACACCCTCACCTCCCTCTCCTCTTCCCTATTCCTCTCCTCAACATTCCCTCTCCCTCAGATCCAGTGCTCCTCCATTTCCCTTCAGAAAAACCAGGCCTCCAAGTGATATCAAACCAATACCATAACAAGATGCAAGAAGGGCCGGGCGGTGGTGGCTCATGCCTTTAATCCCAGCACTCGGGAGGCAGAGGCCGGCGGATCTCTGTGAGTTCGAGGCCAGCCTGGGCTACCAAGTGAGTTCCAGGAAAGGGGCGAAGCTACACAGAGAAACCCTGTCTCGAAAAACCAAAAAAAAAAAAAAAAAAAAAGATGCAAGAAGGATATGCATAAGCCCTCATAATAAGGCTGGACAAGGCAGCCCAGTAGGATAAAAGGGTCCCATGAGCAGGCAAAAAAAATCAGAGACACACTCAGATCCCATGTTAGAAGTCCCACAAAAACACTAAGCTAAATAGCTGCAGCATATATGCAGAGGACCTAGTACAATTCCATGCAGGCTCCATGATTGCCCCTTCAGTCTCTGTGAGCCCCTATGAACCTTGCTTAATTGATTCTATGGGCTGTGTTCTCCTGGTGTCCTTGACTCCTCTAATTCTTAAAACAACCCCCTTCTCTAGGTTTCTGCAAGGTCCACCCAATGTCTCACTGTTGGTTTCTGCATCTGTTCCCATCAGTTGCCAGATGAAGCCTATCTGATGACAGTTGAGCTAGGCATGGATCTATGAGTACAGCAGAATATTGTTAAGAATCATTTTACCAACTTTTTTAAAATTTATTTTTGTTGTAGTCAGATGTGGTTGGTTCTACTTTAGGTGTCTAAGCCATCCAGCTTCCAGTTTCTGGCCATGTAGGTAAACAAGGGCATGGGCTCTCTCTCCTAGTGTTGGTCCCAATTTAGACAAGTCATTGGTTGGCTACACCCACAAACTCTGAGCCACCATTGCCTGAGCATAATTTTCAGGCAGGACAGTTTGTTGGTCTATGGTATTGTGGTTGGATTGGTGTCTTAGTTAGGGTTTTTATTGCCAAGAAGAGACACCATGGCCACAGCAATGCTTAAAAAGGAAAATATTTAATTGAGGTGGCTCACTTACAGTTCAGAGGTTCCTGATGGCATGCAGGCAGGCATGGTGCTGGAAAAGTAGCTGAGAATCCTACATCTTGAAGGCAACAGGAAATGATCTGAGACACTGGGTGTGGCTTGAGCATATATGAGACCTCAAAGCCCACCTCCACAGTAACATACTTCCTCCAAAAAGTCCACCCCCACTTCAACAAAGCCACATCTGCTAATTGTGCCACTCCCTTTTTCTTTCAAACCACCATAGTTGTTGTCCCAGTTCCACAACTGGAAGCCTAGACTGGTCACAGCAGATGGCTGGTTTAGGCCCAATATCCTTCATTAATAGGAGTCCTCACTAAGGTCACCCTCATTGGTTCCAGGAAGTTTCCACTGCACTAGGTTTCCTCATTGCCCCCTAAATGCCCAGCTATTCCAGTCCTCTCTTCCCTTACTCTCTTTCTTCCACTCTCTCACCCGCCTGATCCTTTCTGTTCCCATCCTCACCTGCCCCCAGTCTACCAGCAAAATATATTCTATTTCCCCTTTCCATGGAGATCCATTAGCCCTCTATAATGCCTTCCTTGTTACTTAGCCTCTTTCTGTGAATTGTACTTAATGGCTAATATCTATTTATAAGTGAGTTCATATCATGTTTTTCTTTCTGGATCTGGGTTGCCTCAGTCAGGATGATTTTTTTTAGTTTCATTCATTTGCCTGCAAATTTTGTGATATCATTTTGTTCTAACAGCTAAGTAATACTCCCTTGTGCAAATATACCACACTTTCTTTCTTCATTCTTCACTTGAGGGTATAGCTATTATGAATAAAGCTACTATGATCATAGTTCAGCAAGTGTCCCTGCATCTTGTAGGTATATTTTAAGCAAACTTCCTTAAAAAACTCTCATTGGTAGTAGTGGAAAAAATTAATAACCTTTTTGCCAGGCGGTGGTGGCACACGCCTTTAATCCTAGTACTCAGGAGGCAGAGGCAGGTGAATCTCTGTGAGTTCGAGGCCAGCCTGGTCTACAAAGCAAGTTCCAGAAAAGGTGGAAAGCTACACAGAGAAACCCTGTCTCGAAAAAAAAAATTAATAACCTTTTTATAAAGCTATTGCAATGTGTTTGTTTTTAAAATAATGTTTCCCTACTTTAAAAAAGGCAAGATCACATTAGTAAGATGATTCAGCAGGTAATGTATTTATGGCACAAGTCTGATGACCTGAGTTTGCTCCTTAGCACCAACTAAAACATGGAAATAAAGGATAACACAATTTATCCTCTGACCTCCACTTCTTCCCTTAACTAATTTTCCTAAAAGTGGTGTATATATATATATATATATATTCCCTAAAAGTATATGCATGTATATGTGTGTATGTGTGTAAATATTTATGTATACATATATGCTTTTAGGATATATATATGCACACACACACACACACACACACACACATATATATATATATACATACATATATACACACACACTTATGGAATAAATTTTTGCCATATTCTCTTTCTCCTAAACAGCACAATTAGGACAACTATTCTGTTGCTTGACAAGTTTCTTAAATTCTGATGGAGCACATAATAATATAGGTAGAACAGAGGAAACATATTTGCTTTTCCCAGTACATATTTTTTATCCCTGAACAATAAATAATAGTATCCCTCAGATTTCTATTTTACTGTCAAGAATTCTCATTTCACCTACCACATGATGGTGGGCTCATATTTTTGTTTTCAATGTATAGTTTTGTTCACTGTTTCCAAGTCTGAACGACATAGGGCCTGCATAATTCCTGGAGTTTCATATCTGAGTAAAAGAAAGAATACCGAATCCTTTGGTTCATCACCCAGGATAAGCCACAGAAGGATGTAATATTGCTCTTTTTCTCTTTGTACTCCCTCCCCATTGGGACTGGCACCCCAAAGAGTCAGCTTAAGCTTCTGGTCTCCAAGATCTAGATGTGGTTCACATAGGGACATCATTTCTCCCTGCAACCCTACACAATTACACACTTTTTACATAATCCAGACTCTGTTCCTTGTACAGATACATAAAGCTAATCATTTGTTTCATATTTGTAATCAAACCTTGTCCTTGTGTATTGGATCCTGTTGTTTCACAAAACCACTCATGTCTCTATAGACTAACAGAAAAAGGGATTCTGTCAAACATTGTTGCTGTGGATATTGCTCTGTATAAATAAAATGCTGATTGGCCAGTAGCCAGGCAGGATGTACAGGTGGGACATGCAGAGAAGAGAATTCTGGGAAGTGGAAGGCTGAGTTAGGAGACACTGCCAGACATCACCATGAGGAACAAGATATAAAGTACAGGTAAGCCACGAGCCATGTGGCAAGGTATAGATTTATAGAAATGGGTTAATTTAAGATATAAGAACTAGATAGCGAGAAGCCTGCCACGGCCATACAGTTTGTAAGCAATATAAGTCTCTGTGTGTGTACTCGGTTGGGTCTGATTGGTTGCAGGACTGGTGGGTGAGAGAGATTTGTCCTGACCGTGGGCCAGGCAGGACTGGAGAAAACTTCAGCTACACATTGTCTACATGGAGAGCTCTTCATTGCTTGAGAAAACAAAGTCAGGAAGGGGCTTGGAACCAAAAATCTTGGGAAATAGAGATTCTGATGAATTTCATCCCTGAGACTAGATGAGGATTAGCAACAGAGGCACAAAAATAAGGAGTTTTGGGCTATAAGTAAAAACTGATTTGGAAATAAGTATTAACATGCTGTCTAGCTTAATCCAAAAGAAAGATTTCAACCAATGCTGACCAAAGACAGTACACAAACTGGATATTGCACTTCAGCAATTCATGCAGAAAAGTAAAGTATAGCATTAGAGGGCTCAAAGGAAAAGCACATTGGAAACAAGGAGAGGGACAATGAAGATAAAAACACATAGATAAAGGCACCCTTACAAATTAACTAGAATCAAATGGAGATGAGTTCTAGCAAAGTTGTACTTTCCCAATAAAGAAAGCTATGGAGAATGAGTTGGCAGGGAAAGTAAGTACTAAATAAAGTTATAAGAAGGTGAGATAAGAGATTATGCTGGATAAAATAAAGATAAAAAGTGAACATGAAGAAAACAAAATTAGAGATATAGAAGATAAAAGTAAAAATTAATCAAAACGACAACAGGAAAAAATAAAACCACTGAGACTAAATCACTTTGAAGACAATTATTTCACCATTCCTCTGGGGTTATCATTCTGTTAGAGTTAAGGTTTCTTTTCTAGTTTTTAATCTAAAAGTGAGAGATTATTATTTATCTAAATAGAGTCCCAAGTCTTGTTTTTCATATCTATATCTTCTTTGAAGGCTAATAATGCAGTACACATGTACATGTGGACACAGGTACACACACACACACACACACACACACACACACACACACACACACACTTATAATAATATTTTTATAAAGTTGCAGTTGTCTTGTTTTTTTCATAATCAGTGAATAGTTAGATTAAAAGCTGTCCAATGAACATTACTAACTCTTGCATATCTCTGATTAGATAAAGGTCACAGACTGCCATCCCTGCCTTTCTTATGTAGATCCATAAGGGTTCTTAAGTGTTTTAATTTCATCCAAGAGTGAGACAGTAAGTTACAATGGAGATATTTTAAAAGATTTAATTCTAGAGAAATTCAGAATCCAGGAATTCATATCTTGATGAAGGCTAAAATAAAGACATGCTAAGATGAAAAATCAAGAACTTCCTTATGGCTGAACTTGGGTCTTCATTATCCTTCTTTGAAAGATTATACATTGTTAAATTTTATCACAGCCATCTTAAAAATGCCATATGAACATATTTTAAACTCTAAGTTTGAAAAAGTACAGATTCGAAACTTGCATATTTTTAAACCATAATCTTTCCTGTTTCCTCTGTTTCTGGAAGATCCTCTACAGACAGCTCTCTGTTCTTCCCCCTAAATTCATGCACCAGTCTTTGACACATTACAGACTCCCTGGATAAGAACATCAACATTCAAGGCTTTGAATATCTGTTCACTGATTATTGTAACTCGCATTTGCTTTTCACACTTCTTCATGGTGAATATTTCCTTCCTCAACACAGTTGAGATCCCACATGTCAAAGATTAACCTGTTTCTCAGTTTCTTATAAGATGTGTTTTTCTTTGATACCTTCTAACTCAATTATTGGAACAGAAATCTACAAAACCCATAAAATTAGAAATATTAGACCAAAATGACCTCTGTTTTATCATAATCCATTCAACTTGGCCTAAAATCAAATAACGATATTTGATCCTTTATGACTAGCATATTTTATTTAATATTAGGTTCAAGGAGATCACTGTTGTAGGATGTGTGAGAATTTCTGGTGCTGAGAACTTAAAAATACTCGAGTATCAACAGTGCTACTCATGTGTTTGCACATTTCGTCAGCAGTAATGGCATTTAGAGTGTGTATGGAACATTGAAAGCAGAAATAAGCAGAAGAAAATATTGAAAACAACAACGAGCCAAAGGCATCACAAAATCATTTCAAAAATATCCACACTGAGTCAAGGACATGGCTCAGGAAGTAAGGCTCTAAGCATCAGAGGCGGGTACATGAGTTCAATCCTGGGACCCACATAATGGAAGGAGAAAACCAACTTCCACAAGTTCTATGACTATCATACATGTGCCTCTTCACAAACACACACTGCAATAAATAAATAAGTAAAGAATTAAAGAAATAAATTTTAAAAAGGAAATATTTTCAGAAGTATTTTAGTGGTAGAATTGGTGTTATTCAAGATGTTTTATTTTCTACAAAGTGAAATTGATGTCTTGATATGACAGCTCCTGTGTCCTGAGAGCAGACCCTATTTCCAGATGGTCTTTGTCATTAATTCATGGGAACTCTATACTCTGCTTTAATTTTATAGTCTTATATATTCCTGATAAAGAACATTTTCTTCAGAAACTTCTGCTAATTTCTAAAGAAACAATGAACATTGCCTTGAGCTTATAAGTATGTATTATAAAACTTCTATCTTTTTTTAACTCCACCATGCCAACTAATAGTAAGAACAAAGCAGAAGCATTAGCTGGCTATTTGAAGGCTATTTGAATATGATATATTCTTGATAGTTCAGTCTTCATACATTTATAGTGTTAATACCATAGCAGTTTCTTGTGAGGGGCAGATATTGATTAAAATATTAAGGCAACTCCACGTAGTTAAAAGGGAGGTTTGTGGGGTAACTTACAAGTGAAGGGATAGGTTACATGGTCTGGGAAAGGTGTAACGCAGTTTGGCGGTATTCTCTGGAGAACTCTGCTCGATCTACCGCCAGCATCCAGGGTCCAGGAACCAAGAGATCTCCCCCATCTGGATCTCGGGTCTTCAGGGGTCCTCTCACAGCTCCGCCTTGTAGGCGTGACAGTTACCAAAGCCTCAAAGGGGGTGGTATTTCCAGGTCAAAGCTGGAAAGGCTACCCACTACAGATAGAAGCAGCAGGTCCCTCCTAATCATAGCAAGCTCAGTGTACGAGTCAAGGTGCGAAGTCCACTATATCTTCCTTTGATTTCTAACAACTCCCTCGAAATGTTCCATGTCTATATTTTTTTATTACATTGTCATTTGTATTTTTCTTAGATTTTTCTGAAGAGATGTTCTACAATCTCTGTGGAAAGTTATAACTCTAGAGTTTCTTAGGAAGCATCTTCCCAGGCCTTCAAAAACTTTTATGTAAGTCTAATAAATTTTAGGATGGTATTAGTAAAAGATATAACCATAAAATCATGTAGAATATTTTTGAAATTTGAATAAATCTAATTAGATTCATCCTCTCTCTTATTCATGAATGTCTGAAGTCATAGTAATGATTGTCAAGGAAAAAGTGAAAGGCAATAAGAGGACAGGCTTGCTAATCTTCATGAATCATGTAAAGACTATGCTTTATAGGCAAAAACTGGAAAAAAAACCAGAAGAATCACTTATTCTTAGAATGAATCAATTCTTGACTTCCAGCATTTGGAATATGACCTCGTTGAATACTCTTAACTCAAGAACTTTACAAGTAAATATAAACCTCATTCTCCATAACACAGATGAAAATCAGGTTTCTAGACACACATGTCCACCAAAAAGTTTTCTAGTCCTTGTTAATTATGATAAGCCAGTCATTAACCAGTATTATTTATGCTTTAGTAAGACAAAATTCTGGAAGTAGTTACCTTTAATAATCTAACAAATATAGATGGATTACAGTACATGACCTGAACAAACATTTCAGGCTAGGTGAGTGAAAACTACTTGGTAACTATAACAGCTTTCCCTGGGGACCCTTGCCTAATTCTTTTTATTACTGTGGCCATCACATGATCACCTTCTCCTGGATATTGTGTGATCCCTTAACTTCGTTGTTGTTAAAGTAGTAAAGATAGATCAGGGGAAATAATTTGTTTTTGTGTCATCCATTACCTGAAAAGCCATTCTTGAGCAAAGATCAAATTGTAGCTGTAATATCAATACTGCCAGTTCCAGAGGAATGGCTATGAATGTTTTTTAGTAAATAAAATCTGATAACATTCATACTCTCTCTCTCTCTCTCTCTCTCTCTCTCTCTCTCTCTCTCTCTCTCTCTCTCTCTCTCTGTCTCTCTCTCTCTCTCTCTCTCACACACACACACACACACACACACACACACACTTTGTTTTTCTTTCTCCCTCCCTATCTACCTTTTTTATCAGTATGATGTGTGTATGTATTTGTGGATTAAATTCCCTCTGTTAATCATTGTAGGTGCCTTGTCCTCACCATGCCTAGTCCTGAGATCAATATCTAAATATCCATCCTTGGATGATGAGTTGCTATAGGAAAATCAAGGAGTTAATTTATCTGCCCCAAGAAAATTTTAAGATCAAGCATAAGAAAATAACTGGTGCTTACACTATAGCTGTCTGTGAGAAGGGCTTTCCATTCAACAAGTTTGGTTTATTTGTTTGCTTCTCTACTAAGGAATTTCTTATCAGTTTATGTTCAAGTAAATACCAGAAGAAAAACAGATAATGAGCTATCAATACAGAGAAGAGCAAGCAATTGAATATAGGTGCCCCACTGATTTGGACTTAGTGAGCAGTCCAGTTGGGGACATCAAAAGTCCAATTTCAGGTAAGAGGAACAGTATATTTATTTAATTTATTACACTCCTTGACTTCTGTCTATCTAAAAAAGTGCTTCTCTGGTCTAATTTTAGTTTACCTTGTTGAAGGAGTGTTCAACTTTTCTGCAGTTTGAAATAATATTATCATCTGCAAAGTCCACTTGATAAACACTTGATAAAATCCAGTTGCAGGAAAAAAAATCACAGAAATATATAGTAACATTTTTATTAAGTTTCCAAGTAAAAGCTGCATCTATAACTATCATATGTCCCATGTTGTGGGATGGTCTGTATGTCAAGTGTGTTGCTGATTGGTCAATAAATAAATCACTGATTGGCCAGTGGCCAGGCAGGAAGTATAGGCGGGACAAGGAGGAGAATAAAGCTGGGAAGTGGAAGGCTGAGTCAGAGACACTGCCAGCCGCCATGATGACAAACAGCATGTGAAGATGCCAGTAAGCCACAAGCCACGTGGCAAGGTATAGATTTATAGAAATGGATTAATTTAAGCTGTAAGAAAATTTAGCAAGAAGCCTGCCACGGCCATACAGTTTGTAACCAATATAAGTCTCTGTGTTTACTTGGTTGGGTCTGAGCGGCTGTGGGAATGGCGGGTGAGAGAGATTTGTCCTGACTGTGGGCCAGGCAGGAAAACTCTAGCTACAGAAAAAAAATCACAGAAATATATAGTAACATTTTTTATTAAGTTTACAAGTAAAAGCTGCATCTATAACTATCATATGTCCCATGTAGCACATGAATCTTGGACTGGTCATATGCTGCAACAAGATGCTCCACCCAAACATCCTAGTTTCCCTTTTTATTGTAAACAACTATATTGTAAACTGCATTCATGAAACATATTTGGACATATGCAATCAAAAATGTGTGCTAAATTTGAAAAGTAATGTTTTATGTCTTGTTAAAATTTGACTCAAAATGCTTATTTTCTGACAACTGAAACACAATTTCAAGCTGACAGTTTTTCTACTGTTGAGATATTCAGACACAAAAACATCCTCCTGGCCATGTTTGGTATGTTTCCACAAAAGACAAATAAATATTTATAATTCCAGATCTACATTTCACTGTATTACCTACTAAAATAAAATAATTTTAAAAAATTTATTCTGGATATAATAGTTTCTAAGTCTGTCTATAAGAAAAGACTATGGCCATTTAATGGCTGTACTGATGTATTCAGTAGGCATACACACCTGGCAGACAGCTGCAGAACTTTAATTCTCACCAACTTGGAAATACTGTGGTGTGATGCAGTGTTACAAGTGCAAGCTTCTCGGTATTTACTGAACATACTTCAAGTTGCAGAGGCACATGTACATCAAGGTTTACTGGAACAATTGACAGTCAGTAAGCTATGGAACCAATTTAGGTATTCAACAACATATGAAAAAATCAAAAGTATGGTTTATATATGAATATCTAAGGAAACAGAAATTACAAGGTTTTCAAAACAATGCACATGACTAAAGATGACAATATTAGCCAAACTGTCAATTGCAGGAAGGTAAATATATCACATTTGCCCTCATTTATGGGTCCTATTCTTTATATATACAAATAAATCATTCATATATATATATATATATATATATATATATATATATATATATATATATATATTATAAAATAGAAGCAAAATTGTCTGGGGATCAAAGTGGACTAATGGGAGGAAGGAGGAAAGGGGAAAGGGAAAGATGGATACATGGGGAGAATACACTCAAAATACATTATATACTTATTTAACCACATCTAACAGAAATAAAACAGGGGAGATAATCACATTTACATAAAAATGTTAGTGTCTGTCTATGGCATTTACTAGTTCAGTGACCGGAAATTTTGTACATGTCAATCTGTTGTTGCCTCATCTAAAGTTATAGCTACACAATAAACAACTTCCTCTAAGTCACTGAGAATTTTAATGGAACATCACCGCAAAACTTCTTACTTTGACCAGTCTTTATCATGACTTAGAATGGTTTTCGGCCACTCACAGCAGTCTTGGAATGTCATTGATTTTATCGCTACCCTCGGGGATGTGGCAAGCTTTCTTCTGTCCTCATTGTCTTTAATGTTCTTAAGAAAACGTTTTGGGATAATGCACTTTCTAATCGAATACAATGTAACTTCTATATTTCAGCTTTCCTTTTAAATGGCACTAAGACTTTATAGGGTACTTATAAGATGAACCAGTCCATATAAAGGTCAATGTTTGTCATAGGGGATATATGTCACAATAGAGTATCTAAAATTACTCTACAAACCACAAATTCCTTTTACTGTGTAGTAATTTGATTAATGTAACACATTCTCATTGAGTTTAATGGATAATTGATAATAAGTTTTAAATATTTAGAATGATTTCAATCCATAAAAGGCCAATATTTCTCTCCATTGAATCGTTTAAAAGAGACGAATTCATATTACTGCAATTGCCACAGGGGTCTGAACAGATTTCCAACATTTCAGAGTAAAAAACATGTATCAGAAATGACGTGGCTGTTAAAGATTTATTCATTTGGACTGGACTTTAGATTCATAAATTTAAAGAGTATGACTTAGAAATAAGATCCTATCAAACAAGAGGTGGAAAGCAGTAAAATAAGACATCTGCCTGGAAAACAGAAAAAGAGGTAAACTAGTCACACTGACCAGAAACTGAGAATTGCATTTGTTACCAATTCCGTTTCATTCCAAAGATAAGCTGCTCCTGGCAGTACGGACACGTACACGTGCCAATCCCTGGCTGTGGGTTTTAGGCAATTTTCAGCCTTTCATCTAGTTGTTGCCAAGCATGAAGTTGTTGGCTGGTTGTCTCTCTTATCTCTTCCCCCCAATGGAACTATATCAGAACCATTAAGAGAACCATCATCATTTTGTGGTAGTACTCAAAGAGAAGACAAAGGAAAAATTATATGTGTGTATTTAGTTATTTTCCTCTTTGCTGTGACCAATACCTGACAAGATGCAAGCGAAGAGTAAAATGTGTCATTTAGCCCCATGTTTTGAGGAGACACAGCCCATCATGGTGGGGAAGGCGTGGCAGCAAGAGGCTGATGCCGCAGGTGACATTGCATCTTCAAACTCAGCAAGCAGAGATGAATATTGATATCAGCTCACTTTCTCCTTTTTATTCAGTTCTGACACCAAGACCATGAGACAGTGTCACCCACATTCTGGTTAGGTCTTCCATTTTAGTTAAGTCTCTCCAGAAGCCCATGTGTCCTAATGTGTGCTTCCATGCTGATTCTGAATGACATCAAGATGAACCATCACAAGGATGGACAGGAAGGCCACTGTATATAGGGAACAATGGCCTTTATGCTACAGATAGGGAAACTGGATATTCTGAGAAATTACTAGAGCTACTATCTAGTTAAAATGTGTGTGAAGTTTAAGGTTTTCCCTAGAGGCATTAGAATGTAATAATAAAGCCGTATCAGTTGAGACTCTAAGGCAAATGGAGTTAATCTGAAAAATTGCTGTTATTGCTAGACACAATTCTCAGGGGAAGGCTGATTTTGATTGGCACGTATCTTATCCTCCCTGCAATAACTGTTTGTGTGAAAATTACTGGTTGTGAAGATAATTTTTACCTCATATTATGAAAGTAGGTACTTTCTAAATGAACCATAATTTCCAACAATTTAGCCACCTATAGATAATCATGGCTTGTGCTGCATCTAATTTCATACATATACTTCCAATGAGAATTTAAAAGTTAAGAGTAGCACTTCCTTCATCAATAAAAGGATTGCAATATATAGAAATGCCCTATAATTATCATACACATTTTTGCCTAAAAGAGTTTAGCATCGTTTTCAAGGAACTTTAACATAAGACAGTTTTCTATAAAAATGTAAGGAATTCAAACTAACTTGACTGAAGTATCTCCTAATATTATAAATTGTTATTATTATTAATTTTGCCCATCATATTTGATGGCTAATATTGTACATTATTATTAAAATGCATCTATGCTCGCACAGTTTCAATCCTAGGATCTAAGCCACATCTTATATTAAGTTGATGTGTCCTGTCTCTTTAGTCAAAATCTAGATGGAATGGTCTCAGTTTTTTTGTTACTGTTAATTTGGTAACATGAGTTTTCACGACATTGGTCAGGTTTTTTGTTGCTTGTTTTTCTAGAATGATCTTTTGTTGGTATGTGTCTTAGTTTTCTTTCATGATTATGTTGAGTTTATGAATTTAAGAGAAGGAAGTTTGAAAATTGCATAAGTAAAAGACATTTTATGACATGAAATCTGAGGCATGCATGGGCTATCACTGTGGCTCCTTGATCACTTTAGTTACTGGTGATGTGGCCCTGATCACCTGGCTGAGGTGATGTCTGTGAGGTATCCCCACTATCGTTTTCCACCTCACAGCCCATACCATATGGTTTAGAAGGCAGTCGTCACTTCTTGAAATCTATATGTAAAGACTGGGGATCTAGGTTCCATCTCCTTAAGAAAAATTATAGCCGGGCGGTGGTGGCGCACGCCTTTAATCCCAGCACTCGGGAGGCAGAGCCAGGTGGATCTCTGTGAGTTCGAGGCCAGCCTGGGCTACCAAGTGAGTTCCAGGAGAGGCTCAAAGCTACACAGAGAAACCCTGTCTCGAAAAACCAAAAAAAAAAAAAATTTATATCAATTACTTAAAAACCATCTGCAAAAGAGACTTGCATTCTCCATTTTGTTTAGTTATAAAATATTAATATAACTATATATTTGTAAATATTCATTTTCTATCTTTACTTGTAGTTATATACTATTACACTTAATTTAGTTACTTAAATTGTTGTGTTTTGTTGCTGCAATTTATTTGGCCCCTGTGGATTGTCCATTGTTGGTTTCACTATCATTCTTACTATTTTAACCTCTTACATCATAGCACCAGAAAATGTTCCAATCTCCTTTTGTGTTTCTTGTGTTGTTCCTATGCCAGCAATTTCTTCTAAGAGCTCTGACTGAGCCTTACAGTGGAAAACTATGTTACAATAATGGTGAATCCACCTTAGTTTCTTTTGCTGATGTTGTGATAAAATACTTTGACAAAATTAACTTACAAAAGAAAGGGTTTATTTCTGCACATAGTTCAAGCAAACAGAGCATCATGCTGGGGAAGCCACAGTGGCAAGAGCGTTAGGTATCTCATTTTATTGCATGGGCCTGACCTTTAGGAATCATAGACATAGATGAAAACCTGCCGCTCAGCTCCGCTTCTCCACTTACACAGCCCAGGGTCATAGCCAAGGGCTGGTACCGCCCACAGTAGGAGGATTTTCCTATCTTAACAAATTCAATAAAGTTAATCCTCCACGAGTATGACTAAAGGTCTGTCTTTCAAGTGATTCTAGATTCTGTCAAGTTGACAATTAGTACTAACCACATTATCTAAGATCTAAGCATTAAGTGTTCTCAAAAATCTGTTCCTTCATCTGTCGTCTGTTTCCTTACTAGCTCAGGTTTAGTATGCATCTATAGCAGTCAAAGAATTATTACTCCTTAGCCCTATGGAAAAGAAGTTATATGTAGCTACTTTCACTCTTAGTCCTACAGTATCCACTATTTCCAAAATTCCTGTAGCCAGTGCATCTCTACAGTTAATTTGTTCAGTTACAAGATGACTGGAATGTTCTTGTGCATTCTGTATTTTATTTTTGAACACTCTAATATTTACTTTTAATTTAAATATATTGAATTTTCCTCAATGTGTATAAAATTTTATAAGATTTGACAAATCAATAGTTTTATATATTCATTAAAAATCTTAGCCGAGCAGCAGTGGCACATGCTTTTAATCTCAGCACTCAGGAGGCAGAGGCAGGGGGATCTCTGTGAGTTCGAGGCCAGCCTGGTCTACAGAGCGAGATCCAGGACAGGCACCAAAACTACAGAGAGAAACCCTGTCTTGAAAAACCAAAAAAAAAAAAAAATCTTAAATTCTTTCCAGAGAAGAAGGACAGTTCCTATCGCTTTGTACATGAACCACCAAACAGTTTTGTTTTCAAGTCTTCCTGTCTTTGTAGGTATAGAGCTATATCTCATTTTATTTCATATTTCAATTACTAATTAATAATGATGGTAAGCACTTTTGATATGTTATTTCTATCTTTTAAAATAAAAAGATAGAAATAGATGTTATTTTTGTAAGATCTTTTACATAGTTTATAAGATTTATCTTTTATTAAAATTTTCAATTAAAATGTAATTAGTTTACTCCACTTGCCATCCCTTGTTCTGTGTGCTATTACTTGTTCCCTTCCTTCATCTCCTCCCATCCTCCTGTACTTCCTCTCAATTTGATGGCCCCTTTTTCTTTTATTATTATTGTGAAAACGTGTGTGTATGTGTCTGTGTGTGTGCGTATGTGTGTGTGAATATATAAATACAACCTGCTGAGTCCATTTAGTGTGGCTTGGATGTATATAATTTCAGTGCTTGACTAACCGGAAATACAAGAGGAGGGTTCCTCCCAGGGAGAGGGTAGTTCTCTCTCTCTCAGCAGTCATTAAGTAATTGTCTTTAGCTGTCTGTCTAGAGATGGGCCCCTGTGTTATTGCCCCTTTCACTTTAAATTATCTACTGATTGCCGGGCGGTGGTGGCGCACGCCTTTAATCCCAGCACTCGGGAGGCAGAGCCAGGCAGATCTCTGTGAGTTCGAGGCCAGCCTGGGCTACCAAGTGAGTTCCAGGAGAGGCGCAAAGCTACACAGAGAAACCCTGTCTCGAAAAACCAAAAAAAAAAAAAAAAAAAAAAAAAAAAAACAAATTATCTACTGATGTTGTCTTTGTTCAGACCTTGTTTAGGCAGCCATATTACTGAAGCAACATGGATGTAGTTTCCCTGTCATTTCTCGGAGATTCCTTTGCACAGCAAATATCCTTGTCCTCTGGTTCTTACCATCTTCCACACCTTGTTCCACAATATAGTCTGAGTCTTAGATGTCAGAGTGGTGGTGTAGATGAACTACTGAGATAAACTAAGTGAAGTTATACCACTTGGGCTGACAATGCCCTCCACACTATCTGACAAAAGCCCACTCCCAGACATGAGAAATATTTGCTGAACTTGTGGGTTGGAGTAGTCCAAGTCACTCCCAAAGCAATATGGGCTATTGCTGTCATCTTTGATTGCCTCTCAAAGGTTGAAGGTAAGGGCCATGCTGCTAAAGACACCACTCACTTTGGGAAAAAAATTCAGAAAATCCTGGCAGTATCTAAATTGAAAACCTTCTTCCTGAGGTCTAACTTTCATAATACCTTACCATAATACCATAAAACACACATTGTAAGTTTCCAAGGGAGAGAAGAAATCCTATCCAACTGTGATGCCTACTAACTATAGCAAAGGTCCACATGGCAAGATGTCTTAAAGGTGCAGGAGTGGCACTCATCTGTTACTATCAAGGGTTGTCTAATTGGAATTATGGCCCACTCAACAGGATTGAAATCATGCCTGAACCTAGAAACCCAGCTAACTACTCTGAGTTAGTGAGGAAATGGAACTTATGAGAGAATCTAATGTTGCCATTTTTATTGTGTTTATTTCTGTTTAATATTTCTACTATTTGACAAGTTTATACATGTGTATACTGAATTTTCCTTATTTTCTCCATCCCTTACTATTTAATCCTGTTACTTGTCCTGCTGAAATCATTCTTTACCCAACATGTACCTTTTACTTTGGGGGAAGTAATTTTGTCTTTTTTTTTTCCTTTTTACCCAATGAGTATAATTATGGTTGCTTCCATAAAAGATTTCTTCAAATATTTTGGATATAAATGCATTGTGAAATATGTCTGTATCTTTTCTTCTAATAGTTTTGTTTGTGTGCAATTTTTGTGATTTTATTTAAAACATCCACAGGGCAGCTTACAACCATCCCTAAATCCAGTTCCAGAGGCTACACTCTCAGGTGGCCTCCTTGGCATAAACATGTACTTAGTACACTTATAAACATGTAGAAAAACACTCAAACACATAGTGTAAAAATAAATAAAACTTAAGGTTTCATTACTGACTACATGATCCTCTAGATTGTCTCCTATTTTTACTACTTGCCAGGCATGATGGCTTTCATTTGTAATCCTGCCACTTGGGAGGCTTGCAAGGGATTATAGAGAGTCTGAGACCAGTCTTGGTTATAAAGTAAATTCTCAGCTAGCAAGATACACAGAATGGGACTCTGTCTCACAATTCAGAAAACATTTTTATAAAGTTATATTTAGGTCTGTGATCCATTGTGACTCAATTTTGGTAAAATGTGTGAGTTTATATCTAGTCATTTACTTGTATATTTTCAGATGGATTTGTAATTATTATAACACAGAAGAAAAGACTCTCTTCTGTCTTTACTAAATTATATTTCTTCTATAAAAATCCATTGATAATATTCATATGAGTTTGGTTCTAGTAATTTCATGTTATTCCACTGAATTATATTTCTATGTTCAGGTCAATAATATATTGTTATAATTACCAAAGTTTCATAGAAGATTCTGTAAAACGGGGTTAACAAATTGAAATGGGGTTGCCTGAGCATTAGAAAAAGGCACAAGTGAAAAGAGATGAGTAAAGGAGAGCTAAGGGAGCGAATACAGAAAGGAATGGCAAGACTAAGCACCATTTGAGAGGTCATATGGAAACATACAATGGTTGAAGCTTCTTAGAATATATACATATATGAAAGAAATCTAAATGCAGTCACCAAATAATGGATTAGATAAAGCTCCAACTAGACAACTTTTGCCACCAAATAAAACCTCTCCTGCCAGGAATGAATTACATTTAAGTGAGCTTTTGGCCAAAGGTGGCCCATGGAAACTGTCCAAACAGCCCAAGCTATTGACAAGGCTATTTGTTGCTCTTCACAAACTGATGGTAAGGACCAAATGCTGAAAGCAGCACCTTCATAACTCCTTGAACACAGAGAAGTAAAGCTGGTATTCACCCTTACTAAATAGTGTTTGTGGTATTGAGAGTTACTCTGTATATCACCAAAGAAGGAAGGTAAATACCATCGCATCTACAAAACCTTCCATCTACAATAGTGACATGTATGGATTATATGCTAGCATAAAAGTAGCACAAAAATTGTAGGAATAACCAACCGATATTTGATTGGATTTAAGTTTTACTCCATAAGATGGAACCTGTCCCTGACACTCCCTTAGTGGCCAAGAGCCTGAGATTAGATAGGCCAGGGATTTGAAGGAAAAAAAAATACTACAGCTTTTCTAAAGGAACATGGCATTAAAATAATTTCTAATGACATTCTGCTATATTCATAGATCACTGTCTTGTTCAACCATCATAATAGAAGCTTCCTCCTGCACTAAACTAAAACAAATAGAGACCTCTAGGTGGACAATGTGCAGAGTGTAAGAAAACTTGGAATACTCAGTCTTAAATGGAATGTCTCTATCAAATCTCTCCCCAATGGGTTTAGGGAACTTTGAAAAGGGGAGGCAGAAAAAATTTAAGAGTCAGCAAGGATAGAGAACACCAAACATAGCAGGACAGATGCACATATGAGTTGACAGAGACTGTGGCAGCATACGCAGAGCCTCCACAGGTCTAAGTCTGATGGGCTCCCACCACTGACAGGGGAAGTAGATGAAATCTCCCATCTCTAAATCAGAAGCTATTTCCAATCAACAACTAAACAGAGGTAAATTTAGTTTTTCCCAATGAGTCTCACTGGATATACAAACCACATTTATGGGCAGGCCCCGTGCCTAGCACTATATGGCCAACCCAAAAGGAACTTGAACTCAATGGTATTATTGGAGGATTTTTGTCTCATAATGTTTTGGATGAGCATTTATTTAAACTTACATGTCTTTTGTATATTTTCATATATACATGCATCTATGCATATATATATATATATACATATATATATATATATGTGTGTGTGTGTGTGTGTGTGTGTGTGTGTTTTCTGATTTTGTGCTTTTATGAGATTTATGCATGTATGAATGTATCTCTGTATCTGTACATATTTTTTTTTTGTGCCAAGGAAACTTGGTGCTCTTTTTCTATTTGCATGTTTGTTTTGTTTTATTCCATTTTCTTTTTTTTTTTTTTTGTGTGTGTGTGTATACCTATTTGCTTTCTAATGAAAGAGAAAATTGAGTGGGATGTAGGGAGGAATTAGAAGCACTTGGAATAGGGGAAATTCTGATCAGAATATATTGCATGAAAAAGTTTATTTTCAATAAAACTTAAAATCGTTTTTAAAAGGACAAAAAGAGAAAATGACATAATACAAAATGAAATGATTCAAACTAGTGGCCAGAGATAAGAATTTCATGAACTTTTCCTACTTACCTTCAGTTTCCTTAAATGGCTCATGGAGACCTTTGCTTTGGAACTGAAAATGACTGTTAAACAATTCTCTTCTATAGCCTACTAGTTACCATATGGTTTATATACCTCTGTGTAACTCTATATTCCTTCTTCTTGTGAACCAGCAATGAACTATTTCCTCTTAATTCATTACAGCATCTCTATTCAGAAAGTGTAAGTAAAAATATTTGATCTTATCTCTTGTTGTGATGGAATATTAAGTGCTGTTGTCCATTTGAAGAATCTAGTCTAAGCCAGGATTTCCTAGGAAAAATGACAAAACAAATAAACGAACAAAAACAAACAGGGTTGGCTACTCAGTGCCAGAGTACTGGTCAAGAAGCAATAAATTGGACACAGGTTAGAAAATTTGCTAGACTGTCTACCAGTTTAAACATGATTTCCATTGAGAGAAACACTGGGCCACAGATGAGTTGATAGACAATGCACTAGTCTGCATGCCAGGTAATAGAACTGTCCTGTGAAAGACACACTGTAGAATCTTTGTCTAGCAAACCTTCTTTTCCTGTACAGACAGGATTGACAGAACATTCTAGCACTGAATCACAGTGTAAATAGAGTCCTGCAAAATATCTTAACTGTTTCCATGTCATAAGAACCAAGAGGAAATAAAGCTAGGAATGAATAATACATCTGGGATGGTTAAATTCACTAAATTATGAGACTCAATCTTAACAAGACTAGATTGAATTCAAGTACCACATTATCAAATAAAATAAATAAAATATTTCCTAGGCATTTATTATACCCAGGATTTCAATCCTTCCTTTGTCATGAAAAATTCCCTCTGTATGTAGATCCTGACAAAAATATGTCATCCTCTGTCATATTTTTGGAGGAGTGATTAATAAGCAGATTAATTATAAAATGTGAGCAAGGTTTAGTGAAAGTGACAGCATGTACTCTGCTGTTAGCGACAGGGAAGTGATGATCAGTTCTAGGTGCAGAGTTCAAAGGGGACTGATGTTGAGAATCACAGAAGAACCCTGAGGAAGAAAGAGCCTAAGAACTTACACAGAACTGACAGTGAGAGAGCCAGGAGACTGGAGCCTGTATCCTTACTTCATGAATTCTGGTGGTCTCTCTGTGTCCTACCCTCACCCAATGATAACCAGAGCGGGGGAAAGCTGATATTATAAATAAAAGGATAATTTTGCTTTTCTAATTATAGGAATGGGTAGAAAAGTTAGTGAGAGCAAATAGTTTTAGGTTACTTGAAAATAGTAACTTGAGTCCCTGTTCCCATGACCACACTGCAAAGTTTGGTAAGCAGAGAAATCAACTGGGACAAATTTTCAGAGTAGCATGAGAAGTAGAGGGTTACATAAGAGCACACAGAGATCAAAGTCCAAAATGTAAATCCAAGCAGTGTGGTAAATGCAGTCAAGGGAAAGTGTTGGTAAAAATGCAGGTTCTTCACTGAGACACTATGAAACATTACTCTTGATTCCGACAGGAGAGAGAAAGGCATCTGGGGTTTGACAGATATTGTTACTTCTTCCTAGCTGGTTCAGCACACATAACTATGTTTGAGTCATGATAGAAACACTGTTGGTGTAAAGGAATGCTTAAAAATTAGTTTACATTGTGCACTAAAATGGATTCACTCATGTACTATGGGAAGCAGTGAACAGTGAGTGTTAGTACACTCTGAAAATCAATATGCAGCAAGAGATTCAAATATCCGTGGTCTTTGGGAATAACACGTTTTATTAGATATTTCATCATCATATTTATTTTTAATAAAATGTATTTAGTGAGTAACATTGCTGAAAACAATTAAGTATGAACTGGAGAAAGGAGACACTTAATACTCATTCCCGCAGCCTGATTAAATTGGGATTACATTGGCTGTGCTGGTTTACTGTCTCAGAGAGGAAAGCAGAGCCTCAAGCATATACAGCAGATTGTGTCCGTGAAAACCATACACCAGGGGAGAAGGCTGATGATGACACATAACATTTTTTTTCTTTTAATAAAGAAGTCTTAAGAGATGTACTAGGAGCCAAGATCTTTAACTAAAAGAATAGTTAAGAAAGACACACAAATAAAGATTTGTATCAAATGGACAGTGAAATGGGTTAGCACAGTAAACAAAATAGTTGTTGAGAGCAGATGTATGCAATTGTGGTGATATTGTGTTTCCCAATATATCGTGCACTCTAATAAATTTAGCTGAGGTCAGAGAAGAGAACAGCCACTAGACAGACATAGAAACCAGAAAATGATGGCACTCACACTTTACTCTGGAGACAGAGATCCATCCGGATCTCTGTGAGTTCAAAGTCACACTGGAAATAGACAGGCATGGTGACTCACATCTTTAATACCAGGAAGTAATGGCAGAAAGCAGAAATGTATATAAGGCATGAAAACTAGGAACTAGGCTGGTTAAGTTTTTAGGCCTTTGAGCAGCAGTTTAGCTGAGATTCATTCTGGATGAGAACTCAGAGGCTTCCAGTCTGAGGAAACAGGATCAGTGGAGGAATTGGTGAGGTGAGGAAGCTGTGGTTTGTTCTGCTTCTCTGATCTTCCAGTATTCACCCCAATACCTGGCTTCAGGCTTGATTTTATTAATAAGATTATTAATAAGATCTTTTAAGATTCATACTACATCTGGCACCCAACGTTCGTGGTATAAATTCACGAAAAAGCTGCTTGTCTATGGCCTTTTGGGCCCCCGCTCAGACCCAAGCTCCCCTCAGTCGGTTGTGGTGGTATACTGGTTGGATTTAGTGAGAGAGGCAGAGACAGGAGGATCCCAAGTTTGAGGCTGGCCTAGGAAGCTTGCTAAGGAGAAGTTGCAGCCGGGGCCAAACCACAAACAGTGATGGTGGGACCATGGAGGCAGAGGCTGCTGCTCCGAGTTGCTGGCTACTTCCCTTTGTGTTGGTGATGCTGCTACCTGGGACAAAGGGTTTAGTACTGCTTGTTCAGAGAAGAATTGCCAGAACCATCATGTTACAAGAACGCATCAGCAAAGGTCAGTTTGGCAAGACAAATGGTGGGGAGAAATTGCTGTGAAGATTTTCTCTTCTAGGGAAGAACATTCATGGTTCTGAGAGACAGACATTTATCAGACTGTGATTGCTCCAAACCACAGAGGAGGCAAAAAAAAGAAAAAAAATGTCTGCAGGGAACCATGACCACGCCTAACAGCAACTTTGAAATCTTCAAAAGGATGACGGGACCCCACAAGGATGATTCCACATGGACTATGGTAAAGCCATTAAGCTGATTAACACCACAGAAAGATCGGCTTTGGACTGCAAACTACTTAGGACAGTTTCAAGATGACTAGCTGAGATGATCCAGATTCACAGACAACTAGAGCATGGACTTGAGATAAGCCCTGCACTTTCTTTATGCACAGACTGGACAAATGATACAGTTAACTCTCTCAGGACTTGACAATTTACCCCAAAATTTTCTTTTCAGGATTCCCTAAAGATGTCTTCACCCCCAGAAAGCAGGAAGTAATTTTAAGAAAACAACACCCACATTTCCAAGAGGTGTGTGTGGCAAGGGTGGTTTTTGGTTGTTTAATGAGTTATAGATATTGTCATTGTTTATGGTGGTTAGTTACAAATTGTTAATTGTTAATGCTCAGGAAAAAAAGCTGAACAAGGAGATTAGATTTAGAGTTTTTGTAAAAAGGAAAAAAAAGAATATAGATTTGAGGTTGATCATTGAATCTACTCTGAGGAAAAAGATAAAGCAATAATAAGATAAATGGGTAGATCATTGAATTTACTCTAAGAGAAAAAGGGGAAGATATAAAAATGACAAAAGGTAGATTATTGAATCTATTATGAAAAGAAAAAAGAGAATATGGATATGATAAGATAAAAAGGTCAATTATTGAATCTACTTTTAAAAAGGAACTACTTGTTTTAAATAGGATAAGTAATGAAAATGTTTTGTCTGAGTTTATCAAATGTTACTGGACTGAACATTGTTAATATATATAATGGAGTTTTTTGTCTGAATCTGTCAAATGTTAATGGACTAGACATTGATAATATAATTCTTGACTGTATTTATTGGATATAGTTTTTCTTGTATTAGTTATAAGCTTTTTAAATTTTAGACAAAAAAAGGGGAAATGTGGTGATATTGTGTTCCCCAATATATTGTGCACCCTAATAAATTTATCTGGGGTCAGAGAACAGAATAGCCAATAGACAGACATGGAGGCCAAAAAATGGTGTCACTCACACCTTTAATCCTAGCCTTCTGGAGATCTCTGTGACGTCAAAGCCACACTGGAAACAGCCAGGAATGGTGACTCACACCTTTAATCCCAGGAAGTAATGGCAGAAAGCCGAAAGGTACATAAGGCATGAAAACTAGGAACTAGGCTGGTTAAGCTTTTAGGCCTTTGAGCAGCAGTTCAGCTGAGATTCATTCTGGATGAGGACTCAGAGGCTTCCAGTCTGAGGAAACAGATCAGCAGAGGAATTGGTAAGGTGAGGAAGCTGTGGCTTGTTCTGCTTCTCTTAATCTTCCAGCATTCACCCCAATACCTAGCTTCAGGTTTGATTTTAATAATAAGACCTTTTAAGATTCATGCTACGTGCAATGATGCGTGGAGTAAAAACATATGAAAGTAAGGTTCCTTGATTGGCAAGAGCCAGGGATCAGTCTATCAGCAAGCAAAGGACTTGTAACACTGTTTCAGTTTCATAAGAGGTCTGTACAGTTATACTGGAACAGCCTGGACTCTGGGGGGCCTGGAGAAATGTTCTTGTGATCAGGATCTATCCCTGCTGCATGAACCGACTTTCTGGATCCCATTACCTATGATCAGATACCTTGTTCACCCCTGATAAAGCAGGGAGGGGCTTGGTCCTGCCTCAACTGAATGTGCCAGGCTTAGCTGTCCTCCCATGGGAGAACTTACCCTGTTGGAGGAGGGGATGGGGGAAGGGAGGGGAATAAAGGAGGGAGGAAGGAAAGGGGAATGGGAGGACGAATGGGGGGGATCTGTGGTTGGTATGTAAAATGAATGAATAAATAATGATAATAAAACATAAAAGAAAGAAAACAAAGTCGGGCTGGAGAGGTTGTTCAATGAGTAGAAGTGCTAGTTCTGGGGAAGATTCAGAACCTGGGTGTGGCTTTGCACATGCCTGTAATTCCAGCATTTGGAGGACAGGATCCAGAGGATCACTGGGGCTTGCTGGCCTCCAGCCTACCATCAAGATCCTTTGAGAGATCCAGTCTCAACAGAAAATGATGCAGTAAGAGAACAGGACCCTATGGCCTTCTCTGGCTTCCACATATATGGGCAGAAGCATGAACAAACACACACACAAGCACTTATACATCTATACACATTTCACACACAAGCACAACACAAGAGTGAAGTTGAGAGTGAATTGTCAAAAAATGTACAATTAATGCTGATATTCATATGTAAAATATGTAAAAGGATAAAATTTGTTAAATTTCTAATTGTTGACTTAATGGGTCTTCATGAAAAGTAAAGCACATACCCTTTACTTACATACTAAGAAGAGAAAGCATTGACAAACCAAACCATCCCCTCCCAGGAATGACTTGAGAGATGCAGTCAGGTGTGTGCACTGTCTTGTCTACAGCAGAGTGTCGAGTGTGGTGGAAGGTTATGGGAACGTTGGAGATAGAAAGATCTGAGGTCACATCTCCATTGTCTGATTGTATATAGGTTACTAAATTTCTCTGTGCTGGCACTTTAGTAACTACCATAACAATAGCAACTGTGCATGCTGCTGTAAAAAGCATGTAATAGATACATAAATGAGCTGTGTGGACCACAACTATGTGCTGTCTCTCTACCTTAACTGTTTATGATTTATGTGCATGCATCAGGTCAGAATGAGTAACTGATAGGATTCAGTTTCCATATGATTTTATCATTATTTAGTATGTACTTACTTAATGAGAAAATGCACTAGTCAGAGTCAGAGAAAATTATGTTAACTTTCTATTTACATTTGTTTAGACTAAGAACTCTGAAATATACTGGCTGCTACCATACTTTAATATGACCATCGATGGCTAATGAGGAGTCTTTATCACATGTCCCCTGCTAAGCTAAGAGAGAAGAATAATATATAATTTTGCTCCGTGCTGTGTTTTAATACTGAAAATGAAAAAAATGCTTTATGTGGAATCCAAATATTCAAAACAAACAAACAAAAAAAGAGCAGTCAGAATCTCAAGGAGGTACACAGTGAAAAGTTCAGGGGTAAAATTTCAAAAAGCATTTTTTGTTAACCAATAAAAGTCCAGATTAGTGAACTGACACATAATACTTTGCACATGTCAAGACAACATATAAAAGAAAAAAATGTGTTTGCATTCTGTAGCTGAAGTTTTCTCTGGTCCTGCCCAGCCCCACGGACCCTACAGCCACTTATGAAATAATCACACAGAGGCTTATATTAACTAAAACTGCTCAGCCATTAGCTCAGGTTTACTCTTACTAGCTCTTACACTTAAACTCAGCCCATTTCTGTTAATCTATATGTTGCCAGGTGTTCTGTGGCTTTACCTGTGTGCTGTTACATTCTGCTCCCTGGACAGCAGGCTGATGTCTCCTGACTCAGACTTCCTCTTCCCAGAATTCTCCTTGTCTGCTTATCCCGTCTATACTTCTTGCCTGGCTATTTTTATTAAACCAGTGTACAAAAGCATTATCCCACAGCAGCATTCACATGAGTGATAAAACTTGCAATCTGTATAAAGGCTCTCATTTAGTTAAGATAAACATGATTTAGTTAATGTAAACATGTAAGCCTTTGTCTCTAGCTATGGTACATGTAATATTTATGTATGAAACTAAAATTAAGGATCTCTATGAAGGCATATTAATTCTGTTCTATTTCTATATGTGTAAAACTATTCCAAAAATATTTTCAAAAGGGTAGTCTTAACTTCCTACTGAAACTGATATGATATGCAAATTCAGGATCCATTTTTTGTCAAAGAGGATCTTCTATAATCATGAGTTTTTACATATGTAGATTCAACTAACTTCTGATAAAAATATTAAAAATAAATGTTCAAAATGAGCAGAAACCTAAGAGAATATATATATATATACATATATATATGTATATATATATATGTATATATATATATATATATCCTTTATATTAGTTATTTTTCTCATCACTCAGACCAAAACCGGACAAAAGAGCAACTTCTTACAGGAAGGATATGTTTAGGTTAATGACCATATCCACCGTGTTGGCATGAGCCTGTAGTAGTAGCTAGAGTGCCTCACATCCCCAAGGACAACGACACAGAGAGGGACATACACTTGTGCTCAGCTGGCTTTAGTGTTCCCATTTTATTTATTTATTCAAGGACACCAACCTATCAGATGGTATCACCCACATTCAGGGTGGATCTTTCATCTTCTAATAAGTCTCTCTTGAGCATTCTCATAATCTCACCCAAAAGTATGCCTCATTAACAACCTAGACATTTCTTAATATAAAAAAGTGACCATAGAAATTGACTATGACAACTTGTGAAATGTTTATTTCAGAAAAGAAAGTGACAGATTTTACTCAAAGATATAGACAGCCGAAAGCTAAAGTCACAATTTTAGCAAACTAAATGCTAAGTAACCAATACTTAGCATTCAAGAAATTTCCTAATATTGAATTTTTTTCTAGGTCATTTTTTCCACTGATAAATTTTTAAATCTGTGGTTTGTATTTTGAAAAAGGTATTGCTATGCAGCCCAGGTGGCCTCAAACTTATATCTTCCTCTGTGTTTTGTTGCTGACTTTATACACCATGAGTGACTTTCAAACATCTCTTATTTTGCATTTCCATTGGTTCTGCAATACAAGTCATAAAACATATTCATAGTTAAAATTTCATATTAGAAAATATATCAAAAGAATACAAATAGTGTGTTAACAGCATGTTGGCAAAATATTTCACTCTGTTCCCTCTGTGATACATAGAAAGACACACTGACATTTTAGAGGAATATAATTAATAAAAGAAGCAAGTGCATCCCTATTAGAGGATGATATCATTCTATAATGAGAAACCTTAAAAAGGCCTTGCCAAACTCTCTTAGAGCTGATAAGTACTTTTAGCAGTTAAGGGGGCACTTTGTAAATACAGTCAAAACCCTTGATTAAGGAAATCATAGGCCCTAGATGACGAACTATTGATGCTCTTGTTCTAAATAGGCATGTAGTCAAACTGTCCTCTAAATGGATTTATGCAACTTTCAACCCTGGTTAGAAATGTTTCCTATTGTAGTGGATAGTGGTTAATAAAGATGCATTACTGATAAAGGCCCTGAGAATAAGTGATGGTTAGTGCTTCACTGCAAATGGGACATGTTTATCAACTACCCTAACCTAAGGCTCAGGAAACATCATAGAACATGGGGCATAAAGAATGTAAGAGCAGGAGGAAGGGAAAGATGTCCTCAAGACTGGTCTCAAGATGACACAGCTATTGGACACATGAAGTCACAACAGTTGTGGTTCCCTACACAAGGCTTGCACAAGATCAAAGCAATTATTTCCACCAGCTACTGGGGAAGGGCTTTTCAGGAAGTTAATGGATACTGGGGATGAAGAGTTACTTTTATTCGGAGATGGGACCATTGGTAAGTTGCTTATACCTTATTGATGACCCCACATCCAAGTGCATATTGAAAGCTGTAATTGTACTCAGTGATTTAAATAAACAAATAAAAAGGATGTGAAGTTGAGTTTGAGGTGTGATGAGAAGGAGTTTTCCTGGAGTAATTTGGAGGCAGAAGTAAGGGGTGGAGATGATCAAGAATCATTGTGTATATTTATGGAATTTCCAAATATTTAAAAATAAATTTTAGGGAAGCATTTCATCTCTGGAAAAATGTCAAATGTGAAGACACTAGACTTAAATCATTTGGGAGCAAAGACAAGAAATATTTGTCCTATCAGTAGACTTGGTTTTCAATCCTATAAGATTGAAATAATGCTTTTCAAAGTTTTATTCATCTACTAAACATTCTATATACTTATACTATAAAAATTTTTAAAAAATAGTGCATCCAATACAATTGTGTGCACGTGCACACACACACACACACACACACACACACACACACACACACACACACACAGATTTTTATAGTGTTTCTCCTCATCTAATTTTCAACAATTGTTAAGTAGTTGCTATCTTGCTAGAGAAACATTTTTATTATTTTTTTATTATTTTTTGATATTATAATTGCATAAACCTCTCCCTTCTCTTTCTTTCTTTTATTCCTTCCCATACATATGTCCTAGCTCTCTTTCCAATTCATGGCCACTTTTTTCCATTAATTGTTAACTATAATCTACTCAGTCTGTATAATGTTACTTGCATATATTTCTTCAGGGATAACCAATTGGTTATAGATAACCATTTGGTTGGATCTTCCCCGGGAAGACTCTTTCTCCCACTCTCAGCACTCCTTAGCTGACTGTAGTTCTTTGAGCAAGACTGAGGCCTGGTGTGCTTCTGCCTGTTCTCAGTGGACCGTTTTTAAATCCTTAGTGGAAGGCATATTTGTTTTCCTCCTAACACTAGAATAAAACCTGTAAACCATCATCACTTTTATATTGATAAACTTTTTCAGGAAAGGAAAACTTTGTACCTTCCTTTATCACAGCAGTTCTCAACCTGTGTCATGACCTTTTGGGTGTCAAATGACCCTGTCACAGTAGTCGCCTCAGAACATCAGAAAACACAGATATTAACTTTATGATTCACGACAGTAGCAAAATTACATCTATGAAGTAGCAACAAAAATAATTTCATGGTTGGGGGGTCACCACAACATGAAGAAATGTATTAAAAGGCTGCAGCATCAGGAAGGTTGAGAACTACTGCATTATATTTCCCATTGCAGTATTTTAGTTAACCATGAAATTGTTGATGAGAGGATATCTGAGAAGCTAAGTAACTGGGTAGACACAAAAGATACAAAAAGACCCAGAATTTTAACAAGATTATTTGCTCCTAAGCAATCACATGCGCATCAACAATACCATGGTTGCGGTATGTACACACAAAGGTGAAAATGTTCAGCCTTTTCTATTATGGAAATGCTTTATTTTCTTTTGACCAAAGTAGAGTTATTTCAGAATAAGCAATTTAAATGTTGAAAGGGCAGACAGTACTGAGAGTTGTCTAATTTAAAAGGTAGGAAGAACTTCTCCTCTTCAAGAGCTATGGCTAAACTTGTTTAGTGGCAAGACACATGATAAATGAAATATTTAGTAGACAGCATTATATTGGGAAAGATTTATTATGACAATGGTAAAAATTTCTCCAAAACCTTTTAGAGAAAACAGTACAATTCCACAAACACTTTCAAATTATGAAGTTTAAAATTACATTTCTGTGCTTGCTTCACAACCGATTTGTCAACAAGATATTGGATAAATGGAAAATCATCATTAAATAAAATTCACAGTAATGACATTTTCATTTTCAATATTCTAGAAATAAAAAGATCATTGCAGCATCTGTCTCTAACATATATGTACATACACACCTGAACATAACCTACCCATATCAGGAGTCAATATGGACTTCTTGGATAAAAGCACTCGTGTGTATTGTTAGCATGCAATTTTAGTAAGTGCTATATTTCAACATTCAGTTTTACTTTCTGGAAAAAATTAAGGACACATTTTTCACTCTTTTAGAACATCTAAATAATTTCAATAGTTGAGAATAGAAGAAGTGTCTTTAACTCTTTAAAACTTTAAGATTTTTAACTCTAAGAAAATTTTTGTGTAGCAATTTTTGTTACATATACATTTGCATATTTGTACACACACATATATATGCAAAGTTATATCTATATGGATGGAATTTAGCTGTCAGACAAAACAATATTCCACCACTAAAAATTAATATAATAAATACATATAAATACTGAGACAATTAGCAGAATATCAATAGCTAAATATAGTCACTACTGAAATTCATATTACTTCAATAACACTCTTCATTGTTTTTGTTTGTGGATATGGCAGCATCTAATTAAAAATTAACAATTCATTTAGTTGTTGTGGTTCTTTAATCTTCTTTAATAAGCTAAAGCCTAAAGATGAATTAAAAAAATACCATTTCTTCCGGCCTGTTTCTCTTTTGGGCCACTAAAATATTTTAGGTGCACATGCCAATTGCTATATCATAATTTTATCAGATTTAGTGTGTTCTATTGTTTCCCAGTGATTTGAATGGTGTTTTCCTTTTCATATACTACAAAGTGATGTTTCTTTCTTCTGTATGCAACATGGTAGGCAATATAATAATCCAGTCTCCATTCAGCTGTTCTAATCTTTCTCAAGCTGTAAAGCATGTCTTCCAGATTTCTCTATGATAAAGGAGTATTTCATATACATATGCAACTTACTGATATTTTTATTTTTTGGTTTATTCTTCTCTCATACAATTAATCCATACAGCAGCTTCTCCTCCTTCCTGTCCTCTCAGCCCCCACCACACCTCCCCTCCTCCCCAGATCCACTGCTTCTCTGTTTCCCTTCATGTAAACAGCGGACATACCAGGAATGTAGCTGGAGTTTTCTCCAGTCCTGCTCAGACCCACAGCCACTCAGACCCAAATAAACACACAGAGGCTTTTATTATTTAAACTGTTTGACCTAATGGCTCAGGCTTCTTGCTATCTAGTTCTTATATCTTAAATTAATCCATTTCTCTTAATCTATAAGTTGCCATGTGTTCCGTGGCTTTACCTGTTGCCTTTACATGCTGATCCCTGGATGGCAGGCTGGCGTCTCCTCCTCAGCCTTCTGTTCCCAGAATTCTCTTCTCTGCTTGTCCCACCTATACTTCCTGCCTGGCTACTGGCCAATTAGCATTTTATTTATACAGAGCGATATCCACAGCACAGGGATATCAACCAAACAGAGCAGAACAAGGTGTAATGAGACTAGTCACAAACCCTCATATCAAGGCTGGACTAGGCATGTCAGGAGGGAGAATGGTCAGAAAAACAGAAAAAGAGTTAGAGATAATCCCACAACCTTGAAGACACTTTTCTTCAACTGTCTATTTCCTTACAAGTTTTAGCACTTTGTAAAACACTTATCAATATTTTGTTCATTTCAAAATGTTGATTTCACAGTTTACTACATCTCCTCATATTTCCCGAGACATAAACTTATTACACATTTATTGGCCTTTGTTCTTTTCTGTTATTTCCTTGAAGGAATCATTTTATTTCCCTCCAATATATCCTTTATCTTCATTTTATTTTTATTTCTGGGAACACAAGTTACTTTTGAGGAAGTATAAATTTCTAGAGAGTAGCTGAGTAACCATGCCTCATTAATGGCAAAAATAATTAAAATGAACTCTCCTTTCTCCAAACATCCTTCTTTTTTAATTTTGTTAATTCAATGGATTGATTTAAGGATTGAAACCAGCTAATTCTTACATGCACAGACACTTTCACTCTATTTGTAAAGAGAGTTTTAGGTCTGTCTTTATATGAGTATATCAATCATTTAACTAAATCTTCCTTTGTTGCTGCTTATAATTATACCCTAGATTCTCTTTTATATGGTTTTCATTTTTCTCATTGGTTAATATGCATCTTTCAATATTTTTATTTTTTTTTCCTGACACAAAATCCTTAAACATAAGAGAATGTGGTTTTGTCCATTATCATGTATCACAGTCTTTTGTTTCTGTGAATAAAATATGTAATATTAATATTTTCTTTAAAGTACTGATAGAAAGATTTCATGTTTTATTGTGCTTGTTGTTTTATTTTTAAGAAAAAGTCCATAATTGGCATAATTTTGTTCACTGTTTAGAAGAATATATTTTCCTTACATTTGTTTTCTGTCCCTTTTCAAAGCTCAGGAACAGGTTTATTTGCTTCCTGGTTTTGACATGAGGAGAAGAAAAACAATAGAATGTTTTGAAAGCAAATTTCCTATAATTTTACTCAGATTGTTATTATGTCAATGTATTTTTTCTGTGGTACAAATGGCTCTATTTTCATTATGAAATTCTATCATATATTTCTATGATCAAATATATCAGGCTGTATTTTGAGTTTCTATCATGTATTATTATATTTTTATACTAATGATGTTATATCTTAGCACTGTTTTTCACATTTTTAAAGTACTTTGTTTTTTATGTAATCATTGACCATTTTAAGCATTTGATAATTTATAATGTGGATCTTAAGATATTTTACTTTTATGTATTCATTGATATATCTTTTACACTAAACTTTGGCTTATTTTTACAATTTCTATGCCTTGGATTGTTCTTTATAAAAATTACACATTATTCTTGCAGTAGTAACCCATGCAGGCATGTGGGATTCCTTTGATATATCCAAATGCATTTCTCTGTCCTTCTTCAACTATTTATTCACTCTTCACAAGTGTCCCACAGCCTGTGCATTTTTATCTTTGGTTGAGTTTGGCAACATTCATGTATAGCTTTTCTCTGCTTCATGATGTCTGTTCTCTGGAGACTTTCTCTTCTATTGCCTAAATAATAAATCAGTCTTTGGAATAAGTGATATTATTCAATTGTCTATACTACCCAAGCAACCCATGCATCTAATGCAATCCTACAAATGTCCCAAAGATATTCCTTTTTTAAAAAATTGATTCTTTGACCTGTATGACAAGAATTTTAAGTTCTTAAAGAAAAATAATTGAAGAAGATATCAGAAAATGTATAGATCTCCCATGCCTTTTGATAGGTAGGATTAGCATAGTAAAAATGGTAATCTTACCAAAAAAATCTACAGATTCAATGCAATCCCTATCAAAATCCCAATGCAATTCTTCACAGACCTCAAAAGAACAATATACAACTTCATATGGAAAAACAAAAAATGCAAGATAGCCAAAACAATCCCATACAATAAAGTGTAGCTGAAGTTTTCTGTGTCCACCCAGCTCCTGCAGCTTGTCAAACCCAAGTAAACACACAGAGACTTATATTAATTAAAATTGTATGGCTTAATCACTCAGGCTCCTTACTAGTGAGATCTTACATCTTAAATTAACCCATTTCTATTCACTTATACCTTGCCACATGGCTTGTGGATTACCGGTATTTTTACATCTTGCTTCTCATGGAGGCAGCTGACAGCCTCTCCTGACTCAGCCTTTCTGTTCCCAGAATTCTCCTTCTCTGCTTATTTCACCTATACTATATTTCCTGCCTGACTGCTGGCCAATCAGCATTTTACTTATCAACCAAATCAGATCAACACATTCAGAGCATACAGAGCAATATCCACAGTAATAAAGCAACTTCCTTCCAGGGGCATCACCATCTCTGACCTTAGGCTCTACAATAGAGCTATAGTAATAAAAAACAGCTTGGTATTGGCACAAAAAACAGACATGTAGATAAATGGAATGGAATTGAAGACCCTGATGTTCATCCAAATACCTATGGACACCGGATTTTTGACAAAGGAGCCAAAACTGTACAATAAAAAAAGAAAGCATCTTCAAATGGTGCTGTCATAACTGGAGGTCAACATGTAGAAGAGTGAAAATAAATGCAGATCTATCCCCATGCACAAAACTCAAGTCCAAATGGATCAAAGATGTCAACATAAATCCAGCTACATTGAACTTGATAGAAGAGAAAGTGGAGGTAGCCTTGAATGCATTGACACAAGGGACCACTGCCTAAATATAACACCAGTAGCACAGACACTGAGAGCAACAATTAATAAATGGGACCTCCTGAAACTGAGAAGCTTCTATAAGTCAAAGGACACAGTCAACAAGACAAAATGGCAGCCTACAGAATGGAACAAGATCTTCACTAATCCTACATCTGAACGAGGGTTGATCTCCAAAATATATAAAGAACTCAAGAAACAAGACATCAAAATACCAAATAATCCAATTTAAAAAATAAGGTACAGAACTAAACAGAAAATTCTCAACAGAAGAATCTCAAATGGCCAAAAGACATTTAAGGAATTGTTCATCATCCTTAGCCCATCAGGAATTGCAAATCAAATGACACTGAGATACCATCTTACACCTGTCAGAATGACTAAGATCAAAATCACTGATGACAACTTATGTTCGAGAGGATGTGGAATAAGGGGAACACTCCTCCATTGCTAGTGGGAGTGCAAACTTGTACAGATACTCTAGATATCATTATGGCATTTTATCAGAAAATTGGAAATCAACCTACCCCAAGACCCAACAATACCACTCTTGGGCATATACCCAAAAGATCCTCAGTCATACCACAAGGTCATTTGCTCAACCATGTTCATAGCAGCATTATTCATAATAGCCAGAACCTGGAAACAACCTAGATGCCCCTCAACTGAAGAATGGATAAGGAAAATGTGGTACATTTACACAATGGAGTATTACTCAGCTATAAAAAATCAATGACATCCTGAAATTTGTAGGCAAATGGATGGAACTAGCAAGAATCATCCTGAGTGAGGTAACTCAGACCCAGAAAGACAATCATGGTATATATTCCTTCTTAAATGGATATTAGATGCAAAGCAAAGGTTAATCAGGCTACAATCCATAACCCCATAGAAGTTAGGTTAAAAATGAGGACCCTGGGATGGAGGGATGGCTCAGCCATTAAAGGCTAGGCTCACAACCAAAAATGAGGACCCTAAGAGTGACACACATGGATTGTCCCAGGGAAAGGAAATGGTTAAGATCTCCTGGATAAACTGGGAGGGGGATAGAAGGGAAGGAATAGGCCATGGGAACAGGAGGGACTGACGTGGTGGAGTGGATGGAGGAATGGAGAGGGAGAACAATGAAAGAGATATCTTGGTAGAGGGAACCATTAGGGCATTATGGAAAAACCTGGTGCTAGGGGAAATTTCTAGGAATCCACAAGGATGACACTAGCTAAGACTCCTAGCAATAATGGAGAGGGTACCTGAACTTACCATCCCCTATAATCAGATTAGTAACTACCCTAATTATTGTCATAGAACCTACATCCAGTAATTAATGGAAGCAGATGCAGTGATCCACAACCAAGCACTGAGCTGAGCTCCTAGTCTTCATTTGAAGAAAGGGACAAGGGATCACAGGAGCAAGTGAGGTCAGGATCACAATAGGGGAAAACCACAGAGACTGATCACCCAAACTGATGGGAGCTCATGGACTCTGGCCTGTCAGCTGGGACCAAACTAGTCCCTTTGAATGTGGGTGACAGTTATGTAGCTAGATTTGGGTGACAGTTATGTAGCTAAATCTCTTTGAGGAGCCCCTGGCAGTAAGACCAGGACTTATCCAAGGTGCATGAAATGCTTTTTTAGAACATATTTCCTAGGGTAGAATACCTTCTCAGCCTTGACACAGATGGGATGGGCTTGGTCCCGCCTCAACTTAGTATGCCAGAATTTATTGAGCCCCCCAAGGGAGGCCTTACTTTCTCTGAGGAGTGGATATGGGGTGGGATGGGAGAAAAGGGGGGACAGGATAAGGGGAAGGAGGAGGAACTTAGATTGGTATGTAAAATGAAAAAATAACTTTAAATAATATTTTTTTAAAAAAGAAAAAAACTGATTCTTTGTGGATTTCACATTATGAATCCCAGTTCAATTTATGTCCCTATCTTCTTGAATCTGCCTCTGCCATTGCAACCTCCCCTGCAAAAGAAAACAAAAACCAGATGAAAGTAACCAACCAACCAAAAATATAAATAAATGGAGAAAAATCCCATTGTGGAAACTGTAGTGTGGCCCAGTGCGTCACACAGTATACCTTTTAGTCCATACATCTTTACTGGTAAGTTTTCATTGCTATGAGTTATTGATCTGACTCAAGACCTTTGGATTCTGCTACACTATTGATAATGGGCTTTCACTGGAGCTCCTCTTACATATCTTGTTGTTGTCCTGTGTTCTGGAGATCCTGCAGTTTTGGATCTACAAGTCTGGCTTTTTCACATACTCTAGCAGTTCATAGATGAGGTGGATGTTGGGATGGGCTAATTCTGAGCCTGAGTGGTAGCTGAGTTGGTCAACCTGCCAGCTTTCTCTATCTTTGCTACCTGGATGAGCTCTCCAGTAGCACCTGTATTGGTTAGCTCACTCAACGCTCCCAGCAACAAGGAATAGGGCCAGTTCTCCTTCTCTCAGGCTCTGGGGTCTGGCGCACCCATACTCACACTACCAGGGCCAGCTCTAGTGTTTTTTCCCAGGCAAAGAGCAGGGCCTGGGTAACAGAAAGATGACCTCCCAAAAGCATTCTTTACATAAATAGAAAACAAATGGTCCTAAAATTTATACAGAGCCACACAAACACAAATAACCAGAGCTGTATTAAACAGGAAAAGTTACATTTGATGCATCATATTTCCTGACTTCAAAATACATAACAAAGGCATAATTATCAAAATACTATATTCATACAAAATGAAGAATAGAGAACAAGAAAACAGAGCAATACAGAAATCAATCCAGACAATCTTCAGCAAGTCTTTCAGTTAACACAAGATAGAGAAAGTCGTTTGATATGATATGATAAAACAAAGGTGTTTCTGGATATGTAGATGAAGGTCGTGAAGTGTTTATGGAAGAGGTATTAGAAGTCACACGCCTAAATTCAGCATTGTTTACAAAATCTGAGATAAGGAATTGGCCTAAAACTCAATTCACAAGGAAGAGAAAAAGATGTTGTATGTAATACAAGGGAATACTAGTCATTCTTTAGAAACTAAGAAATTTTGATATCTGTCTCATCATGGATGATCCTACAAAACATTATGCTGGGTAAAACAATCCAAACTCAGAACAAACAAAGCTCAATTTCACTTATATATGGAATCTAAGATAGCCAAACTCATTAAGTGGAGAGGAGAGAGGCACTTGCCAGGGACTAGGGGAACAAATAGTGAAATGGTGATCAAGAGGCACATTTCAGTCAAGCGAAATGAAGATGTTCTGGAGACTCACACTACAGCAATGTGAATAGAAAGTAACAATACTGTGTTTTAAACTTTAAAATTTTCCCAAACTGTAGAGCTTAAGTATTCTCATCACAGAGTATGATGGAGTGAAAAAGAGGAAAGACTCCCCCTTCCCCTCAAAAAAAAAAGGAAGAATCAAAGGACAGGAGTGATGGAGAGACAAAAGTCTATTCGGATACAGTGAGATCTATTTAAAACTTGTCTGTCTAAAAGTCATGGGGCTAACATTTTTTACAGAGTGGTCATCTCCCATGCTGAGATGTTACAGCATCATAGATATCGGCTCTCCCTACATAGAAACTGATTTTCTACTGTTATCTTTTAAATAATTCTTTACAGAATCTTAAAACTGTCCTTGGGTGTACTGTCTCTCTGATTTATAATCTAATTAGAGCCATTTCCTCTTCTGTCTAGGAAACTGCAGGGCCATTTCATGCACTCAAGTCTCCCAGTAAATTTTAAATCATTATTTCTTCCATGATGTCGAAGTAACTCTGTTTCACTTGTATCTCATAGGAGCTGTAGCCCAAACTTTTCATCAAATATGATTACTCTCATCAGAAAAAAAAAACTTCAATTTTATACTCTACTCTGACAATCCAAAGAATTTCAAAATTTTTTCAATAAAAATAGAGTTCTATTCCTGTCTTTTGAGAAGCATACCTTACACACTACAATTATCAGGCTTGTACATTACAAAAAGAATGAAGCAAAGTGCTTACCACACAAGGGTGAGGAAGGATGTCTTGATTCACCACCCCATGTATAAACAGTATAGCAGTGTCTACTCAGTGTTGAAAAGGAAGAAAGAGGTGGATCTCATGGCCCACGGTAAAACTCCAGATACAGAAGAAAAATCTGTCAGAAAAAGAGAGAGATCAAGAGTAGGGAATATGCCAAGCAGTGTGTGTCCTAAACACATGAACACATAGGCTAATACAAACATGTACACATATGTACACATATACATGCACACATACTTGAAACAAAAAACTCGTGAGCACAAAATTGGAATTGTGACAGATTTTTCATCTTTCTGTAATTAATTAAAGTATATTGAATGTTTTATTAGGATATTTGAGTAGCTAATGCTTAACTAAATCTAAGCATAGATTTGCTCATGTTTTATATTTGGATATGTTCTGGGAGATCAATATGCTTCCAGGCGATAGAATACCAATTTTACTCTATCTACATTATATTTGATTCCAAGCTTTAACTAATTATCTAGAACAAGTCAATTTGAATATCTGTCACCTAAATTTTCTTTAGTCAGAGTTGCTACTACCACAAATACTGCATCTAAGAAGGTACTTAATTGCTTAGAATGTGGGAGTATGGTATTTGGAATAACAGGATACAAGTGACCTGACACAATAAATTGGAACAGGGGGAACTCTTTAGGGAAAGAAGAGGAGAAGAATATAGAAGAAGAGAGGTACATAAAATAACAATGACAATAATAATGTCTGGAAAAGCCACAAGGAATCATACTATTAACTACTTACCAAAAAACTCACCTATAATGCCCATATTAGCATATATATAGTTTCAATTAGTCTTTGTCAACAAGGCTGATGATACTTCCTCTAAGAGACAATGAGCACCCAACCAAACCCCAATACCAGGTGTAAGACAACTTTTGAATTCTTGGCAAAGGCTGTACGAGAAACTCCCAAAACACACAGCCTATTGCTATTACCCTTGGTTAAACCTGAGAGGTGGAAAGTAAGTCTCTGTTGCTGAAGACACTATGTACTTCAGAAACAAGACCTGACCTAGAACTGACCTGAATGCACCTTCCCTGAGGACTAGCTTCATGGTACCAGAAGGTACCAGGCCAGCTTCCAAAGGAGAGAGACAACCAAGTGTCCTACCCGTCTACAGCCTAGGAATAACAGTAACAGTCAAGTTGGTACAAATCCCTCAAGGTGGAGTAGTGAGATGCATACCTTGGCAGTAACCAACAGCTCTTTAATTGGGCTTAAGACCCACTCAACGAGAGAGAGAGACAGAGAGAGACCATACCTGATACTGGAAACATAGCTAACTGCTCAGAGCTAATAAAGTCATAGAAGAGAATCTGCAACCACTAATTTACTAAAGCAGCATAATTCCTAACAACAATCTAGAAATATTTATACTCATACCCACAGATAACTGTCATCTTCACCCCTCATCAAGGAAACTTCTCTTTGCAACAGAGGGAGACCATAAGGAAAACCACAACCAATCATAATGCAGAGTCATGAAGCCCAGTCCCAAGGCAAAGAGTTATAAAACACTTCCCCAAGGCCTGGGGAAGAGGGATTAAAAAAGATGTAAGAGCCAGATGATCAGGGAATTTGCTGTGAGATTATGTCTTATAATAATATCAGAAACTGTAACTATAAAGTTTCACGAATATGACTACCAAAATGTGATCTGAACAAGGATGACACTAAGGAACATGGAAAAGTGGACAGAGAAAAGCCCACAAGGTCCTGACCCTACACAAAGAACTACAGGCAAGTAAGGAGAGCTGGAAAAAGGAGAAGTGGCCTTCCCTAAGGAAAAGCACACAAATCTGATGCCCAGTGCTAGGCAGTCAGCCATGAAAACATGCATACAGATAGCATTATGCAGACTTAACAGGTTATATTTAGGAATATATATGTATATACAAATACAAATATGCATGTAATAACAATTAGAAAAAAAAGAAAAATGGAGATCATGAATTTGTAAAAGAGTAAGAAGAGATATATAGAAGGACTTTTAGGGAGGAACTGGAAGGGATAGATATTATAATTGAATTTTGGTCTCTAAAGAAAAAGGAAAAGGAGGAGAAGGAAGGGGAAGAAGAAGAAAGTAGAAGAAGTACAATGATGAAAAGAAGGAGGAGGAGGAGGAGGAGGAGGAGGAGGAGGAGGAGGAGGAGGAGGAGGAGGAGGAGGAGGAGGAGAAGAAGAAGAAGAAGAAGAAGAAGAAGAAGAAGAAGAAGAAGAAGAAGAAGAAGAAGAAGAAGAAGAAGAAGAACACATGCTTGGGATTAGTCTGACTGTCTTCCTATTATGGAATCTATTGTTATTTTCTTGCCATTCATTACTGTTTATTATTGGATTACAGATAGAGACAGAGTTATTAATTGTAGACATACTGGACTTTCAATTCACTCTTCTCTTTCCTTACCATCCAGAATGCAGGTATTATAGGCATACACCATGCCTGCCAAGCTCAATAACCTGTTTCTCATTTATCTATCTCTCAATTGCAAATAAATAAATAAATAAACAATAAACAGTGCATGCTCCTTTGTACCTCTTTTTATAAATGATTTTGACAAGGAAGTTTTCTGTAATAACTCCCATGAAGACATATACTGTGAGTTTTATTCTTTATAATTTCATTGCCTTGTGATGTACTTTAAGCAACAAAATGGAGTAGGAGCAACATTGATCCAATTCAGCAGCCTTAAGAATTTCTTCACAGTTCTGTTTATTGTACTAGAATCTTGAAACTACTGTGGATTTGCCCAACCAAATCTTTTGAAGGAAAAGAGACCTTATAAACTAGAGACGCATCTACCCAATTGAGTTCCCAAAGGCACCATCAACCTTTAATCCATGGTTGACTGCAATCCACAAGTTACAGAGCAGAGTCAAAAGACAAAAGCTTCTAACTGAACTCACATTCAATAGTGTCCTGTGGAGCTATAATGAAGTAAGTAACATTCTACTCTACTCAGAGTGTGTTCTTGTTCAGCAATAGCAAGCAACCAAGCCACAGCTCTACCACTCAGTAGTATCTCCATTCCTGTGCCCTAAGTTGTAAATAGTTACTAAATTACCTGACAAGCAAAACTGACATTGTGTAGTATATTGAAAGTTTCAAATAGGCTGATAATAATATTACATATCTTTTCTCTAGAGCAGGTATTATATTTAATGTATCAGTTCTGATTCATTGTGAAAGAATCTAGAAATCCAACAGGGCATGCATATATGAGAGCATCAAGAGAAAACATGCACATTTTAATTTCATGTTTATAGATATTACTACATTTGTTATTGCTTTTAGCTTCCTCACAAATATATCTCAATGTCATCCATGAATATTAACTGAGGGTACTCAAGCAATGCTCCATGATTCTTGGACACCAATACAGTTTATACCAGGCTAGAATGTCTTTAAAATAGGCTACATATTTTATAATTTTATTTTTTAATATATCCATTTTGTATAATTAAATACAAATAAAAAAGCCAAGTAAGAAACCATTTACTTCATGAACACTTATAATGAGTACACAATATAAAGGTTAAACATGAAGTGTACAATGAGCCTAAATATGATAATGCCTTCATACAGGTAACTATTTTTTATTCTTCTCTCACACAATATATCCCGACTGCCGTTTCCCCTCCTCCATTCCTCCAAGTCCTCTGCCTCCACTTTCCCTCTTAAATCTAAACTCTCTTGGGAAGTGAAAGCAATAAGTGTAGGCTCAGAGAAATATACAATGAAATAAATATTTATAAGTTGGTCCTAGCAGGATTATAAAATAATTGAGCTGAATGGTTTTGACTTTGTTGTCTCCAATCATAAGAAATAACACTTCAAACTGTTTCCTTAAATTTATTTTAAAGATATTTCTCTGTCATCTTGAGTTTCAAATAATAGATGACTAACAACTCCCAACTCACGCTCTTTTTTTTTAAACTAAAATATTCACAAGTTACATACAAATATAGAAAAACAAGTAATAATAGGGAAATCAAGTGTCAAAATCCACCTGGAATACAAATTGGAGAAACAAACAGACTCCATGTCAGGGAACAGATTAATCCCAAAGTGTTTCCTGGTATTAAAACCAGTCTTTTGGGTAAGTGGAGATGTGGGATATTTTCCATTCAATAGATCAGGCATTTCAAATAGGTTGATGAATGAAGATTAAATTATAGTTTTAATAGTAACTACTCACCTAGGCATAGTATGTGATATAATAATAAGCTGAAATCAATTATTTCATGATGCTAAATGTTTAAATACATCATTCCATTTAATTTTTGTAAAAAAATATATTTATGTCAGCTTTCTGTTACTATAACAAATACAGGAGACAGTCAGTTTGAAAAGAGAAAAAGGATTATTTGACTGTTAGTTTTCAGGTTTCAGTCTAGTACTACTTGATCTGGAGTGAGGTGTATATCATGGTAGGAGCACATGATAGAGGAAAGGTATCAAGAAAGACCTCACAGCCAGCCTGTGGCGGCACACACCTTTAATCCCAGCACTCAGGAGGCAGAGGCAGGCGAATCTCTGTGAGTTCAAGGCCAGCCTGGTCTACAAAGCAAGTTCCAGGAAAGGCACAAAGCTACACAGAGAAACCCTGTCTCAACAAACAAATAAACAAACAAAAAACAAGAGAGACCTCACAATAAAGTTCCATGTGAAGAAGCCACAGGGCAGTTGTCTAATGTAAGAAATAGTAAGAAATAGAAGGAAAACATATTAGCACACAATAATTTATCTTTTTGCTCTGGCACTACAGTTATTTCTTTATAATAGGAAATGTGTTTTCCACACCAGGACGATGAGGCAGGAAATCCATAAAGGAAAGCATTAGGGAAGGGGTGTGGATGGGGTTTGAAAAAGCAGAACTGAAATCCAAAACATCATCCCAGCAGAAAGTGAAGCTTGATTCACATCTAATATTATTTCTAAATGATCTGGGAAATTCAGGGCCTCTGTTAGTGTTAGATGCTTCCCAGGAAGATGTCACTGTCTGGGGATGAGAGCCCGAGGCCAAGAAGATAGGAATGAGGAGGCAGAGTTCTCAGGCCACACGACTCCTCAGGTTCAGGCAGTCTAGTGTTTAAGTTTTGCTATTTCAATATTTCAGAGTATCTTCAGGCCTCTCTCCCACATGTATTGATAAAGCTCTTGCTGATTTCTTAAACTTAGTAATTTAGTACATTCTATATTGCTGTCAATATATACAAAATATTTTCAAACACAGAGACCTACAATTATACCTTTATAGAAGAGAAATTCTATATGATATTTTTATTAATTTTTTGAGAATTTCATACATGCATATAAGATATTTTGATCATATTCATTCCCTGCTCCTTCCCATAACTCTTTCCAGATCAGTCTCTACTTTTCTTCCTTCTTCTAACTTCCTATTTTTTTTTATTGTTTATAATGACCCATCTGCAGTGGAGTTTGGTTTAATAACCAGAGTCTTCATCCCAGAGAAAACTGGTGCTCCTCTCCCTAATAGCCACCAACTTCAACAACTCCTCAGCCATGAGCTGAGGCCCATGGGCCTCTATCCACTCCATGCTAGAATGCTGACTGGCTTGTTAATTTGCAGGTCTTGTTCAGGCAGTCCCAGCTGCCATGAGTTCACAAATACCTGGTCTTGTGCTATCTGTTTATATGTTTAACTTGGAATGTAAACTATTCTTAAGTACATTTGAATTCACACAATTTCTTATTGGAGTTGAGCATTTTTCCCTTTTGAGAACGCCAATCACACAGGCAGTTTTTAGGCACTGTATCAAATGCCCTACTTGAGCATCCATTGCCATATTACAGAAAAGATGTCAAGGGCCTCCAGATGGTGAAAGAACTTAGTTAAGAAAAAAAGTAAGCTTTGATTTTAAGTTGCCCCCAGAATATGCACTTTTAACAATTATCTTAATCCAAATGTTCAAACAATAGTTTACCACTTGATACTGGGAGATATAAAGCTTTGGAAGCCAGCAATGCCCGCCATCATACAATGAATCCAAAGCTTGGAGTGGATGCAAATATTTTCTAACATGAAGATGTACACAGAGCTTACTTCCTCTCATATAGTGCTTGCCTAATTAAAAAAATTGCTATAGAATGTACAGTTTAATTATAGACTAAATATTATTTAAGAAGCTGATACAAAACTGTGGGTTGTTAGAAGAGTTAATATAGTGGCTTCATATTGCAAACAGGAAAGACAAATTTCAATACTGTTGCCATCATTGTTAAATTATCATGCATATTGTAAGTACAAAACACTGAAAATGCCGAAGTCAGTTGTTCATACTTATTAAAGAAAGACTGTCATTGCAGTATTAAAGATCAAAAAAAGAGAAACTGCAGAAAGGGAATGTTATTGATGCAAAATTGACTTCTAAATGATAGAGGATGCTTTGAGGATAGAACTCTTTAATAGCTGATAATTTAACTTAAATTAAAGCAAGCATGAGGCAATAAAACATATTGAATTAATTGAGTCAAGGTCGTGAATCTTTTATATAAAACCACTTTTCAGCTGAAGTTTAAGATTTAGAGTAATCTTTGCAATTTTAATATAGTAAATTCTTTATTTCTCATAAATGTGAAGTCATTTCTTCACATTCTGTCTTTATTATTTGCTTCATTGCAGAACTCTTAAAAGTTGTGGTAAAATTTGTCACTGACTTTTAAATGGTTTTTAGATTTTCATATTCTTAAAAGTTACATAGGCAGTAGGTATATCTCAATTCAATTCAATATAAGTATAAGTACTTTATTTCCTATCAGTGAGTATGCTAGTGTAGTTAGAATTACTTAATTTTTATTAACTTGACTGCCTTAAAGGATAGTTACCAAGTCTTTATTCATAAGTTAGACTTTCTTCTTAAGCAATATTTCACTAAAGACAAATTATACATTTCCACAATGATGTTTGCTCTTATTTTAAGGTGAAATAGAGGATAAAAATACAGATAATAGTGTTATATATACAGGAACCTAAGGGCAATACTCTAGGCACCACCATAAAATTCACTATAAAAGAATGACTCCAGTTTTTGCCTAGAAAATAAGTGTGTGTATGCAGGCATGTTCATGAACGTGTGTGCACACAAATGCATATGTGTGTACCCATATGTGTATATGTATGTGCATACATATAGAGTTTATTCTAGTAAATATGTTACTATAGTTTTAAAAAAGAAATCCTTGTAATTTCCTTTTTAGACTAATTTAATCATCTGAAAATTGAAGTGCCAGACTAAATAAAATCCATGGCAACTTGTTAATCTTTCACATTACATAAAGACATTATCAGTAAGTTTTTTGCTGAGATTAGCCTAAGGTTCAACATGTGGTGTACAGAACTCAAATGCAATTAACATCAGCTGATTTATTGAAAACTTCCTCAGCACCCATGTTGTGTGTTGGCATTTGTTGTTTAATATGAGAACCCTTAGGTGACATTGCCAAACAATGTGCCCTCTGGATACAAAGACCAATATCCTCTTTCATCACATTGCTCCATTTCCTTACATGATCTCTTTGTAGTCTACATAGGTATTATAATCTAGTAACATAATTCTTTGCAAAGGTGTCTTGGTAAGAACAAGAGATTATGCAGATCATCATGCTATACTATTTTATTAATGCTAAGGAGTGTTAACTTGTATTTTTGACAACTTCACACGTCTATAATGCATTCTGATCAAATTTATCTCATCTGCTTTTATTTGCCTCCTACCCCCACAGACCTCCACACGCCCTTCTACAAACCTCCCATTTCATATTCATGGGATACTTTTGTTGCTGCTGTTTGGTTGATTAGTCAGGTTTTTCCTTAGTGACTCACTGGGTTTAGCAGCCACTATTTGGGCATAGGTATGAAGATATCCACTTTTTGATCACTAGTACTCACTTATGTATCATTTGTATATTTTCTATAATATAGTGCATTACTCCCTTATATAAATATAAAGGTGTCATACAGTTACCAACTAAATCACAAACAAATAACCTTCCTTTTACATTTAAGATATCTTGAGTTTGCTTTCTGTCATTAAAATACAAAATCTCTAAAATTACGGGGGAAATCCATGCATTTAACAGACCCAAAATTGTCAAAAACTAATAAAAGTTGTAAAGTGAAGATTCCTCCATTTTCAAGCTGGGACATTTTACCCTATGAATAGCACAGCTCTCAGAAACATTTGCCTCATGAAATTTTGGCTACTCCCCATCTGTGTCTCCTGAGATAGGTGATTAGAAGTTAGGATATTGGTGATATGAATTGCTTATGCCTTCTTCTGTAATCTACAGAGAAAGCCAGGCTGTGATTGAGTCTGATCACGGGAAAGATGTGAAGGAAAAAAAAAGAGCTTTGCTTGCAAAATGTTTTCTGCTTAAAGTCGGCAGTTCAAATAGCAGAAGCCAAATTGTTAAGTAATTGTTCTGACAGAAAAGTCAACTATTTAACCTCAAATTATCATTAATGCTACATGAAGAGATGGGCAATTAGAGATAACATTGGCTATAAAATATTTCAATTTAAGACTAGCCAGAGTGAATAAACATGTATAACTGAATGTTCTAGTCCCTTTTTAAACACGTCCCTTCATATAATAACAAAGATGACATTTATGTCCTAGGATGCTGTGTGGGATTGGGGTCCAAAAAAACTAGCTCTCATGACCGTAGTCTAATATTTCTGAGGAAATGGTTTCTAGTAGGTGATAAGAGAGCATTCCAAAAGTACTGCTCAAATAGTCTTACATCAGAGTCTATATTTAAAGACTAACTAATTTATTGCCTCAGGATTAATTTTTAACTTGTGGAACTTCAAAAACAAGAATGGGGGCTGAAAAGATGGCTAAGCAGGTTAAAAAAAAAAAAAAAGCTTACTGCCAAATCTGACAACTTGAGTTAGATTTCCAGAATAAACATCATAGAATGAGAGAACTGATCTTCTGACCTCCACACATGTGCTGTGACATACACACAGGCACACACACACACACACACACACACACACACACACACACACACACACAGAGAGGGAGAGAGAGAGAGAGAGAGAGAGAGAGAGAGAGAGAGAGAGAGAGAGAGAGAGAGAGAGATTGTGAATCCTCCACATCCAAGATCTTGGTCTTTGCAACCAGGCCAAATAAAAATAAAAGGGATATGCACAAATACATACAAATTGAATGTGCTGAGTCTGTTTTGTTGTTTATAAGTATATGTGTAGAATATTATTTTAGGATGTGTTACATTGGTTTATGCTGTGTAACATCTGTTTGATGATGCAAAGATGTGTTCCTTTTTTTAACCCTGTGAATCTGTATTACTGTGCCTGTCTAAAACACCTGATGGTCTAATAAAGAGCTGAATGGCCAATAGCAAGGCAGGAGAAAGGATAGGTGGGGTTGGCAAGAAGAGAGAATGTACGGAAGGAGAAATCTGAGAGAAAAAGGAATGAGAAGCAAGAGAACAAGGAGAGGAGAATGCCAGGGGCCAGCCACCCAGCCACACAGCCAGCCAGAGTAAGAGTGAAAGTAAGGTATACTGAAGGAAAAAGGAAAAAGCCCAGCGGCAAAAGGCAGATGGGGATAATTTAAAATTAGGAAGAGCTGGCTAGAAATAAGCCAAGCTAAGCCTGGGCATTGATAATTAAGAATATGCCTCTTGGTGTGATTTATTCGGAAGCTGGGAGGCGGGCATCCCAAAAGAGCAAGAGAGCAAAACAACCAGCAACATAAATGGTTTCAGTTCTGATCACTCTACATTATTAGGGATAAGGAATCTCATCCCTGAGAGCCTAATTCTCCTACTTCCAGAAATGAGGAATGGCAAGGAGTTTTTGTATAGGTATGGGACATCCCCTTCCACTTTATTGATACTGCTCTTGCTGTTTGCTACTGTTATTGCTCCTGCTTGCTTATGCAACCATTTCTAGGAGAAACTATTTCACAATAGAATTCCTGGTATACTGGCTTTTACAGTCTTTCCACCCCTTCCTCTGCAACACCATAAATTCAGGAGCAGTCATATGTCAGCTTACAAACACATCTAATGAAAAAGGAGTTATCAACTTGAGAGTGTGGGGCTCAATGGGATGGGTTCAAAGGGGAGTAACTGCAGAGAAAGCAAAAGAAAGAAAGGGAAGAGGGAAAGTGCTGCAATTCTATTCAAATTGAAAACATTAAAAACAGATTTAAAAAATTAAAAATGAACAAAAGGGTACATTGAACAAGAGTCTTTCTTGGGATCGATGAAAAACAAAGAGTAAGCGAGGTACTCTCTGGTGACATGACTTGGATGGGGTAAGGGGCCCAAATGCCAACAAATACTGTCACTGACCCACAATGGACTACTTAAATCTAAATACATTATCTCTCAGAGATGCTTTATTTAAATACAGGAAATGAATTCTCTTCCTTATAGAAGGGGTAAAGTTTACTTGTAAGTAATAGATCTATTCTATTAGAGGAAAGAGAGTAAAAGTCTAATTCTAGGGTATTTGAATCTTAATTCTTTTTTTTTCCTCATGATTTAAAAAATTACTACACTCATTCTTTATGGTAGCAAGACATTTTCTTTCCTAAAATCTTTTCCCATCTGATGAAGTTATCAGTTGTATTAGTACAATTCTCCATTGCAAGGGTTACATATAAGAGGTAGAAATAATAAAGTTATAATAATAGAAATATGAAATGGATCAAGACCCCATTTAACAGACTGAAGAGTTGAACCATTTCTGCTATCTCATAGAGATAAGGGCAGAACTCTGATTGTAGCTCTGGGTAACATTTTCCTAGATTTTGGTAGATATCTTTCACACAATTTCCATTTGTCATAAATCTTTATCTACTTTGCAAGCCTTCATGAACACAGAACAAGGTAAATACAAAAATGCATGCTGAAATTAAATTTCTTTATGTTTTTCAGAAACAAAATCAGCGAAGAAAGTAAAAGATATTTTCAAGATGTTGAAAAAGAAAAAAATAAAAACTAAAAACAGAATTATATTTTGAAAACACCTCCAAATACACTAAAATAATGTTGATATATACATTCAAGCATTTTGGGATGCTGAGAGAATCTTTCACCAGAGGATTGACTTGACAAGGCATGAGGGATGGACCAGTCAGACATGTGAAATGAGACAAAAAGTGAAGAATATTGGAAATATGAATACAAATAGTTAATTTTGTACTCTGAAATTCATTTGGAGGAGATAATGGAGTTCTTAGATATGAAAGAAGTTGCAACACATTTCTCAAAGACTCCATTCTTTCAAGTCTTAGGTGAGGTATTTTCAGATGGTAGGAACACATCAGATAGCCAAACTCTTTATAATGGATGCAATAAACAAGAGAATGAAGAGGATAGGCCCACAGTCCTGCTCCAGGACATGCTTCAGTGAGCTTTCAAGTTTCAACCTAGCTCTTTATCTTAAAGATGGAATCACCTCTCCAAAACTTTTATCCTACGCATCACATTTTAGCACACTGCCATTTGGGGACATTTAAGATCAGAGTTATTACAGACAACCACAAGCAAAATTATAAATATAAGATAAAATACAAGTTAATTAATGCTTGATTGTGCCCCAAAGAGCAACATATAATAGAATGGAATAAGGAGAAAATGAGACAAAGAGAAAATATTCACTGGGGTATAAATAAACGTTGTCATATTAGAAAACACAATAATGTAAGAGGATTAAAAATTAAAACTAGAAAGCAGGTCTTATCAAGTTGCATTGCAAAGCAAGATAAATATATGTCATCTATTAGTCATAAACTTTAATTATTGAAAGCCAGGCAAGCATTTATCATATTAAAATGGGACGGTTATATCACTACTAAACTTGTACATAGCCACGAAAAAAGAATATGCACATAAGGGAAAAATGTGTTGTGATGGAAAATATAATTTCAGACACTTAAACAATTAAAAACATGCTGCAATTAATTAAAATTACATGACAATGAAAATGTAGAAATGTAAGGAAAATAGTAAGTACCCCTTAATTAGATATTTTAACATTAATAATAAATAATTGATTAATACAGTAAGCAAAGCACCATTAAAAAATAGACATACTTGGGAGACAGATGCAATGGGATTGCTTCAAATCCAGTGTGAAATACACAGCAATCAGTATATACAACATGATTCTGTCTCAAAAAACCAAGAAAGAAAATGATAGAATTTTAATATCATTCTTCACATAGTTTTAATTCTGTATTTGCAGAACACTATGACAGCAAAGGCTCAGCACATGGATGTTAGTGTCAAATTCATTTTCTCGTGGTTGAACAGCAAGTAGCTTACTGGCTGGCCCATCTTCTCAGCCTGTTGGGCTTTTCAGAAGCTATTGTCTTGTTTTGCTTGTGTGTTTTGTTGGTAGCTATTTTAGACAGGGCCTTGTGTAACCTTGGGTCATATCAAACTTGCTTTGTAGCCAAGAATGATTTTGAATTCCTGATCCTCTTGACTCTACCTTGAATGTGCTGATGTTGCAGGTGATCATGACCATGCTAAACTCTTTTGCTCAAATTCTGTATATAAAAAGTACCAAGACAAAGCAAACTGCTAGGGAATAATAGAATTCATATTTCAGTTTCAGGTTAAGTGTGTAAATGTAATTTGCTACTATTTGGAATAGAAATGCTTGCATTTGAAAAATAAAAGTCTTCAAAACCATTGGTTGAGGCTTAGTTTCATCTCAATATGTGGAATTTGGAAGCTTTCTTTCCTGTTTTCATTATAAGAAAAAAATCTGAACATACTCAACACCAAGACAGAGAAGTACAACTTTGGAAGAGAGGCACAGAACCTGAAGCCTATACAATGGAGCCATTGTCTGCAAGAAGAGTTAAACCTATTTTTAACAAGTAGCTGGTAGCCCAGTATGAATAAACTGGACCATTAAAAACAAAACAATTCATACAAATTTAATTTGTAATTCAACTTTAAAAAAACAAACTCAAAATGTACAAAATATTAAAAGACAATAAAACAGCACAATACTAAGTAACCACAAATCATGGTGCTAAATAATACTAAAAATCAAGGAGATATTTAATTTTACAGTGAGCCACTGCTTTGCATCTTTTGAAGTGACTAAAATACGTGAAAATTTGAATATGTACAGGAATGTAGACACCTGCCTCACAAAACTGAAATGATACCATATGTATGGAGCACTTTTTACTGGATGTACAGAAACATAGATAACAGATGAGTAATGGCTAGATAGAAAGACAGAGATAGGCATGTAGACAGGTAATGACACATTAATTTCAGTGTTGTCATCTAGAGCAATCAATAAATAATTACACAAAAACTACTCTAGGGATAGTCATACCAAATTCATTCTGAATTATTAAATGTTGACATCAACCTAAATATCTATAGATTAGTGGCATGTTCTGCTAATGGTTTAAATAGAAAGGAAGCATTAATAAGTACATGCTGAGACTTAAGGAAAACTATGCCAAGTGAAAAGAAGCCAGACTCAGATGTATGCATACTTTGTTTTCTAAGATGTTTAATAGCAGGCAAATAACAGGTTGATAAAAATGAGAAGAGTAATCACCTCTGCCTTTAATGGAGCATGGAGAAAAAATCCGAAGTGATAAATGCATTCTACCTCTTCATTGTGGAACTGATTTAAATGAGTGTATTCATTTTCAAGGTCCTTAGAAGTCTACAGTTTACTACAGGTAGATCATGCCTCTATATAATAATACAAAAATTCCAGAACAAAACATTTAAATATTTGTTACTTTAATTGTATATTAAATATTTAATTCATCTTTTAAAACAGTTATACTGTATTTTATTTTATACATCTAGGTTATGTTTAACATTTATGTAAATACATTTTTTATTTGATGGCAGTTACTCTTAAATTTTCATTTATGCAAATTAAAGTTCAGATTTAACATTGTAATATAAAGCTCTTTTACCCTGCATATGTCATGTATTTATTCATGACAAATACCTTTCACTCTTACGCTTTATAGTTGTTAGTAGACAATTCCAGAATGAATGCTATCATATACATTACAATCTGCTAGGACAAAGATGCTCAGTGAGTTACAACTAATCCAGGAATAGCCATTACAATGTCTATAAGGCCTGAGGGTGTTCATTGACTCAGCTGAATGAGTTCTTATATGAAAACTTTTTATAGAGAGGATAAGCCAATCTTGCTAAGAGTGATTAGGGCATAAGAAAAATGTATCAGGTTTTGGTACTTTGACTCTGTAGGAGAAAGCTATTATGCATAAGGAAACATTGAGAAGGGAAATTTAAGTAAAATATAATGTTTGTTTTTAAATTAAGATAACAAGTAAACATATTTAGAGATTAAGAAGGGGGACTTTTGTCAAGGGAGAAATGAACTGTACAGAAACTAAGAGAATATTTTCTAAGACAAGGTAACTAAAATGAAAACATGTATAGATCATAATCACAACTAGACTTATTTTCACAAGAAATGATGGAGACTCCATCCATTTTCACAGCAGGTAAGGAGAAAAGCATACTGTACCCACTTCTTTGTGATAGTAAAAATCCCTGCTAAAGGTGTACTGGAGAGAGGCTGATAGAATAAAAGCAATGCAGAAAAGTCAGTAAGTAACAGTAAGTATACAGAATGCATGTCTTTGATCTCTGTGTGGTGTGATGCTTCTTATCACAGCTCAATTTCTGCCATTCAGTGGTGCTCAATGTAAGTTGTTAGAATAACCTAGCGCTTGGGTTTCACTACACAAGAATAAGAACAGAATAGCAAAAGTAATTTTACATAATGCAGAAAGATGATTAAGAGAATACTAAAGAGATAAAGGCATGGATGACTTAAAAAATACTAACAGGATAAATACAACTCAAAACAAGAAGCAAAGGATCAACTCATTTTATTTTCTGGTAAATAAACTCAATATCATGAGTTTCCTCTTCAACTCCCAGCATCTTTCATACACCAGTAAATTAACATCACGAAATTGGAAAAAGAACAGCTGGTCCAGAGCTGTGCATGGTTTTCCTGAAGCAGATGACAGCCTCCCAGAGGACACACTAAGTTACAAGTAATGGCAGAGTGTGCATTTGGGTTTAGTGAGCCCACGGTAGGATCTATCACATTGCCACAGCAAGTCAGGAGTTTTGTGAAATATTTCCTGCCATATGGGGATTGCTAACTTTAGGAGAAATCAAATATTGTTTTAATTCCCGTAGACTGCTCTGATTGATTTATAGAAAACTTTCACACAAGTAAATCTCAGAAACAAAATGAAAGAAGAGAAAAATGTATTCATTATTTTTTTAACAGTTCAGCGCTTCCCTTGTTCTTCCCTTGACTTGGCACAGTAATGATGGCTCGTCACATTTCAAATGTAATCCCTTTTTCTGCTTCTCCAGCCTGGGTCACACAATACACATCATGACACGGGTATGGTTCTGTTAATCAATGGGCAACAACCAACTCTTTGTCTTGTTATTCTAATCCCTGAAGTGACGTTTTTTCCTTCGATTATTATTCTGACTGGAAGAAACAGACTGATGTGTTTTTATCTGAGCAGCAGAGAGCTGCTGATTTGTAAAGTAACTTCAGAAAATGATTCAAAGAGCATTTATTTCCTTTAGATTTTTTTATAATAATAGATTGAAATTATTTTAAAAAGGACCTTTTTGTTGATTACTTGTTTATCAAAACAATAGATGGTTCAGTGTGGGGCTTGCAGTATGAAAAACAAAATACAATATTGCATAAAATATAATCATAAGTCACTAAAATATCTATATTAAATTAACTTAATTTGTACATAGTTCCTTTGAGAAAGTAAATACCGTAGACACTTTAATTTTATAAACTGTAACATTTATATTGAGTAAGTATATGCTATCTCAAAATCATATAGACGCAGGATAGAATTTTAAAGAATGTAGAAATGTAGATAAATGTGAACTCAGGAAGCCCAGGGGCTATAAAATGTTCTTGTAATATTTGATTTCTTTAGACTGTTTTACATTATTTTGCCTCAAAGGATCCTGCCAACTCACAGAGGAAGCAAACTGCAACAAAATTATGATAAAATATGAAAACAAACAATATTAATTATTTAAAACACATAAGACATAAAACAGATGCACATGAAAAATATTAGTGTGCTACGAACTTTCCATCAGACAAGAGGTGACAGAAAATTATTAATACACATGGATCTTTTAAAAAGTCCCTAAAATAGAAAGCAGACAACATTGTTCTTGGAATTAAAATAGAGACAAAAGTTCATGTGTAAAGTTTCATACTTGTGTCAATGCACTGCACATGTCTGTGGTGATATTTCTATGATAAGGGCAGTAATAAAGGAAACACCCCCAGTATTCTTTGTGTATGTGTGTGTGTCTTTGAGAAGAGTGTAGGTACATGTGTAAGTATATAGGTGTATGCAGACAAGTGTAGAGACCAAAGATTATTATCAGGTGTCCTTCTTTAGTGATTTCCATCCTATTTTTGAGACAGGGTCTCTCTCTGAACTTAGAGCTCAGTAATTGTTTATACTGACTGGCTATCAAGTCAGTATATGCACCCCACAGCACTGGGGTTACAGGGGCATGCTGCCTTTCCAAGCTTTTTTTCATGGGCATGGGGAATGTGATCTCAGGTCTTCTTGTGTATGCAGCAAGCACTTCATTCACTGAGTCAATGCCCCAGCCTGTATCTCCAGGCTTGAAATAGTCTCTTATTAGATACTAGTAACTGGTATTAAAATACAACTTAATAAAAGTGCTTACATAAAGCATTGTGTGAAGTGTGAGCAAATACAAGCTTCAAATCACCTGAAATAGTGTGGATGTGGATGTGTGTGCATGTTTGTATATCTGGGTGCTAATTATATACCTAGTTATAAATCAATTGCACTGAAATTACATGCCATTTGTCTATATTATATGGCATTATTATCTAACAATCCATGCCATTAATATACCATGTTCTTTTACAAAAACTCCTTTAACTTTTAAGCCGTTATTGAGAAATCAGATCAAATACCATTTCCTCTTTAATTTTCAACAAGAATCAGCATCATGTTTCTCTGTGGCCTCAAATAATATTGAATAGAATTCCCTATACCATTCTGAACTTATTTTCCAGTTGATTTTTTTTGTTTTGTTTTATTTTTCGAAACAGGGTTTCTCTGTGTAGCTTTGCGCCTTTCCTGGAACTCGCTTTGGAGACCAGGTTGGCCTCGAACTCACAGAGATCCGCCTGCCTCTGCCTCCCCAGTGCTGGGATTAAAGGCGTGCACCACCACCGCCAGGCGATTTTTTTTTTTTTTTATCTGAGTACGGGCTCTACCAAGCAGTACAATTATACTTGTCTTGAGTCCAAAATTCAAAAAAATATTTTGAAAGGAACAAATTTAGTGAAAAGAATATATTTTGATGAGGTAAAAAAATTGATATGGAACCTAGGTTTTAGTGTTTCTTGTTAATTTCCTCACATCCTTTGAGGATATGTTTTATTTGTTTCTTTGTTTCTTGAGATCTGCCTGCCTTTGCCTGGAGCAGAGATTAAAGACATGTGACACTGTGCAAAACTTGGAAGATTTTTTTTATATGTATTTTTTTCTTGAGATATAGGTCTGTAACTTTGCTCTGTTTTGAAGGACCACATGTGTATGCATTCACGGGATAGAAAAATGTGTGGACATTTACACACATTCTCTGAATGCTCTAATGAATGTTTCAAATGACAAGTTGTAGATTATATTTTAGAAGTCCTCAAATAGAAAGCTTTCCTCATAGACCTTATAAATGTCCTTAGTGGATTTAGTATCTGATTTTTATTTGCACTTATTAGTGGAGAAAGTATACACTCCCAGTGTATCCTAAGGAACAACTATATATGCTCCATCAGGCTTTTGTTTCTTTGTTGCTATGAGTTACAGTTGCTTAAACTAAGAGAGAACAATAAGCCAATTGTATATTGATGGAAGATGAAGAAGGCATTGACTCCTAGAAACAATTATGATTAAATGACTACATGATTTATGACAATAAGAAAACAGGTGAATATATCAATTTAAATATGCTCCATATTTTTATATCAAACATGGAATTGAAAATACTCTTCCTAATAGTAAGTCTCATTTAGAAAACCATGTTTCCCTGAATTTATAGCAGATTGTATGTCAGTTTAGACAAAGCTCATTAAGTTAATTTGAATTATGTAGTTCACTGTGGTTTTTCAATAGCTTGAGAGAGTCATAGTCTGAGTATAAAACCAAAATTAAAGAAAATAGATATATTTGAATATCTCAATCTCACAAATCATTGTCCTAAGACACAGACATTCAAATGTATAGATTCCTCACAATCCAAATCGTTCACATACCTCGGCAGTAGCTTATAGGAGAGATAAAATGTATTGTCATTCTTCCTGAGAATTCAGCTAGGACAGACATAAGACATTATTAGGAGAAACATACAAAATTTTATTTAGTGAATTTGCATGGTCATGAGATACTTCAATAGGAAGATAAATACTCCCTCACCCCAAAATGAGATGGCTCCACTGGCTTATATTTTAGAGTATTTTTTACATTTTAAAGCTTAGCAACTCAGAAAACCTAAAATTTGTGAGGCCAGTACAAGAAGATAATCAATCACGTTGACATGAGAGAATCACAGTTCTCAGCTTCAGCTGCACGTCTCTGGTGATGGGGATGTTTTTATGCTGTTGGCATAACAAGGACATCTTTCACAGGCATTTCTTCTTCTGCTTTCCAGAAGGAAATGAAGGTCAGTGTGCCCTTGTTATCTGTTACTTTCCAGGGAATGCCTGTCAGAAAGGTAACATATTTAGGCACGGCATGCCCTAAATTCCTTCAATTTACAAGTGCTTATGAAGAGCATGGAAGCATGTTATAGTCTCAGACAAAAGCTGAGAACTAATGGTAGCACCTTCATTTCATGTCTGACCACCTTTCTTATATAAAATAGAAACTTAAGTATTTTATATCTTGCTGTCAAAACTTAATAGGTAACATAAGTGTCTCAGCCAAATGAGATGTTCTCAAATGATGATTTCTCCTCTCTCCTTTCTGTGATGTTGTTATTTTCTGTGTTTTAAATGTTTCACAATGAATATTCTACCACCTAAAATGTATTTTATTTATTAATTAATTGGTTTACTGGTGTGTGTGTGGGTGTGGGTGAGTCTAAACACACTTGTGGTGTAGAATCATGTACCTGTCTGTGCATGTGTAGAGGACTGGAGAGGGTGCTAGACCACTTGGAGCTAGAGTGCCAGCATTTTTAGGCTGGCGGAGGCGGGAGGAGTGCTATTACAAGGGTGCTCGGTCCTCCATGCAGCAAGCACCCTTACCTGATGAGTCATATTTCTAGCTCTAATTTTTTTTTTTTTTTTTTTTTTTTTTTTGGTTTTTCGAGACAGGGTTTCTCTGTGTAGCTTTGCGCCTTTCCTGGGACTCACTTGGTAGCCCAGGCTGGCCTCGAACTCACAGAGATCCGCCTGGCTCTGCCTCCCGAGTGCTGGGATTAAAGGCGTGCGCCACCATCTAGCTCTAATTTTTAATCAGTGTTTCTCATCCTTTTATGCTTATGCCACACTAAAAATCTGAAACTTCTACCAACAGGAAAATGGATTTAAAAATAGCGATGATAAGTGATCAAAGTTGAGAACTTTTTCTCTGGATAATTTTACTCAGTGCCAATTCCCTTTCACTGCTTATGTGAGATGTTTACATACATCCAAAAATTAGTCCATAGATTGGGTTAGCTCACCAAATAAGTCTGTCATTAATGTAGATCAGAAAATGCCTCTTGAGAAAGACTGTTTAGCTAACAACAAAAATCATCAAAGGGAATCAGGGAAATAACTATTGAAATGTATCACTCCTGTGCAAATGTGCAAAGACCTAGGGCTCTTCTGTGGTCTTGACATCTGCCACCTAAAGGTCCATACATTAAAGGATTAGTCCTCAGGGTGCCATTGTTGAGAGCTGGTGGGTGGGGGCCTTTAGAAGGTGGGACAATGGTGTTCCTGTGGTCACTGCAGAAATGCCTTTGAAGGAGATCATGGCAGCCTATTCTCCATCCTTCCCTTCACTCTTACATTTGACATGATGTGCTGCTTTATCTGAGGCTCAAATAATAGGTCGCTTCATTCAGAGTTAGATTGGAAACTCCACACCTGTGAGACAATACAAGCCTTTTCACTTTATAAGTTAATATCTTAGGTATTTTGTTGTGGTAATAAGAAGGGACTGGTATAATCCTAGTATATTAGCTGTTTCCTCAACACAGCAGTCAATGTATGAAGTTATAAATTGTCTATGCAATTGCTTCAGATGAAAAGTAATGTTTCTGATTCAGTATGTAACTGTGAGATTAAATAGTAAAGTTTTAAAATAAGAATATTGATGAAAAATTATCTGTGAGAAATGTAATATATCTAAATTCACTGCATAGATTCTTTTTGAGATTTCCTTTTATTTATAGTCTTTTGTATATATGTGTGTTTGTAAATGTATGACACGAGGGTACACTGCCAGTGGAGGCCAGAAGAGGACATCAGATGCCCTGGAGCTGCAGTTAGAGGCAGGTGTGAGGCACTTGACATAAATACTTAGAATCAAAACCCAGTCCTATAAAAGAACAGTATGTGCTTTTCCATTCATTCATCTTTCAAGCCCTATCATGTAGATTCTTATGATAAGCATTTCTTCTGATTTATGGGGTCCAATTCTTTTTTATTTTTAATTGGAACTTTTTAAAAAATGCCATACATACGTGCTATATTTACATCAATTACACTACCCACAGATCCTCCAATCCATCTATGTGTGTGTGTTTAGGGATGACCACTTGATAGATAACTTATCAGGGAGATCATCCCTAAAGAAAACTGTTTCTACTTTATCAATAGCCATTGATTGCCCATAGTTCTTCACCTATAGGTGAAACCCTGTGAAATTCCTTCTGTTCAATTTATTATGGCAGCTTGTGTTAAGCAAACACATGGTTGATATTTCTTGGTAAGTTATTCATAACAGAGACCCCTAAAATGCCATCTTAAACTGATCCCCACTTATTTTCTACATTCTAATTTCTAACCTTTTTGGAATGGATATCTAGGATTACATTGCTGCAAACTCGTGACACAGAATTATTTCAATTCTTCAGAAAACCCAGGACTTATCTTTCCATCCTAGTCACAGTAAGAAGTATCACAACATGCTTAGTTCTCCCACCCAGAGCACAAACATAGACTTCAATCAATAAATTTACACTAGACTTTCACCCAGAGATGAAGTTCTTGAGATAATTCCTTTTCTGCTTCAAATTTTCTCATTAAAACCTTCTCTATATTCTGTTGAAAATTTCCTATCTTCTTTCTAGTTGGCTCCTAGTATCTACTCTTTTTATCAATTAGCATCTACAATCCTTATGTTTCTTTTTTTAAAAAAACTAATTCAATGTAATTGTTTAATTGTATTTCAAGAATTTTAATAACTTCCAAGAGGCCAGAGAATAACACTTAAAATTTTGGTATTTTAGTATATAAATCATGAGATTGATGACTGAAGTTAAACCCTCACATACTGCCCTGCCACATGACATTTTTTAACTATACAATACTATGATGTTCAAACAGGCTATCCAACACTTGGCTCCATGTCATCTCTCAGTACATCCTGCCTTCCTCTTCCACTGTAAACTCGGAGGCTGATAAACTGCATCGTTGTGCTACTCTTTGCAGAGTTTATAAGATGATGCCTGCAACAGGCTGTCTGCAGCACAGTGAGGGAAATGTTCAAATATTTTTTACTAAAAATCAATTTATTTCCTCTATCCATTTATTTCTCAAATAATCACAAAGGAAGTCACACTGTTTGACAGACTTATCAAAGGATTTAAGTATAAGAGATATGAAAAACATAAAGACATGAACCCAATATATGTATAAATGTCCCATGATAATTTGGTCAGGGTATGTTAGCTTCCTCAATCAGCCGCAACTTGTGCATTTAAGAACAACTATCAGAAAGATACATTCCAGAATGATCTAATGTCAGATGCGTTGACTCTACAGTCAATCATGCATCTTAACCTGTATAGACAGCCATAGCATGGATATCAGGAAAAATAGGTACTAATAAAATAAACTATATTCCAAGTTGAACACGAAGACTGCCCAGATAGCCTTCCCCCTTTAATATAATATCATCAATTGTATACAATAGTCCAGTGGGGGGAAAAAGTAGGAATCAATGAAGCCATGTTAGTTCTACAAGGAAATCAAAATCAAACTACTTCCTGCCATCAAAATGAAGAACTAAGGTATCAATTACCAGGAAATTCTATCTTTAACCAGTTCTCACACTTTCTTTAAAACAAAATTTGTCATTCCAAAATAATTTTACACTTTTGCACACTTTGCACTTTTAAAATCCAGAATAACTTTCTTAGAATATTTCCTTTCCATTATGATTATTTATGGCTTATTAATTTCACTTCAGCTTTTCAATTTTTCTTTTGCTTTTAATTTGAATTTTCATTTCTGACACATTTAACACAGATTAATAATATATGAGATTGACAAAAACTGAAATAATTCAGTAGGCTGATAAAGGTAAACAAACTGAACAAATTTAAAAGTCACTTAACCACTTCAAAATTGTAGTGTGTTCAGGTTCTGGGAGGTGATGCGCTTGTATTCAGGAAACTACATTTACTTGTGGGACTGATTTTAGCTGCATGACTATACTTCTCCCTTCTTCGTCTCTTTTATGTCTTCCATCTGTTATTCTCTTGAATATATCTTCTACATTAGTATCCTTGTGTCCTTGGCATCCTAACCCATGCCTTGAATCAATACTTTTGGCCTTTTATACCTTCCACATTTTGTTTTTGATTCCACATTTTTCATCCCCTTTAAGTGCACAAAATATCAAGTAGTATATAATTTCTATGTCCTTCTTAATATATAATGTTTCAATATTCCATAGTTTTCTTAAATGGTATTTGAATGGCTGCATAGTTTGGCATAAAAATATATTAACCATTAATATTCTTATATCTTGCAATCAGATATTTATGTTTCTGTGTAAACTAGCTCTATATGACCATTCTTTTAACTCATATTTATTGCTGCCTTAGATTTGCTTCCTGTTATTGCGATAAAATACCATGACAAAAGCATCTTAGGGGAGAAGGGCTTATTTTAGCGCACAATTCCAGGTTGCAGTCCCTCATTGCAGGGAAGTCAAAGCATAAGGAACATGAAGCAGATAGTTATACCCACAGTAAGAAGAGAGAGAGGGAATATGGCCATGCTTGTTAGTGTTCTGCTCACTTTTTCCTTTTGTACATAATCCATTGCCAAAGCCCTGGGTATAGACTGCCCACTTTCAAACTGCTTCTTCCCACATCAATTAGCACAGTGAAGGTAATCTCCACCTCAGGCATTCCCACTGACCAATCTTTCTGGACAATCAGCCCCTCATTGAGACTATCTTTTCAAGTGGTTTTATGCTGTGTTAAGTCAACAATGATAACTAACCACCACACCTTCTGGAAAATTCAAGTGTATTTCCTAGAAGACAGCCTATGAGCTATCCAAATGCTTTCAGAATATTGTGCACAAAATTCTTTGTAGAAGTGATAAACTGGTTTCTGTGAATTCATTGGTAGAAGGCTTCTTATTTACAAAATTGTGAACTATCATTTACTAATTAATTTTAAATTGAATTACTTAAGTAATGGATTTCATAAATTATCTTTTATTACATCAATTTTATTATTCACTGGTGAATAACTTAACCATCTTATCTGCCTTTATTTTTCTGTTGTTTATTTACAAAAATATGAAATCATATAGCTCATTTGTAAGATTAATACATATGAGTATAAATAGTGATTTTGTAGAAACACAAGAAGAGTTAATATTAACCTAGTATACAGTACTAATTTCACATATACATCAGCCATGATGAAAAATGTGTAATTGCTTGTGGTGGAAACATGCAGTTACTATCATTACAAATGTTTCACAAAAACCTTTAGTATGCAGGTTGTTATTATTATTACCTTTAAAATAATGCTGTGTCTTCCAACTCTGTCAACTGAGTCTTTTATAACATGACTTATGACTGAAATATTCAGACAAAAATTGTAGGTTTTTAAAAATTACTATTATTTCGTGTGTTTGAGTGTTTTAATTGCATGTATATCTGTACCCTACTTGTGTGTCTTCTAGCTATGACACCTAGAAAAGTGTACCAGATCCTCTGTAACTGTAGTTACAGATGGTTAAGAGCCACTGTGTAGGTGTTGAGAATCCAAAGTAACCTCTGGAAGGATAGCTAGTCCACTTAACCGAGTCATTGCTTCAGCCCTAACAATGGTATTTTAAGTCTTCCTAGTGTAAGGTTTAGGCCCTATATCCTCTGCCTCCTCTCCCTTCGGGGACGATGTTTCTAACCCACTTTTCTCTCACCTCAGCCTCCATAACATACATCATGTTACTGGATCTAAGACTTGGTTAGTTTCCAGTAGCTACCACTGATGACTGCAAATGCCAGAATCTCCGGAGATCTACCTGCATTTTTAGCTGTAGTTTTCCTGTGTCCACCAGGCTCCTACAGCTGCTCAGACTCAAGTAAACACACAGAGACTTATATTATTTATAAACTGTATGGCTGTGGCAGGCTTCTTGCTATCTAGTTCTTATATCTTAAAGTAACCCATTTCTATTAATCTATAAGTTGCCACGTAGCTTGTGGCTTACTGGTACTTTTACATTTTACTTCCTCTATGTCTGGCTGGTGACTCCTGACTCAGCTTTCCTGTTCCCAGAATTCTCTTCTCTGCTTGTCCTGCCTATGCTTCCTGCCTGGCTACTGGCCAATCAGCATTTTATTTATTAACAAATCAGAGCAACACATTCACAGCACACAGAGTGATATCCAAAGCATCCACTATTTATATATTTGGGAAATTTTCTATGGTTCTTTCTGTGGAAACAGACTCTGATAACTTCTGTGAACTATCCAAAGTAGACTTGCCAAACACTCTGTAAATATGGTTTCCATTTTTCATTCTTATAAAGCCAAGAAGAGCTTTCAAGGATGTTGATTCCAGTTGAAAGTATCTGTGCATTTCTCCATGCTCATGAAGTTTGTATAGCAAACAAAATGTTCTGGGTTTGTCAATGTAAAGCAGATAAAATAGGATATCAACATTCTAGCTGCACAGCCAGCTTGCTAAAATGACAAACAAGATGGCTACTGTCTTTGCTTACTTGCTATCCCCTTCTTGGAAATATAGGAAATGAATTTGTATGCTGCTACCACTGCCCCTGAATCCTTCTCATGTCTTTCCTGCATGTCAGCCTCCTACTTGCTTCCATGCCTGCTGTTAGTCTTCCTCAACTCCTCTCCCTGCACTGCCTCCTCCTCTGTCTCTTTCTCTCCCTTCTTTTTCTTCCCTCTTTCCTCCTTCACCCTTTCTCCTATATTTCTGTAAATAAGATATTGAGACTGGTGAGGCGATCTGGATCTTGACATTCTACAGAGGAAAGCAAGAGGGTCCCTGAAGCTACACATTTTCTGTCTACATTTTTTCTCATCCACATCTCATGTTGCGACATCAGCCCTAACCCATCCAATAAGTAAATAAACCAAACTATTCAAGACAAAAAATATGATATGAAATTCAAAAGAAAAATTAATTTGATAATTGTACCTGACTAGTACATATTTTTCATAGCAAAATATGTAATGGTTTTCTTAAATACAGTGGTATAATTCCTAATAATTAATTCTTAAAAAGAAACTACCAAAGATTTTCTAACCCTTTCAATATAAATCTTAGTTCCAAATTGATATCAAAGTATATCTCAGAAGCTCATTTAGTGTTTAGACACACTAAGCAGTATATCAAATTCAAACTAACTTGTGCATGCTAATTTTGGTTGTAGGCACATAGATAATCTTAAGAAGATCCAATAGACAATTGCTTAAGAATGCATACTGTTCTTATCATGAATAATGTTTACTAAGGAGTATAAATTCCCACATAGAAGACTGTCTGTGATCAAAAAGAGAAAATATAAAGTTTCTCTTCTTTGAGACTATAAAAATATATGGTCCAGTTTCCAAGAGAATGAGAATTGAAGATCATGAATTTGAGATCAACTTGGGTTACATAGAGAGAACATATTTCAAATTTAGATAATGACCATAAGTTATGAGAGAGGATATAAAGCTAATTGTTTTATAGTTCTAACTCTGTTATGGAGTTTGAATTTGTGGTGGCAAATAAGTGAAAAGATATACAGATTTGATCCTGGGAGGATAAAATTGAATGTGAAGCTCCCATCTTCTGCTGCAAATAACCACTTTAACTATGTAAAAATTTATTGAATTGTATGGCCTTTGGTCTGGTAAATTTTAGTCGGTGAATATTTTTTCTATTTGCAACATTTTTCAAAATAAAAATTTAAATTTAAAAAGGAATAAATCAAAATTTAAATATAAAAGCCTTTTAGGTGAATTTTAACTGCAAAGCTGAGTTTTTTAAAAAGAAGACTACATGAGCAGGGAGGCATTAGCTGAAATACTCCAAGCTACAAGATATAGTATCCAAATGTTTGAGTTGCTGCTGCACATAACCATGAACCTTAGGGATCTCAGAGTCCAAGTGGTGTCTACTTACATCCCACTCACTGAATCAGCCATCCAATTTGACTACTCTACCTATGTGGTAGAGACCTTCTATGCTTCCCCTTGAATATTGGCTCCCTTCTTGTGCTGAATACAGTCTTTACCACTTCCTCAAAATTATGTTCTGAATACTTATTTTGAGATAGTAGAAAATTCTGAATTTTTTTTTTCTATTTATCTTCTAATAAGAAAAATAACACCTAGGGACAAGATTTTACTCTTGAGTGATAAAGTTTTGGCATCTCCATGGTGATGGTAGAGTATAGGGCGATAGAGTTAAAAACAAGTAGGAAGTAAATGATTTTATACTTTTGTTCAGTTTATTTTATAAGGAGATAGAATAATTAAATAGAGTCTCCATGCCTTTGAGTTTGAGTCAGAATTAATCCAATTTAAATATTTCCAAAAATTTTCTTAACAATCTATTTCTCTGTAATTATATGGAAATATGAAAGTGAGGAAAAATAGAGTTTAAAGTTTTCATGAAATAATCATGATTCATATCAAAAAGGCCATGGGCAGGAAGCATTCTCAAACTGTGCACTGTGCTGTTTTATCAAGACCTTGTGAGCATACCATGACTCACAGTTATATCAATAACCTACAAAACAGTAAACTTCAAATGGAACATAATTTTGGCAAGTTTAGCTTTGGCATGAAATACAGTCTCTTTCTGTGAAATGAGGGCATGGAAAAAGAAAGAAGGGAATTAGCTTTTCACTTTCTTCAATGTTGTACACATTTCACTTATATTGAATCCTCACAATTCTAGAATTATATTTCATTTCAATAATAAAAGGGTTGATGCCTAAAACTATGCAATTTACCAAAAGAAATCTAAAAGAAAGAAACAATGAAAAGGAGGAAGGAAGGAAAGTAAGAAGAGAGGAAATAAGAAATAAGAGAGAGAGAGAGAGAGAGAGAGAGAGAGAGAGAACAGAAACTTCAATTCAAACCCAGTTCATAACTATGGGCATGGCTTTATGACTACCACAATTTTAGTTAATTAACAAAAGATCCTGTGGCATTAGGTTGTCAAAACTGAAATAATAATTTCATACCTTTATTTCCCACTTCTAGTCATGCTTTAGGAAGTTTGCAAAGGTTAAAAGCAGGAAGAACCTGAACTCAGACTTCACTACTTTAATCACATTAATGTAACTAGTAAATAGTATGATAGAGTGTATAAGATTATTTCAAATTTACTTACAATAGATGGTTGATTGAGAAGATGGAAAGATCTGCCATGATCATGGGTCAATAGGATTAACATAGTAAAAATGACAATCTTATCAAAAGCAATCTACAGATTCAATGCAATCCCCATTAAAATCTCAACACAATTCTTTGCAGAACTTGAAAGAACAATAATCAACTTCATATGGAAAAACAAAAAATCCTGGATAGATAAAACAATCCTGTACAATAAAAGAACTTCCTGAGGTATCACCATCCCCGATTCAAGCTCTACTGCAGAGTATAGTAATAAAACCTACATGGTATTGGTATAAAAACAGATAGGTAGATTAATGGAATTGTATTGAAGACTTAAATGTAAATCCACCTGATTTTTGACAAAGAAGCCAAAATTATACAATTGGTAAAAAGAAAGCATCTTCAACAAATGTTACTGGTCTAACTTGATGTTGGCATGTAGAAGAATACAAATAGATCCATATCTATCACTTGCACAAAATTTACGTCCAAGTGGATTAAAGACCTCAACATAAATCCAGATACACTACACTGATATAAGAGAAAGTGGGAAATAATCATAAATGCATTGGCAAAAACATCTTGAATAGAACACCAATAGCATAGGAACTAAGATCAAAAATTAATAAATGGGATGTCATAAAATTGAAGTTTCTGCAAGCCAAAGGACACCATAAATAGGATAAAACAGCAGCCTACATAATGGGAAAAGATCTTCACCAACTCCAAATCTAACAGTGAGCTGATTTCTAAAATATATACAGAATTGAAGAAACTAGATATCAACAAGCCAAGTAATCCAATTAAAATTGGGATACATATCTAAACAGAGAATTTTCAACAGAAGAATCTCAAATGGTCAAGAAACACTTAAGGATATGTTCAACATCTTTAGCCATCAGGGAAATGCAAATCAAAATGACTCAGAGTCCATTTTATACCTGTCAGAATGACTAAGATTAAAAACAAAAATGATAAGTTATGCTGGAGAGGATCTGGGGCAAGGGGAACACTCCTCCATTGCTGGTGGGAGTGCAAACTTTTATAGCCACTTTGGAAGTCCAGTGTGGCAGTTTCTCAGAAAACTGGTAATCAATCTATCACTAGACCAAACTATATCACTCTTGGGCATATACCCAAAAGATGCTCAATCATACCACAAGACAGTTGCTCATCTATGTTCATAGCAGCTTTATTTATAATAGCCAGAACCTAGAAACAACCTAGAGGTCCTTCAACCAAGGAATGGATATAGAAAATGGGGTACATTTACACAATAGAGTATTAACAATAACACCAGGAAATATGAAGGCAAATGAATGGAACTAGAAAAATCATCCTATGTGAGGTAACCCAGACTGAGAAAGACAAATATGGCATGTAGTCATTCATATTAGCTGTAAATTAAAGGATAGCTATGCCATGATCCACAGACACAGAGAGACTAGGTGGCAAGGAGCATTCATGGGAGGGACACTAGGATATCCCTGGGATAAGGAAATAGAAGTGACTTTGTGAGTAGGGGAGGGCAGGTAGAGGATGGGAACATGAGTGATCAGGTTGGGTGAGGTTGTGAAGAGGAGGAAAATACTGAAAGAAACTACTAGAAAGGGAAGGCATTTGGGGGTTAGGTAAAAACCTAGCACGTTGTGGGATAATCTTTTTGTACACAATGAAGATATGCCACTCTGATTAGCATAATAAATATTGGAAGGGCCAATAGCAAGGCAGTATTTCCAGGCACAGAGCACACTGGGAACAAGAAGAGTGTAGATGCCAGGAGACTCAGAGGAAGCAGCATGAGCAATACAGAATAAAGGTAACTAACCAGGCCACATAAAAGAGTTTAGATTAAAATATATGGATTAATTTAAGTTATAAGAGCTAGTTAGAAACAAGCCTAAGCTATTGGCAGAACTTTCATAATTAATAAGTCTCTACGTCATTTTTGGGGGGCTAGCAGTACAGAAAAATCTGACTACAAATAATGCCCAACATGGGGCCCGAAATTCCACATAAGACCTGATAAAGCCCCGCCCCAAAAGGCTCCAAACACATGAAAATGGAACCAAATGCAGCTTCCTAATCTGACAGTCTCTCATGCAGACTGTTGTACAGAGATGGATCTCTCTGTTGCTGCAGGCTTGAGCCCCCAGTACACCATGAGCTATGGTACATGGCAGTGATTTAAGGTTTTCTCATACAGACAGAAAATGTTACAGATATCTGTAAAGCAGATTCAGTTGGAAAAATAACTTCTAAACTGGTTACAGTGTGTTGAAAAATGTGCATAGGTTTTAAAAAAATTAAAAGGTATAGACAGTCATAAAAATAGTTTAAAAATAATAGCAAAGTCTTTAAAAAGAGAAGTATAATAATAATAATAATAATAATAATAATAATAATAGAATAAGTCACATAAGGATGAGAAATGTAACACAGGGAATTTGGACCTTATAAGGTGCTTTGTTAATTTTGAATTTTTTGAATGCTAATGAACAGACATCAGCTGCTGAGAAACACTGAAGTTTGGAAGGGAATGATAAATTAAACCAACCTGTTAGGAATGCCTTAGCTTTAAAACAGAAGTAAAAAACATTCATTAAGTTGGGGAAGAGGTTATGCTTTTGTTTCCACATGAAACAAAAGGTTGTGGATTCTTTCCAAGTTAATAGAGATCAGATTTGACCAGAGAAGACCTCCTGAGTATTTTGGCTAAAGACATTGAGGATGAAGCCAAAGGGGAGGTCACATGTAAGCTTCTACCTCTACATGGGAACAGCTCAAAGATGAGATGAGACATGTTAAATCTTGTTGGCTATAGAGTACTCATGACTTATTTTTAAATGCTATCCTTTCATATGTCATGGATAGATATTTATGTTATAGTTTGGCTATTCAGTCCAAACAGACTTATAAATTTGACAGATGTCTTTTACCTGCTCAAAAATAGAACAGAAAAATATTTAACCGACTTGTTCACACCACACATTCCATACTTGTGTTAATGCAGATATGATGTTACCTTTAAATGTTTGTGTTTTCAGAGCAAGGGGACCACTCACCAATGAAAACAGGTGATCCAAGTGATCCTCCCTCTCAGAGTGGCTCTGTTGCAGTTTCCTCAGAGTTCTGCATGAAGGCAGCTGGCTGAGATGGCAAAGCCTTATGCACTATTCCAGCCAAGACTTCAGATAAGCCTTGCAGTATTCCCTTATACTCAAACAGGACTTGACATTATCTTACCTTTCTCAAGGTCCCTGAAAGATATCATCACCAAACAGCAGAAAGCAGTCTAGAAAAAATGAAGACCATATTCCCAAGAGGAAGGATGTGAGTTTTTTGGTCATTTGGTGGATTATGGATGTTTGTCATCATCTAGAGGTTTTTGTTACAAGTTATTATTGGTAAAGGTCAGAAAAAAAAATCCTGAAGAACGGAGATTAGTTTCAGGCATCTCCTTCTAGAAAGAAAAGGGGGGCATATAGGAATGATAGGATAAAAGGATAGATTATTGAATCTACTTCAAAATAACAACAACTAATAATGTCAAATATTTTACATTAGTAGGGACTTTTGTATTTTGATTCAAATTTAAGGTTATTTTTGTTATACTGTATATATGTTTCTACTCTTACTTAAGGTATTGTACCTATGCAGCTCATTTAAAAATATAATGTAAAGTTTAAGTCCTTGAAAGCTATTTAAGATAATAAAGAAATACAGATTAGTGGTTAGTCATCTAGAACAATCAAACTTATATGTTAAGTATGTTTTCAAGGTCATACAGAGATATATTTTAGATAGATGGGTGATCTTCAAATACTTCAAAGACTCACAGATTATGGAATTAAAAATGTTTTAAGAACATAAGGCTTTTCATGTCAATGAGACATGTCTGCTTCTGGCAGCACCAGGATGATGAGCATCAAAGAACCTCCATATGGAGTTCGCTTTCTTTGTGGCAAAAGCTAGTCACTGGGCAAGAAACTGCTCTTGACTAGACTGCTGACAGCTACTGTCCAAATTGGACAAGCAGGATACAAAGGAAAGCATCTGCCAACCTTTGACAAGACAAAGTAGGATATTCCTTCAAAATTCCTGCTTCACAGAAAGGTCTGTTACATATTCTATGCCTGTTGAACCAAGATGAATGATTCAACATTGGAGAAGAATCTCAGGTGACTGTATAGGCTACCAGCTCTTTCTGTCATTTCTGTAGTTTTGGAAGTTGTTTGGTCTGCAGTTCCTGTTTACTCAAGTAATAGTTTGTCCTTCTTGGGTCTCTAATGGAGATTAAAGACTAGATAGGTATAGTTTTCCAGTTATTCTTTCACCAAATTCAGAAAAAAACTTACACATGATACGTAAAATTTGTAAGGTTGAGACACATAAAAGCTTAAGTTATTTATATAAAAATATTTTGAGGTCTAAAAAGATAGTTTTAAGTTGGTATTACAAATTATGATAAAAAATGTTTTAAGTATAAAACTTTGGATTCATCAGGATAGGATAGATAATAGAGTGTTTTCTTCTAAGATGACAAATAAAAATGGACTGGACGTTGTGAATGTAACTCTTGCTTGATAATTGTTTTTATTGTATATAGTTTCATTTGTTAAAGTTAATATCTTTCCTTTCTATTTAGATAATACCTGATAATTTTTCTTAGTGTATATAGTTTTACTATGTTTGAGTTAAAAACCTTTTCTTTTTATTTAGACAAAAGGGGGAAATGTTATGAAATAATCTTTTTGTACAATGTGAAGATGTGTCACTCTGATTGGCTTAATAAAAAGCAGAACTTCCAATAGCTAGGCAGGATTTTCAGGTACAAAGATGCTGGGAACAAAAGGGCAGAGATGCCAGGAGACATGGAGGAAGCAGCATTGGCAACACAGTAACTCTATACAATAGAGTAAGGGAACCAGGTCATGTAAAATGTCTAGATTAAAAGATATGGGTTAATTTAAGTTATGACAGCTAGTTAGAAACAAGTCTAAGCTATTGGCTGAGCTTTCATATTAATAGTAAGTCTCCATGTCACTTTTTGGGAGCTGGTAGTACGAAAAATACAATTACACTGGCACAAGGGAATCTCCCAGCAATCTACAAGGATGGCCCCAGCTAAGACTCCTAGCAATAGCAGATATGTAGCCTGAACCAATCATCTCCTGTGACTAGGCAAATCTTCAAGTGATGGGAGTGGAAAACTAACCTTGCCACATAACATTCAACCTACAGTCTGTTCTGCCTATGGAATGTGCTGGGGTAAAGGTAGCCTAGAAATTGAGAGAGTGGCCAACCAATTCTCTGTCTAGCCTATAACCTATGCCAGGAAGGTAATCCCAACCTACACACTGTCTGGTCCTCCTGGACCCACAGGCTGGATGACCCAGAGAGCTAGGATTCAACCAAACATGACTGGAAGAAAAACAAATGTCAATGTAATGATGCCTAGTGATGTTCTGCTGTATACATAGTTTGGTGTCTGGCATCATTGTCATCAAAGAGGCTTCATCCATAAACTGATGGAAACAGATTCCAAGACTCACAGCCAAACTTTAAACTGAGTTTGGGGAATCCTGCAGGAGAAAAAAAGAATTATATAAACCAAAGGGTCAGGAAAACCACAGGAAAACTCACAGAATCGACTAACCTGGACTCACAGGAGTTCACAGAGACTGAACCAACAACCAGGGAGTCTGCATAGGACTGACCTAGGCTCTCTGCATAAAGGCTAGAGTTGTGTAGCTTTGTCCTCTTATGGAACTCGTAACAGTGGGAACAGTGCTGATTCCAAATCTTCTGGCTTTTGGGACCCTACTTCTCATACTTGGTCACCTTGCCCAGCACTAATGCACGGGGAGGTGCTTATTCTTACTGAAACTTGATATGACATGTTTTGTTGATACTCATGGGAGACCTGACCTTACCTAAAAAGAAACAGAGTATAAGAAGATTGGGGGGAGGGGCGTGTTAGGAACTGGGAGGAGAGAAGTGAGGGAAAACTATGGCTAATACATAAAATAAATAAATAAAATTATTAAAAAAAATAAATACGCCGGGCTTTGGTGGCTCATGCCTTTAATCCCAGCACTTGGGAGGCAGAGGCAGGTGTATTTTTGTGCATTCGAGGCCAGCCTGGTCTACAGAGTGAGATCCAGGAAAGGCACAAAGCTACACAGAGAAACCCTATCTTGAAAAACCAAAAAAATAAATAAATAAATAAAAGATTTATCAATATGTAGTAACAAGAGAATATTTAAATCACCCAAAGTGTGGAGTGGAAATGTTAAATATAAATAATACATCAGAGGTATACATGTCTTTTTCTGATAAGATATAAAATTAAAAATATAAAACCATTATTCTTCTTGAAGTAAGTTTTATGATTAGGTTAGGTCAATTTAATGTCTTATCATTGCAAATCTATCAAAGCATTTTGAGTAGAGAAGAAATCTTCTAAAAATTGATGTTGTTTGATATTTTGTTTGCGTTCTGACACATAAAGCTTGCCTAGAGATCAGAGAAGCAGAGCAGCCAGTCACTAGAACCTTCTTACCTCTACGAAATCTCAGAACAAATCGAGCATCCTGTCTCTACAACTACTCATACTGAATGGACTGTAAGGGGCAAGATCCTGTCTCCACCCACCTTATATTCCTATCTCCACCTCCCTAATGCTGAGATTAAATCTCTGAGCCTTCTATATGCTGCGATTAAAGGCATGAGCCTCCCAGGTGCTGGGATTAAAGGTGTAAGATACCATTGCCCAGCACTATTTCTCTTTTAGACTGGTTCAATCTCATGTAGGCCAGGGTGGCCTTGACCTCTCGATCTTCCTGCTTTCTAGAAAGCGAATTATGTATAAAACCTTGGACTCACAAAGACAGGATAGATAATGGAGTCTTTTCTTTGAATTTGTCAAATGCTAATAGACTAGACACTGTTAGTGTAATTATTCTCTCTCTCTCTCTCTATATATATATATATATAAATTATATTTATATATATATAAATTATCATACATAGTTTTTCTATGTTAGTTAAATCCTCTGTTTTTTATTCTAGACAAAAAGAGGGAAATGTATGATATTTTGCTTGTGTTCTTACAAACAAAGCTTGCCTGGAGATCACAGGGCAGAGTTAGCCACTAGTTAACCATAGAGGCTAGGCAGAGGTGGCACACACCTTTTACCCTAGCACTTGGAAGGAGAAAGCAAGAAGATAATGTAGCTGGAGTTTTCTCCAGTCCTGCCGAGCCCCACAGACCCCACAACTGCTTATAAAATAATTACTCAGAAGCTCATATTAATTAACTGCTCAGTCATTAGCTCAGGCCTGCCACTGTCCTATCTCTTACACTTAAACTCAGCCCATTTCTGTTAATATGTCGCCACATATTCCATGGCTTTACCTGCTGCCTTTACATGCTGCTCCCTGGAAGGCAGGCTGGTGTCTCTTCTCCTCAGCCTTCCACTTCCCAGACTTCTTCTCTCTCTTTGTCCTGCCTATACTTCCTGCCTGGCTACTGGCCAATCAGTGTTTTATTTATCAATCATCCACAGCACTTTCCCTTATATTTTTTTTACACACATTGTAAACCATTTAAAGTCTTGTTCCATCTGAATCTGCCTTACTGTGTAAATATTGCTTTAAACTGTAGCATTACTAGGGCTAAAATAGCAGCTTTGGCTGGTGGCTCCACCCACCTCAGCTTCCCCACATGGAGATGGTATGTTTACCCCCAGCTTCAGTGGAACCATGCTCACTGCCAGAGGCAGTGGGTCTATGCCTCTATCAAAGCAGCATTAGTCCAGAAACTTTTTTTTTTTGGTACTAGCAAAGGCTAAATCCATCGTGCAGCATAATGTGCCACTTGCAGACACCTCATTCCTGCCATACTGCAGGTCAAGTATGCACGCCAGGAACCCGCCATAGTAACTCAAACCCACAGGCTGCCGCTAACTTGAGACAGACAACTAGGAAGCTGTTTTTAGCTCCGTTTTAGAATCTTCTTTCTCAGGCTTTAGGTGGAAACTCTTGCCAGCAAGTTGGGCGCCATTTGTAGCTGGAGTTTTCTCCCATCCTGCCTAGCCCCATGGACCTCACAACCTCTTATAAAATAATCACTCAGAAGCTCATATTAATTAAACCACTTGGCCATTAGCTCAGGCCTACCACTGTCTATCTCTTACACTTAAACTCAGCCCATTTCTGTTAATCAGTATGTCACCACATGTTCTGTGGCTTTACCTGCTGCCTTTACATCCTGCTCCCTGGAAGGCAGGCTAGTGTCTCCTCTCCTCAGTTTACCACTTCCCAGACTTCTCCTCTCTCTTTGTCCTGCCTATACTTCCTGCCTGGCTACTGACCAATCAGCATTTTATTTATCAATCCATCATCCACAGCAAGATAAGGAGTTCAAGGTCATCCTGGGCTATATGAGATTGAACCAGTCTAAAAGAGAAAGAGTACTGGGTGGAGGTGGCTCACACCTTTAATCTCAGCACCTGGGAGACTCATGCCTTTGATCCCAACACATAGAAGGCTCACAGCTTGAATCCCAGCATTAGGGAGGTAGAGACAGGAATATAAGGTGGGTAGAGACAGGATTTCATGCCTTATGGCCCATTCAGTCTGAAGATTCATAGAAACTGGATGACCAATTTAGTCTGAGATTTCACAGAGGTAAGAAGTTTCTAGTGGCTGACTGCTCTGCTTCTCTGCTCTCCAGGCAGGTTTTATTTGTCAGAACACAAACAAAATATCATACAACAAATTTGGGTTTGAAAACATTTTTTCCAATTATCTTGTTTAGTTGATTGAAGGGATTTGAAGACAAAAGACTATGTTTAAAGATTTTAATTGAAATATCATAGAAGAATAAGTTTCCAGTAAGTGCCAATGACTTCCCTGCTGTGGGATATCTTTCTGTACACTGTGAATATATGTTGTTCCCATTGGTTAATAAATAAGCTACTTTGGCCTATGGCAAGGCAGCTTAGAAGAAGACAGAAAATCCAAGGAGAGAGACAGAAAAGAGAAAGGCAGAGTCTGGAGAGAGACACCAGCCTGCCACCCAAGGAACAACATGCCAGCAGACCGATAAGCCACAGAACATGTGGCAAAACATAAATTAATAGAAATGGGTTAATTTAAGTTTTAAGAGCTAGCTAGCAAGAGGCCTGCTATAGACCATACAGTTTGTAAATAATATTAATCTTCTGCATGATTATTTTATAAGAAGCTGTGGGACCACAGGGCCAGGCAGGACCAGAAAAACCTTCCCAATATACTTCCCTACCATATGTGTTTGATCAAATTTATAGTACCTGCATGGTTTGCCTTGTATGGAGGTGACCTCAAATCAAATCAGAATGTAGTTAGTTATCCCTATAACAGTTCTGCCATTATTGCTCAAGTAGGCTCATATTGTCTGATAGAGTGGTACTAAAGTTCATAGGGTTCAAAGCTGTGTAAGATAATTAATGTTTTTGGTTCCTACCCAATCTGTCTTCAGCATCATGAAATATAACTATCAGGGAAGAAGTTTCTAGCTAAATTCCAGTGTGATTGCTCTATATCTTCCATCCAAAGTATGAAGTTTCTTCAGCAATAGGGTGTTATTAATCTATGAGTTCATTTGTGTAACTTCCACATCATGGCTGGAAAATATTGCTTTACATTAGTCTGATGTTAACTCTCACTCATACAATCGTTCTGCCCCTTTTTTCTGTGACGAGACTCAAGTCTTGCAGTGTGTACAGATAGCTTATTTGGGACTGATCACTCTTCAGTCTTACTGTTTGCACATTGAGAAGTTGTGAATCTGTATAAATTGCCATCCACTGATAAAAGAAGCTTCTAAGTATTTAGGGATCACTTCAAATTTCCTCATATTTTTTCTTTGGTTATACACACACAACCACACATTTTACTGCTGTTGTTTAGTTAAATTACACAGTGTATAGCTACCTTCTAAGTACCTGCTTATACCCATAGATAAATAATAGTCTCAATCTTAATGAATAAAGCCATTGTTTATATAGAACAATAGTGAGTACAGAAATTCAAATCTGATCAAAGTAATGAGAATTTTCAACTCTAAACACAACATTTGCCATACCTTGTCTAACGGTCAGAGAACATTACAATAGAGGTAATAGAAAGAATTCAAGAGACCAAAGATAGGGTTGTGTAATGCCTTCTTCTGAGCACATGATGCAGCCATTGCAATATTGAACTCACAGCGGCTTCTGTTACTTGACCTGGACCTGTATAAGAGTCACCCTGTCAACACTCAGTTATGGATAGGAGAAGGGCTTATGGGGCCTTATCTCTCCCTGTTGAACTATTGGCTAGTGAAAGATTCATGACAAGGGGGTTATTGTTTTCAGATGTTCACCTACTGCTTAACCTATGGAGATCCAATGGATAGTTCTAAATCCATGGTCACATAGATGGTCTTGGCAAAACTCAATGAACCAGAAAACAATACAAAAGATATGGATGTTATGAAAAAAGGGGTGTTGACAGAAGTGGAAGATGAGAGTAATTAAAATTCATCTTACACATGTATGCAAATGCCTGAGAGTAAATTTAATTTATAAAAGGATACAAAAGTGAGGTATTACAAAGCAAAAACAAGTATTAAACGAAAGGAACTCTCCATGTCAGTTATGTGGTTTGAATGAGAAATGGCCCTCACAGATTCACATATCTGAACACTTAATCTCTATTTAATGGCAGTGTTTGAAATGATCATAAGTCATGGAAACTATATATAGGAGGTAGAGCCTTCCTGGAGGAAGAGGTTACTGGAGCCCTCACTTCCTGTTCACTCTCTGCCTCCTGGTTGCAAATGCCATGTTACCTGAAAGCTTTCCTTTCCTGCTGGCAGACCTCCCGTCCCGTGATAGGAAGTATTTTCTGGGGCTGTGGCCAAAATGAGCCTTCTCACCCTTCAATTGTGTCTTGTTAGGTTTTTGTCACAATGAGCTAAGTGGCTCACACATCACAGGAAATGGAGAGAACACATATGAAAATTGTGAAGTAAGACAAGGACTCATTCTTGCCCATGTTTCCCTTTAAGGCAGACTTTAATCAGCGGGAAGATACTTTCAATATGGCTTCTCAATGAGCCCCATCCATTTAAGATTTTAATCAGGCAGTTACTGTCTGGTAATAAAATGACATTTAATATTATAATGATGGGCCTTTCAAAGAACTCTCATCAATGATTGAGTTGATGCTCAGTAATGAGCTGATCTGCATTTAGCACACAGTGCTAAGTTTAATGATCTTAAATTTAATTTTTTTTCCAGAACTCAGAGCTCTAAATCAAAGCCACGCCATTGTGTCCCAACCAGAAAGTCATTCACATGTCTCCATCAGTACATACTGCAGAATTGTTCTTGGAAGAACATTTGGAAAATATTTCTGTTGTTTCTTAAGTATAATGATTCTTTTATTTATTCATTGTTTGCATCATCAGTGCTTCACCAAACCAGAAGAAATAAATATACTACTCCTAAATCTCTAGATTCAAGAATGACTTATGAAAGTAATGAAGAGAGGTGGAATTTATACAGGGTTTGATTTAAATCATTTAAATATACATATAAGAGCATTTGTTCACATAAAATTCAATGGAAAAGAAAGTTGCATAAATTAAGTAATTCAGAATTTTTCAAGGTTGGGTATGCTAGCACCTGTTTGTAATCTAGCAAAAGAAAGGCTAAGTTGGGAGAACTGTGTACATTCAGGGCCAGCCTGGTCACAATGGAAAGCACCAGTCCAGTAAAAGCTATGTATTGACTCCACTTCAATAAAGAAAAAGATATTAGGAAAGTTATAGACTATTATCTTCCCAGGTCTCTCTCTGTCTCTTTGTCTCTCTGTCTCACTGTCTCTCTGTCTATTATATATATATATATATATATATATATATATATATATATATATATATATACCTATCTATCTCAATGGATGCTGTATCTTACCTTATATAGATACATATAGATAAAGTAGATAAAAGGTAAATACTTGCAAATTAATAATTTCAATAAGCCCTTCCCTTTTATTTCATTAGTCATCATTAAAACATGTCTCTCAAGAAAAAATAATAATGGGGAGAAAGTTCTACTTAAATTTTATATTATACATATTTCTTTACTTTTTTCTGTTTTAAAAAATAAAGTGAATTAAAAAGTGAATTAAGCAATAAAACTCCTCAGGAGGAAAAGGAGTAATTTACCTGCCGTTCAATGGCTTTAGTCATGCTTTCTTGTTCTATACATTGCTACACAACTTTTAGTTGTAATTTTAGTGTGAATATAACTTTGACATCACATTTGTAGTGTTTCTTTCATGTATGTTACATTCTAATGCAATATCAGTATAGATTTTTATTTTGTTATATGATATTTAATATAAATTTTTGTTATATCTCTCTGCACTTAATTTATAATCCTTTAAGATATAGAGATAAATAGATACATATATGCATGCACGCATATGCATTAAAAACTTGGAAATTCTATGATAAATATCTTTATGCATGGATACCTTTCTTCTCACCTAAAGTTATGTAAATAAATAATAAGTAGCATGCTATTATACAGATATAATCTATTCAGTAACATAAAGAAGGTGTGCTCATTCTTGCTGTCATTGTGACATAGAACTAGATGCATATTTCCTAAACAGTTTCTGGATGATTTATAGGACAGAGAGCTTCCCCTTTCGATAAAGCAATGCCCAGCTGTCCTTAATAACAACTCTCAGAGAAATGCTCTACCAGGTTAACTAACCTTTGAATAAAATGCTTTAAGTCCACAAAAACACTTCTTACTAACCTAAGGTATTAAAGGCAGTCTGCTTTGTCTGAGGAAATGAAGCTTTTAATAAAGAGCCCCCAAATAAAAATGTGTTCTCATTTCTTTTGGCACTTGAGGAGACACACTGTGAATAACCAAGAGGTTTAACTATGAAAAACAGCTTCTGTGAAAATGCAGCCACTACTTTTCATGAACATAATGTGACATTTTAAAAGCAGTCCAATAGACAGACTACAGAAGAAAGGGTCCCAATGGAAACTTTATGATCATCATGTAAATTAAATATTTCCTAAATGCAATCCTTTTCTCTTCCTACAAGTAAAAGAAGAAACTGCTTTAAAATGCAGATCCATGTCATAAATTACAACAACATTAAGGAGGGGTTTTGTGATCCACTGACCTAAAGATTACTTGGACTTAAAGAAATTACACGTCTAACAACAAAACTCACAATGATGAGGTGAAAGGCAGGACATATTTTGCATTATTTTAGCAAAACTGACAGCCTTTTATGATCAAGTATAACTCAAAGATGATGTGTAGATCCAACAAACAATTTTTCCTTTTTTTTCACTGTACATTCACTGCCTGTCAACATTTCATTCCTCTGACAGAGGAGATCACCATCTACTTTCCAGTTGTCTGCATAGACTTTGACATTTGATTTCTATTTTTATATCTATTATACAAGGACTAATTACAGTCATTGAGAATACAGTTACTGTTTTCTTCTTCACTGCTTGCTGGCTGAGATTCAACTGGTGGCATCAGTCTTGCTAACTTCTCATGAGTGTGAAAGCTATTTGTTGGTTAATTACAGAATTAAAATTTAACTCTAAGGCACATCTAAGTACCAAATCAAGTTTTTATACATATCAGTAACATGATTAAATAGAGCTTCCCAAAATAAATGACAGATTTATACTACTAGGCATTTGCTATTTTACAGACTCTCTTTGACATTAAATGAGTTGGAGATCAGTGATGTCTGCTTTTTCAGATTAGGGCCCAGCCTCTAACAATAATTTGAGAGACTGTGAAAAGAGGGTGGAAATTTTGCAAGAATTAGAGGAACAGGAATTCTATGAGACTATGTCTTCTAGATATTATAGGGAAGCCACACCCATGAAATCTCAAGCTGCTTAATACCTGAACATGACAACCCTAAGTGACAATCCACCATGGATAGAAGAAGTTTTGTACGGCCCCATACCTAAATAAGAGCTGCAGGCAATTAACAACTGCTGAGAGTGGGAGAATTTGTCTTTCCCGGGGATAAGCCCACAACAGTTATCCACATTCTCTCTCTCTCTCTCTCTCTCTCTCTCTCTCTCTCTCTCTCTCTCTCTCCCTCTCCCTCTCCCTCTCCCTCTCTCCCTCCCTCTCTCTCTCTGTGCGTACGTGCATGTGTGTGTGTGTGTGTGTGTGTGTGTGTGTGTGTGTGTGTGTGTATGTGTTCTTGTAAGTTCTTCCCATGGAAATAAGAACAAAACAAGTAGCAGCAAGGACGAAACATAACAACCACAAAGTCATTGTTTCTTTATTTTTCCTCCTCCTTTTTTCTCTTTCTAAGTATGTTTTCTTATAAAGTGAAATAGGAAGAGTGTGAATCCTTAATGTCTGGCTTCCCTGATCTTTAGATTATTAAGTAAATCACCTGTACCTTAATTTCCCCATCTGATATTGGATATAATAAAAACACTGGCCTCACAAGGCCATTGTGAAACTTAAATGAGTTAATATATGTAATTAACTTAAAATAATATCTAGCTCCTGACATGTATAATAAATGCTATTACAAACATTTGGAGTCAAGATTTTTGTGGTGCTTTCCTTTTATTTAACATTGTGCAGTATATTAAGAGGTAATTTAGAGAGGCTGAGGAGATGACTAAGTGGGTAAGAAAGTAGGCTGTATAAGCGTGAGTCCCTGAATTTGAACCTCCAGGCCACCACACAAAAAATAAACCAAGCATAGTTTGGATGCTTGTAACCCCAGAGATGGAGGTCAGTGCATGAACTGAAGGATTTTTGGGGCTTCAGGTTAAGATATAAGTTCAGTGACAGTCAAAAAGAAATCATTGTCCTCTTGTCCTCTGCCTCTGTATGTACACATTGGTATGCACATCAGTTCACAAAACTTTGCACATCCCACAGGCATTTCACACACACACACACACACACACACACACACACACACACACACACACACACACCACACAGTGGGGATGGAGGGGAGCATTAATCTCCATGTTGATGTTCACATTGACATGAAGGCCAGAAGAGGGCATCAGATACCCTGGATGTGGAGTTACAGAGGTTGTGAGTTGCCATGTGGGTTTTGGGAATCAAACCCTGGCTTTCTGGAAGGCCAGTGGTCTTAACCATTGAGCCATCTATCCAACTCCCATACACAGAGGGTTTTAACTGCTATCTATATACCCCGGTTATGCCACAGGCCTTTTCATGTCAATACACCAGGTGCTTATCAACATATTAAATAGTGGAGAGGATAAGAGAATTACAAAGTGTGTGTGTGTGTGTGTGTGTGTGTGTGTGTATGTGTTATAGAAATAGCACCAAGCAGAGAAAGTTATACTTTGCTTATAATAAGGGTTGTGGATGTGCTAAAACAATAAGCCTTTTGCAAAAACTATGTATTTTTGTAGCAGCCAAGAAAATTGTCTTATGAATATATGCAGGCAGTTAGTGGTTATAATGTGGTGCTGAAAGGCCACAGAATGAACAGTAAGTAAACACTGATGCTTGCAAAGACAATGTGAAATGCTGCTTCACTATGGTCATTATCTGCTGGCAATTATGCTGCCTTGTTTTGTATTGGTTTCAGTGATTTTATAAATCTCTTGTGGTGTACAGAATAACGGTCAGGTGTTTAGAGTCCTGCCTACTCATGTATGTCAATGAATATCTGCAGGATACATAAAGCACAACACACACACACACACACACACACACACACACACACACACACACACACACACTAAATTTTAAATCAGAAAGTTATCCTTTCAATGGTTAAATCACCACTTTGTCCCACTTGTTCTTTCTGAAACTAGGACATGATTATCTGTAATATATGATGCCTCCCAGAAAGCAAGATCTTTGTGAAATAAGATAAATGAGACCTTTGTAAATATAGAAAATTTAAAAAGACTCACAAAGACATTAACACAGGGAAGATGCATACAGAATAGTTATTGAAGAGTGAAGAGAGATTTAAAGACTAGGATACCCAGGCTTCAGGAACCTACTAAGTGATTACATTAATATCAAAAGGAGATTGTCAGTCTTAGGAGTCAAGGATATGGAGTGTTATAAAATTAAATTTCCACCAAAGTTGACTACCAACTAGGTATTCAGAGGTTGCGGCAATCACAAGAAATGTTCACATCACCTAAACTTACTTATGGTTTCTTGTGTTCTCTGAATAAGTAAAAGCAAGTTCATCACCCAGCATATGAGGACCACCTCCTATATAAAACTTAATTCTTAGATCTGATTGAGCTGGATAAACTACAACAGGTAAAAGGTGGATTATTTAAATGAAATTCATAGAAAATTGGGTCACAGACAAAACAAAACACATATTTAACAAAGTTTACTGTTTTCATAAATGTATTATATGTATATGAGCAAAATATCTTAAGGACAAATGGGATTGGGGCATTTCAACTTTTCTAATGGAAATATTAGGATTCTACAAATAAAATAATGTCTACACCATGAAAATGGCAAAGCCTATAGAAAAATAAATGTAATACTCAGTATTTTTATTATGTTTTCTATCATTTTGGATGGTTACTGTAAACCATAAGCAACAGAGATAAAAACAAAGAAAGAGAGAAACAAAAATACCAAGAAAGTAAGAATTATGCTGTCTTGTGAAAGATAATTTGATTCATTAATTATGGTCTGTAAAACTTTAAATATTTTTAAATTATTTAGAAGGAATATTTGTAATATAAAATATTTTATACATGTTATTGTAGATAATTCAGAAAAATGGATATCTGACAAAAATTCAAATTAAATCTTTATCAAAATATCCACATTTCTGCTAGAATACTATGTGCTAATGGTATACATAATTATCATTGGGCAACTCACAATCTTGTTCCCCAGCATCCAAAAGCATAATTATGAATGTACTGATAATGACTAGTTTATCAGCCTGAATTATAACATATTAATTAACTAATTTAAAGGCAATTATTTTAAATGCTTTGGAAATAACAGAGTAAGGACTCCAAAATCCATTTTTTTTTTCACAAAAGCAATAGAACCAGGAAAAAATATTAAAAACAACATTTCAGAACTCTGGAAATTAGCCAAAGTGCTCCAGCAATACAAAATGTGGTTGTTTTATTTAGAAAGTCATCTGACTCTCAGTAAGAGAAGCACGCTCTGAGGCATTTCAGCCTATCTATACACATCCTTCTCAGCCTAGGTTTGGGAAAGTCTCCAGCCTGATTGGGAAGGATCATTGATCACTCGCAACCTGGCAGTCACAGGAGAACACACTTGGAGCAACCTCAAAGGCACCACCTACAATGAGTTGCTTCTAGAAGTAGTCTGTAAATATTCTTGCCATCTTTTTATGGGACTCACTATCTGCTCAAGGTACACAAGTCTGAAACCCCAGGGATGTGCTCAAGAGCACCCATGTCTAGAAATTGATCAATACTAAGAATTTTTCAAATGCTTTAACATACATTAGGTTAAACAAGATTCTAACCCAATAATTTAAGAAGAATTTGGAAGGCGAATATCATAAAGAGCTTTGGAAAACTCTGACATATTCCTGGAGACCTAGAAAGATGCGTACTGTAGCATGAATCTTAAAGGTATTTATTAATAAAATCAAACCTGAGGCCAGTTATTGGGGTGAACTCAGAGAAGCAGAACAAGCCACAGCTACCTCACCTTGCCATTTCCTCAGCTGATTCTGTTTCCTCAGACTGGAAGCCTCTGAGTCCTCATCCAAATGGCTCTCAGCTGAACTGCTGCTCAAAAGCCTGAAGCTTAACCAGCCAAATGCTTCTAATTTCTGGTCTTCACACCTTATATATCTTTCTGCTATCACTCCCTGGTATTAAAGGCTCACTTCTTGGGATTAAAGGCGTTTGTCACCATGCCAGGCTGTTTCCTTGTGGCCTTGAACTCACAGAGATCCAGTTGGATTTCTGCCTCTGGAATGCTAAGATTAAAGGTGTGGGTGCCACCATTTTCTAGCCTTTGTATCTAGTGGCTGTTCTGTTTCTGACCCCAGATAAGTTTATTAGGGTGCACAATATTTTGGGGAACACAATACCACTACAGTGGACATATGAGGAGATTTGAGCATTTCCCAGAAAGAACTCAGAAAGTCACTTTCATTTATGGCTTACGTTAATTTTTTATGATCACCAAGATGTAGTATGACATAGTGGTGAATTGTTGGAGCTCTGAAGACCTGTCCCCATATACTCACACAGGAGCATACTGGCTAAGTCATTTTAAAACACACTGCCTAATTATTATCTAAATGAATAACTTAATATATGTTTCCACAGAGAAACATGATCTGCATGAGGCAAAATGGAAACCTGGTTCAATGTGGCCAGTTTATTTTAGACATATTTAAGTCCAGTAAAATTTTGGAAAAAAAAAATTTCCTAGTAACAATTATCCCAAATCAATGTGCTCAATAAATTTTAAGGCAAGACTACACAGAAACTCTTTTGCAAAGAGCATGTGACCTCTACCATAAAGATGGGTTCTATAGCTCAAGGGCCTAGGATCTGGTGTGGTCTCTGACTATGATGGCATAGAAGTCAGAAGGCTATAAAATTCATGTGGCATCTCCTCTAAAGATGGGTTCTACTGACTGAAAAACAAAGCTAAGAATAAAGGTCTAGGGAGGGAGAGTCTGGGATAAACATTCTGGGAGGTTTGAGTGAGGCCTGACTCTATAGACAGCTGTGGGAGACCAGCCCCCACACTTATTTACCCCAGGAACTCTTGGGGATTGAGGGATAAGAGACTTAGTTAAAAAGCAGAGAGAAAACACAGAATTGACTCTGGATTGTTATCCACTGGCCCAGAGCTTTATTCCAAAGGGCTATTTATAACAATGCCAAGGGGTGGAGCAAAAGACCTCCCCCTTGCTAGTTACAGTCAGGTGTAGACCCTTACAAACACCTGGTACCTAAGCCCGTGGTCCAATCAACCTCCCATGCAATCCTGCTGGGTACAGCCACTAGGAACCCTAGTGGGCTCCAACAGATAGCAAAAGTCACCTGGTCATTAACAACATCCACTCCCAGCCTTCTGAGTGGAAAACAGGTATTCATTTCCTCCCTCAGGGAACAACCCTCCATGATTAATATTCTGGTTTTGTCCATTGCTTACTTTTGAGCTTTCACACCCTCTACAAATATAAACTTCAGTAACCACAAGTCCCACAAATATTTATTACTAGTCTTCCTAAAGAATTAGAGCTTTTCTAAAAAAAAAAAAATATTGCAAGTAACAAGAATCAGAGTATCATACATCCCTTCACAAACACTTTTTATAAGCACATCTTTGTGTACGTTTTTCTCTCAAACTGTTCAGCAGTGCCCTACTCCTGAGGTCTACCTTCTGCCTCCTTTGCCATGCTGGGTCCTTATCTTCTCTCATCTGGGACTCCATACCCATTCCCTCCAACAGTTTAAAATCTTTTCACTTTATTGTACAAAGCAGCTTGTCTTTCCCTATTTCCAACCATGATGTGCATATAATCTCAATCTTGGGAGGTGGAACATTATCATACCACTTAGGAAAGAATTGGCAGTTACATATCACACACACAAAGAAATGAAAATAAAATGACCAATAAAAATGCAGAAAAATATAAGAAATAACCATGCAAAAAGATTTATTTTTCTTTTTATCACATCAAATGCTATTCCATTAAAAAGAATTCCTTCTATTAAAATTATTTTCTTATTTAGCATTGAAATCTTTATTGACCTCTCAATAATTTTGAAAAACTGTGTATCTTTGATAATGGCTAATTGTGTATTTATAATTAAATCGATGTTTATTATATGACCATGTGAGTCAGACATGTAACGACTTTTTAAGGAATTTAAATGGTGAAATCTAGCATTGTATCATTTTGCTTTATTTTCTCCACTTCTTCTGACTCTACAGAATTTAGCTTTGATTCACAGGATCTCGTTCATTGCCATCTAAGTAGAGAAGATGCATCAGAACTGGCAGGTCTTTTATCTTCCACTTTCTCCTGCATCAAGGACTTCTACACCATCTCTGTACCTGGAGGAATTACACATCAAGTCTTAGTCTTCTTTTTTGAGTACTTGGAGTTAAGTGGAATTCTGTTTTAACAATTGTTCATCCACAAATCGTTGTAAATGTGGAAATTCACATGACAATTCAAATTGCTATTAACTGGCAAGAAGTTACTCAGAGGACTACAAATAAATTCATCCACAGGCAGAATATGTAAATACCAAACACAGAATTAAGATTTTAGCTTGAGTATTGGTTAAAATCTGGGTTTATTTTAGAAAGTGTGTGTGTGTGTGTGTGTGTGTGTGTGTGTGTGTGTGTGTGTGTGTGTGTGTTTACATATGTATAGTTACTTTGGTAAAATACCCTAACAAAAACAACACTAAGAAAGGAAAGTTTTAGCCTGGCAGTGGTGGTGCACACCTTTAATCCCAGCACTCCAGAGGCAGAGTCAGGCAGATCTCTGTGAGTTCAAGGCCAGCCTGGTCTACAGAGCGAGATCCAGGAAAGACTCCAAAGCTACACAGAGAAACCCTGTCTCAAAAAAAAAAGGAAAGAAAGAAAGGAAAGTTTTATTCTGGATTACAGTTTAATGACATTGTGCACTACTTTGGTGAAGTATCTACAGGACACTACTACTACAGGAGCTTGAGGCAACTGATCACATTGTATCCACACTCATATATTATGACTACATATACACTCAGAAACACGATGTGCTGGTCAGTTTCTGTGACTGCGAATCACACAGTTTTAATGTAGTTATTGGCATAACTAACATATTTAAGTAGACATAATAATATAATAGAATGATAAATTGTGACTATGGTTCAGCTTAAATGACATAGCAGAATTAACTGTGAATAAGAGAGCTAAATATTTAAAGAGGATTCCCTAGCAAGCATGACCATAGAAAAGTAGTGGTTATAAGAGGCCATATTTTTTTATTATTTTAAGTTTATTGTTGTCAATTTTATAAAAGTATTTGATGTGCCTAAAATATTCAGATAAAAATTGAAAATTACTTCAAAGGTGACAAGTAATCTCTAAGCATGTTTGATAGTTTTATCTTTTAAAAACTATAAATCTCAGTGACATTAAAATCTAATTTAGGTACTATTTACATGTAATTTAAGAAAACTCAATACTCATAAATGATCACCAAGAATAAATTAGTGAAAACAGTTTCTTAATTGGAGCTCAGATACACTCTGCCTTCTTGAAAGCAGGCAGTCAATATCTTCCATTTATTATACCAGGCCAAAGTCCAGGGACTCTAGTTTATATATATACACATCTCCTAATCTGTGTCAAGTGCTACCATTCAGAAACTGATAATTCAGAGTGGAATAATTAAATTTATTGGGAAATCCCATAAATTATGAGTATGCATTAAGGATACATTTCTTTGATTTTTTTAAAGCCAAATACCTTTACTGCACATATATAATTGTCCACCACCCAATAGCTTTGCCAAAATTTAAGATATTACCTTCTGGAAGCATAAAATAGTAGACAATTATAATAGATACACACATATAGTATGCTAAGACACCTGTGCTGAGTTATGAATATGCTCAGTATAATTTATTCTAGAAATTGTTCACATATGAAAACAATGCTTGCAGACCAATATTTCAAGTGTACTATAGATGATTTCAAATACTGATTGCCTATCAGTTAGAAGTAATATCACCTCTGTTCATCTTCCTGGGTCATACAATTGCTGCAATTGAATATGTATGTCATGGTATGAAGATTATTATAAAATAAATCATAGAAAACCTCACTTAATTCTAAAGAGTAATCATTCCACATATGTTATCTATATGTAATATAGAAACTAAGAATCTCCATCCCATTTCTGAATCCTGAGCCGTATATCCTTTCACACAGTAAATTTTCTAAAGTTAATGTCAGTTTGCTAAACACTTTTGAAATCTTAGATAACTGATTTCCACACAGAGGGCCAAGTCATAGAGTTGTGGTTAGTTTCTGTGACTCTGTGAGTCACACACAGTTTTAATATAATCCTTAATATAGCTGTCTCTTCAATTTAGATAGTTATAATAATATAATAGAAAGATAAAATGTGACTCTTTCTATCTCAGTTTCAATTATGTCTTCAAGGAAAAAAACTGTGCACACTTCTCTCAGAAGTTCAAAGTGATATGCATGGTCACTGAAGCAAGACCTTACAATAAAAGTTCGGAAAACTAATCTACTGAGTCTTAATTAAGCTTATCAAATCCATAGAGAAGCTGAGAGGGGAAATTTTTAAATAACTGTAAAGGTGCCCAGAATTCCTGTGAGCTGGAATATGGGGATTCTTTTAAAGAAAGTGCTCAGATCATTCTATGAGTTTGGTGCACTCACCCTGGAACTTAGAAAAAGGTAACTTCATGAGTAGAAAACTAATTGGATTCAGAAATCTAAGGAATTGGTGAGTATAGTGCATGAGATCTTTTGATAATGACACAGTTGAGAGTTTATTCTGAATTGATATAAAAGTTCCATTGGAGCATGAATGTTTCTCATTGGACAGAGACATGTCCAATGATGATGAAGATTTTAGATGATGTCTATGGAGTTTTTTGGAATAATGAGTTTATCTCAATAAAAAAAAAAGCTAGAAGTGAACTGGAATTCCTGAAGATCATGTGATAATTGCTTAGGTAACCAATTGGAAGAGATTGATTTATTTCATAGAAACCAAAGGAAAGATAAACAACAATACCCTTTATTCAACCTAGAATGAGTCAAATCTAAGTATTGATAAACCCAGAGAAGTCAATTCTAGACTTCCGTGATGGAACCATGACAATGAAACCCTATTATCTTAGTTAGGTTTTCTATTATGGTGAAAAGAACCGTGGCCGAGGCAAGTCTTATAAAGGAAAATATTTAACTGAAACTAGTTTACACTTCAGAGGTTTAATCCATTATCATCATGGTGGGTGGCATCCAGGTAGACATAGTGCTTGAGAAGGAGCTGAGAGTTCTACATCTTTCCAAAGGCAAGAGGAAGTGAACTGTGTGTCACACTGAGCATAACTTAAGCAAAGGAGATTTTAATGCCCACTCCTACAGTGACACATTTCCTCCAACAAGGCCATACCTCCTAATAGCAACACTCCCTACAGGAGCCATTTTCTTTCAAACCACCACATCTACCCATGTACAACTCCTCCTGTTTAGCCAGTTTTAACCCAAAGTGAGGAAGAAAAGTACTAGAGTATAGAATGAAAGCCAGTGATGTCTCTTTCAATTCACAGTATCTATTTTAAGAAACAAGACGGGAGAGGAAGAAAATTTTAAATGAATCTTAAATTAGGACTATAATTTTGTATCAGTTATCTTTGTAACCTGAGGCTTATGATAACTGAAAAAAAAGGAAGAATTTACTACGTAAAATAGAGCACAAAGGCTTGAGAGGTAACCTGAATTTCATACAAGAGGAAGGCTACAAACAGCACCTGGAAAATGATTTGAACTTATAAAAGGGAATGCCCTTGAGTAAAGATAGTTTGATCATATCCATTATGTTGATAAATCCTTTGAACAGAAAGTCAAGAACACCATTGTAGATTGTTAGAAATCACCAATAATGACAAAAATAACTGTCAGATCAGGAGGGCTATAGATTAGGAGAAGAAAGAAGGGGGAAATAACAAATTTCACCAGAAGCTTAGAAAAAACTGAACATGAAAATAGAATAAACAAGAAGCTGGAGAAAACAGGAAAGCCCTCTTGGCAGATCTATTATTAGAAAATAATACATAGGAAATACAGTAAGTTCAAAAAATAGTAATTGTTTCAGTGAAATGACCTAAAACTCTATCTCAGAGAGAAAAGTTAGTATGGACAAACCTCTAGGCTATTTAATTAATCAAAATTAATAACCTAAATCCCAAAACACATAAGTAATAGAAATACCATACTACTAGACCATTGGTAGTTATGTAAATGTAATAGACTACAAACCTCTTCATACTAATTAAAATGAACATATTCAAAGACAAACTTTAGAAAAAAATTTGATTTCAGATCAAATAAGCCCAGGAGGTATAGAAACAAAACTCTGTAAGACTATAAGAGAATTTTATTGAATACCAAATTGTGTTCATGGTAAGAATAAAGCATATTTGAACATGGACTTGGTTGTTTGAGTCATTTCTACAATGCAGTAACAGTTACAGTTCTTAGGACAAACATCATTAAATGTGAAAAGCAATGAAATTAAATATACCCAAATAACTTCTTAGCTATGTTTGCTTTCAGTTGTTTTTTAATAAGTCACTAATTTTGGAAATTGCAGAGCTGGGCAATGCACTCCTCATTTCCTGCCAACTTTACTGTAGATGACACTTCTTCCTGAAGCCACCAAATCTTTTGAAAACTATTCTCCGGGGAGTATCATCTCTTTATCCTCTCAGAGCAAGTTTCTTTTCTCATTTTCCCAATCTTTCTGGAATAAAGACCTTTCTTCCTTTCCCTGTCTTCTGTGGAAACAACGCTCTTTATGATCCTAACAAATAATTTCACAGTTAACTATTTCTTGGAAAAGGAACTGAAAATTCAGGAGTCATAAGACTTTGGAATGAGATGTTTTTCTTTCAGTCAGCAGACCCAGAATATCCAAAGACCTACGGATAATACTCTGATGACTGCCTATCTGATACATGTCTGAGAGTAAGCCTAGTGCTAACAAAACCCATTGAAGGTAAGTTTTCTTATTGATGGTCTTCTATTTGTCAGCTTTCCTAATAAATTTTTCTTTCTCCTTATACTTAAAACTTGTCCTTGTGCCATTGGATTTGTTGAGTGATTAGCAGAGAACACATGTTCATACTTACAGGCTTATCTTTTGGAATAAATCTACCCTAGAGTACAAGTAAATAGAAGTGAAATGGAGCTTGAAATTTCCATCAACTGGAAAAATATGATCAAAATTTGGTAGCATTTGAATAACTTCAATAGAATGTGGTCAACAGAAATAGACTCTAGTATACTAGTACATGATCAAAATTTGGTAGCATTTGAATAGCTTCAATAGATTGTGGTCAACAGAAATAGTCTCTAATATACTAGTATCCATCTCTTGGGAGATTAAAGACAGTGAAAAGTGCTTCGAAAATTGTTTGCTCTTACTGTCAGAAAACTGTAGTAAACTTCTTTCTAAGCATTAGACATTAGTTATCAACCAGTGGGTCGTGACCCCTTTTGGGATCAAATGTCAGATATCCTGCATATCAGATTTTACATTATGATTCGAAGAGTAGAAAAATTACAGTTAGGAAGTAGCCATGAAATATTTCATGGCTGAGGTGTCACCACATGAGGAACTATATTAAAGGGCCGGAGCATCAGAATGATGACAGAAAGGCTATGGTGTATGTGTACTGTTTGCAGGACCAAGTACCAGAAAACCACTGTGATAAACTTAAATGAAAAGAGGAAAATTGATACCACAAATAGGTGTAGATGATCACTTCAATATATGGCATTGGAACAGCTGAATAAGGTTAAAAAATATTTGTCCAACATATCAACAACAAAGGACTTGCACCTAAGGAGTAATGAACTATAGTTGGAATTTTCTTTGGGCCAACAAACAGCTCCCAAATAATGACACAGAGAATTCTTATTAGTTTTGAATGCTTGGCCTTAGCTTATGCTTGTTCCACTAGCTCTTTTAACTTCATTTAACCTGTTCTATTCATCTACATTTTTGCCTCAAGGCTTTTTAACTTTCTTTCATTCTGTATTTCTTACTTAACTGCTTCCTCCAAGTCTGTCTAACTGCCCCCTTGTATCTATGGTGTCTCTTTTCTTTCTTCTCTCAAAGCTAAATCCCTCCTCCTTATTACTCTCCCTGCCTGAAAGTCCGGCCTATAACTCCTCCCTGGCTATTGTCCATTCAGCTTTTTATTAGATTAATCAAGTGCCTTAGGCATGCAATGTAAAATAGCAACTTATCTTTGCATAATTAAACAACTGCAACACATCTTTACATAGCTAAACAAGTATTCCACAACAAAGAACCCTTCAATTCAGTTATTTAAACAAAGACATTAAGTCAGGTACAAATTTAACAACTAAATCATTAATAGAAGATATTTGATCAATATAGACATGTAGAATTATGTTTAATTTCATCAGTAAATAAAAATTACAATGAGATGCTGTTTCACAGGTATACAATAACAGCCCTCAACAACTATGCTTGAGTATTTATCTTGAAGGAATGGAGCCACATGTCCATGCAAAACAAGTACAGAAATATTTACAGCTACTATAATAGTAATAGTTTAAAATGGTATATGTGGTGGTATTGTGTTCCCCAAAATATTGTGCACTCTAATAAACCTATCTGGGGTCAGACAGAACAGCCACTAGATAGACACAGAGGCCAGAAAATGGTAGCACTCACACCTTTAATCCTAGCATTCCAGAGACAGAAATCCCTCTGGATCTCTGTGAATTCAAGGCCACATTGGAAACAGCCAGGCATGATGACACACGCCTTTAATCCCAGAAAGTGAGCCTTTAATCCCAGAAAGTGGTGGTAGAAAGCAGAAAGGTATATAAGGCGTGAGGACCAGGAACTAGAAGCATTTGGCTGGTTAAGCATTTGGCTGGTTAAGTGTTCAGGCTTTCGAGCAGCAGTTCAGCTGAGAGCCATTCAGGTATGAGGACAGAGAGGCTTCCAGTCTGAGGAAACAAGATCAGCTGAGAAGTTTGCTGTGGTTTGTTCTACCTCTCTGACCTTCCAGTATTCACCTAAATAACTGGCTTCAGGTTTGATTTTACTAATAAGACCTTCTAAGACTCCTGCTACAGATATATAAACCCAAAGTTCTTGGTAATGGTGACAAAGCACAACACAGTTGTACAATGAAATGCTCTCATTCACCAATAGAAGGCAAAAAATAGACAAATGAGTAAATCTCAAAACAACTATGCTGTGCTCAAAAAGCTAGACAAAAGTGATTAAAAAGTATATGAGTCCATTTGTGCAAAGGTCTCCAAAATGCAAAGCATATAGTGTATGGTGACAGAAATTACCATCATACTACAAGCTACTTCACAGGTGTAACCGTATGTCACAATTCTTAAATTACGTATTATAGATATCTGGGGTTTATTGAATGCCACTATACCTCTTTAGATGAACAGAAATAATGTCATGTATGTATAAATTTTTTAAAAGAAGAAATGGACAAGTAAACAATTCTATTATATAATTCACAAAATTATGGAATCTTATATCTCTGTATTAAAATATGAGCTTATTTTGCTTATAATTTTAGAAGATAATACATAAAAAACAAGCTCTTATTTTGTTAAAAGATAATAAGCATATTTTTATTCAGAAGGACTTCTTTTAGAAATAACAGAATAATGTCATAAAAAATAGTTTAATAGAGAAAAACAACATAAGTGTACTGGTAGATGATGAGAAGGTATTTTAAAAATGAAACTTCCCTTGATAATTTTAGAATATTTCCTTAGGGAAAACAAGTTCCCATCTTCAACAAACACTCTAGCAATTATTTAATGCCAAAATTACTAGAGCTGTGTACTTTATAGATAAGAATAAGACAAAGTTATGAATTATTAGCTCATATGATTTTATCATCACTACACTGATATTAAAAGTTTTAATATGCTCAGTTTGTAAAGAAAAAAATGAAGTTGTAACACTGCTATTTCTGCTAATACCTATTTTTTTTTACTCATGGTACTTTGTTTTAAATGTATTTTACTGGGAATTTATACATGTAGTCAATCTATTTTTATAATAACTATATCTTACTCCCTCTTCCTACTTTCTCTTCTCCTCCATATTACAAATCCTTCTCCAAGTTTCTTATCCTCTTCATATTTTTAAAATTTTATTAGTTCTTTGAGAATTTCATGCAATGTTTTTTGATAATATCTTCCCTCCCCACAACTACTCTGAGATCCAACCCCTTCCCTTCCTAGCCAACTTTATTTTCTTTTTGCCAGTCCAATTTCTGCATACTATGATCCCAGAATATATGGAAAGAGATCCTCTGTCTAGATTTTTAAGGAATCACCATGCTGATTCTTCTTCCCCTCATCCACACCATCTTTTGTTGTCAATGCTTTTAAGGATGATCTTATCCATTATGACTGTGTTAAAATGAAATGTCAATGTAGTTTTCATTTGTATTTCCTCCCACCCTGAATTGTGCTACAATGGATCTAAAACTCAAACTTTAAATGGATCAAGATCTCAATATATGACCTGATACCTTGAATCTGACAGAAGAGAAATCAGGAAATATTCTTGAACTCATTGGCACAGAAAGTACTTTCTGAACAGGACCTTCCTTGATAACACAGGCAGTAAGACCAACAATAAATGAAAGCTCATAAAACTAAAAATCTTCTGTATAGCAAAAGGTGGATCATCCCTTGAGTAAAGAGACAGCCTATAGAATGGTATAAATAGTCTCTACTGGCTGACCATATGAGAGAAGGCTAGCACGTAATAGACAGAAAACACAAAGAATTAGTTGTGTTGCCTAGTACCAAATGGCTACACCCACGAAGCCACTCCCACATCCGAGGCTCAGGGAATGTTACAGAAGAGGTGGCAGAAAGACAACCCAATTAAAATTTGGGACATGAAACTAAGGGATAATTCTTAAATGATTAAATGTCAATGGCTGAGAAACATTTTAAAATTCACTGAGCCTATACACACATGGGTACAGGACCATCCACTGGAGCATAGGCTACCTACCAGAGGCCACCATATTGAAGAAAACTAACTGTCCCGCCATCAGATATTATTAACCACCAATAGTCATTGAGGAGTGCATTCTCATGACTTTTGTAGGTTTTGTGCAGGCAACACAGCTATTGTGGGTGCATAGGGACAAAGTCTCTGCCATATTAAGAAAACATTATTTTATAGCAGTCCTGCCTCTCATAATTTATCTGACCACTATTCAGTGATGTTTTCTGAGCATTAGGAGGAAGAAATTTGTTATAAACCTTCCACTTAGGGATGAAATCTCTATAAGCATTTGATCGCTGCACTTTGACCATTTATGTGGTCTCTATATTAGTCTCTCCTCAATAAAAAAAAATCTGATGAGAGGTATTTTTTTTCTTTTATTTTTGAGATTATAATATAAAAACATTTCTCCTTTCCCTTTCCTCCCTCAATACCCTTCCATTTACCCCTCCTTTATCTTTAAAATTCACGGCCTTTCTTTTCTCCAATTGTTGCTACAGTCCCAAATATAATCCACTTGGTCTGTATAGTGTTACCCTCAATATGCTTTCATGGTGGATCATTTAGTATTGGAAAACCAGTTGGTGTGCTCATCTCTGGCAGAGATGATTTCTCACATTCTTCTCATTCCTTCATTGCCTCTAGTCTTTTGTTGTTCTTGTTGAGCTCATGTTTAGGCAGTTATATTGGTGACATTTTATGGATGTAGCTTCTGATATCACTAGGAGACATAGTCTCATGGCAAACTCCTTGATCCTCTGGCTCAAACAGTCTTTCTGCCTCCTCCTGGTAATGTTCCTTGAGCCTCAGGCATGGGTGTGGTTTTGTAGGTGTATCTGTTGGTACTGGGCAACACAACTTTGCATTTTGATTGGTTATGATTTTCTGTAATAGTCTCTGTCTCTTTTATATGAAAGTTTTCTTGATGAGAGGTTAAGACTACATTTATATATCAGTATAAAGACAAATATTTAGAGTGTAATTAGTGATCATGATGGATTAATAATGTGATAGTTTTAGTTTCTTCTCCAAGAACCACAACTTCACTAGCTTGGTAGTTGAGTAGGTTTCCAGTACCAGGATGGTTTCTTCCTCTTGCATGTCTTATATTCAAATAGAGAACTCTTGGTTACCACCAAGGTATGTTTTTTTTCTTATTTTTTTATTTTATAATTTAATTTTACATATCAGCCATAGATTCCCCTGTCCTCCCTCCTCCTGCCCCCTCCCCCTGGCCCACCCCCCATTCCCATCTCCTCCAGGGCAATGACTCCCCTAGGGATTCAGCTCAGCCTGGTAGATTCAGTCCAGGCAGGTCCAGTACCCTCCTCCCTTTACCCAGGCTGAGCAAAGTGTCCCTGCAGAGGCCCCAGGTTCCAAATAGCCAGCTCATGCACTAAGGACAGGTCCTGGTCCCACTGCCTGGGCGCCTTCCAAATAGTTCAAGTTAATCAACTGTCTCACTTATACAAAGGGCCTCAACCAGTTGGGGAATCCTCAGCTATTGGTTCATAGTTCATGTGTTTCCACTAGTTTGACTATTTGTCCCTGTGCTTTTTCCAATCATGGACTCAACAATTCTTGCTCGTACAGTCCCTCCTCTTTCTTGCCGATTGAATTCTCAGAGCTCCACCTGGGGCCTGGCCTTAGATCTCTGCATCCGCTTTTATTAGTCATTGTATGAGATTTCTAGCACGACAGTTACAGTGTTTGGACATCCGATCACCAGAGTAGGTCAGTTCGGGCTTTCTCTCCACCATTGCCAGTAGTCTATTGTGGAGGTATCTTTATTGGATTTCTGGGGACCTCTCTAGCACTTTGCTTCTTCCTATTCCCATGGGGTCTTCATTTAGCATGGTCTCTTTTTCCTTGTTCTCCTTCTCTGTTCTTGATCCAGCTGGGATCTCCCACTCCCCTAAGCTCTTTCCCTAGACCCTTGCCCTGCAATCTACACGCCCTGCCCCCACACCCATCTGCCTGAGACCCCTGCCACTTCCTGACATTTAGAGACCAGCCCCCAGCTCCCATCTGGCCCAAGGTATGTTTATTATACTTGCACAACCATAGCTATTGTGTCATCCTGGTTTTTAGTGTGCTTCATAGAATTCATAGCTGTGTAGAACCATTACTTGCTTCCCTCCTTTAGTAGTATAGTACCTTCTGATACCATGAAAGCTAGTCTTCAGGAAGGAGGCAATCAGGTCGTTTCTTATCTCAGTGGCCTCTGGACCCTGTGTTTAAAGTGCATGGCGTCTTCAGTAAGAGGGACTTATTTTCCATCTCTAGCAAGCAACAAACAGCAATAGCAATAGCTCTAAAGTTTTGGAGTCTCTTGGACAATCCTTACCAACAGCTCAAATAAATGGCTTTTCATATCTGGTCTTGGTGTTTTTGTTGGGTGCTCTTTTGCTCTTGGAGAAAGCATTGTCTTCCAAATAACAAATTTCATTTAAACTATGTGTGTGTATACACAGACTTTTGTTTACATGGAGCTTTTTGTAGATTGTTAATAGTATGATTCCTTATGACTTTTCCAGACACCTTAATGTTATTTTATCCTCCTCTCTCCTTCTGTACTTATCTCCCCCTGCTTCCTAATTAGGGCCTCCCTTTTCTATTCATCCAAGCAGATCATTCCTACCCATTGTTCAGATTTGATAATTTTTAAAACAAGTTAATCTAAGTACATTTAGAAGTAAAAATTTAATGATTAATAATGACAAAATTACATTTTGTCAATATTAATAGCTTATGGCTATTTTCATCTTATAAGAATACTAGTACACACCAAAACTCCTACTGAATAACTGTTAACTACTTGCAAAAGATTTGTAGAGATTGCAGCAGGACTATGATGCCTAAAATAAGAAACAAAAGAAGCCTTGATGATTGTGGTCTTTGTATGGAGAGGTAGTGACCAGACACCACAGTTAGCTTAGAGTTGTCATCTTGCTGAGCTACAGAAAACAGGGTTCAGAGGAGTTTGGGGAGTACAAAGCAGTAAACAATGAAGACAGAAGTCTCTGAGGTTTGGAAGTGTTCTTTATATTGTCAGCACAACAGTGCATTGTTACAAGGCAAGACTCAATAAAGAACATTTTAGAAATTTGAAACTCTTTTGCATGTCTGAGATAATTTCTTAAAATATCTAGTGGATAATTTTATTTATTTGTTTGTTTGTTTTTTGTTTGTTTGTTTGTTTTTCAAGACAGGGTTTCTCTCCGTAGCTTTGGAGCCTGTCCTGGAACTCACTCTGCAGACCAGGCTGGCCTCGAACTCACAGAGATCCACCTGCCTCTGCCTCCCGAGTGCTGGGGTTAAAGGTGTGTGATACCACTGCCTGGCCCTAGTGGATAATTTGTAGCAAAAATTCAAAAATTTAACAATGACTTGTAGATGAATGAGAGGATTCATTTGAACAAATACTCCAAATATTTAATTAAATATTTTATTTAATAATTTATGCATTCACAAAAAGTGTTTAGGGTCAATTCCTCCGACATTCCCTTCCTTTCAATTCCTTTTCCACCCTCTCCTTTTCATTTCCAATTTCATGTGTTTGTTCTCTGTCCCTGTTTGTCTGTCTGTCTCTGTTTATCTGTCTGTTCATCTGTCTGTCTGCTCCTCCTCCTTATTTCTCTCAAGTTAACACCCACTGAGTTCATTTAGTGCTACATACATGTGCATGGGTATTGCACCATCTACTGCAATATTGATAGCATCTTAGGGTCATCATCCTAGACAGAAAGTAACTCTCTCTGTCTTTCTCTGTCTCTGTCTGTCTGTCTCTGTCTCTCTATCACACACACACACACACACACACACACACACACACACACACACACACACACAAACACAGACCCATGCACATGCACATTAGTCATCAACTTCATAATACCCCCAATCCTCCATGGTGTGAATTTGCTTGGCTTGATCTTCCTCAGATCTTGGGTGTTGTCTCATCTGCTATGAGTTAATTTGTGCAACTGCTGTCATATCTGACATACTGTTTTGCTAGGGAAACCCACTACCTCTGACTCTTACAATCTTTCTTGTCTGCTCTTTCATCATGTCCCTGAGCCTTGTGGGGACAGGGTGCAATATAGATGGTCCAGTGAGAGCTGAGTACTTCAACTTTCTTATTTTCTGTATGCTAACTGGTTTGTTGCTCTCTGTATTAATCACCATCTACTGCAAAGAGAACTTCACCGATGAGGCTTGATAGATTTTCTAATTCATTTTTATTAAATATATAAGACTATTTTTATAAAAGAAAAAAGTGAAAACATATGCTGTGTATTTTTAATAACAATGTGTGAAGCCAATAGAAATGATGCCAAAAATGTAAAATTTTTACTTCAAATAAGAGCCACTGATTCATGGGAACTGTTCCCTTTTCTTTTCTACTTTTACGTTAACTATTATGTACTAAATTATACATTGTTTTTGAATGTATACCTAAAAATGCTTATTTTCAAGGTTTGTCTCTTTTGTAATTAGATGTTATTATGTTGGCAGATCATTTTGTTCTAATTCAAAATAACAGTTAATAAAGTCAAGGTTGGCACACTAGAGAGAATATGAGATAATCACTATAAAATAAACTTATATTTTAACCATTATTTGGATAATTATTTTGCAAAGTTATTCAGTGGAAAAGATAAAAATACAATTTTGAGACATAAAATAATAGATACCATAGAAATTCTTCAAAGTATGCTAAGCATGCACACTTGTACCTTATTTTCTTAATAGACATCAATTTTTTGTCTTGACACAGGTGACAGCTGGGGCATGAGGTTAAACTACACACACATCCTAAAATGTATCAATCTAATAATAACAGCTCAGGTTGTAAAATATCTCAAGCTTTATCTCTCAAGTATATTTCTAATTTAGAACTCCAAGCAGAAGACAAAAAAAATACATACATTTTAAAATCTTGGACTATATTCAAATGATTAGCAGGTAAGAATATGTAGATAAGAAACTCACTTAATATTTTATTATTTAAAGCAAAGTGAAATCATGTGCTAGACTTCTTGAGTATCACAGGTGTCCATTCTTGTAGCACGAATCCTAATTGGTCTTAATAATAAAAACCTGGAGTCAGATATAGGGGTAAATGCTGAAAGATCAGAGAGACAAAAGAGCAAGCCACAGCCACCACCTCTTAACTGGCCAACTCCTCAGCCTGAAAGAGACTGAGCTCCTGTCTCCTTCTGCCTTATGTTCTTCTCTCTGCTCAGCCTTATTACTTCCTGTTTCCTCCTCCCAAGTGCTTGGATTAAAGGTGTGTGCCACTACTTCCTTGCAATGTTTCTCGTTTAAACTGGATCAATCTTGTGAAGCCAAGGGTGAGTGAACTCACAGAGATTCGTCTGCTTCTGCCTCCCAAATGCTGGGATTAAAGGTGTGTGCCACCACTGTCTGGCCTCTGTGGCTAACTAGGGGCTTAACTCTGCACTTTGATCTTCAGGCAAGATTTATTTGTTAGATCACAAACAAAATATCACCACATATTCTTATCATATATTAAAGAAGTATCTGTTTGAGGTGTCAATTCTAAAATATAGTATACTAATATTTTTTAAGAGGATGAACAATGAATTAAAATTTAGGAAATAAGGACTTTGGAAAATTTAAATCTCATCAAGAAGAAGTACAAATGAGTAGTTTAGAGATTTAAGAACTGGTATACCCGAGGACAAACACAGTGGTACTTGATATCAAAATGCACCTATTCTAGAAATAATGTTCGAGTGGAATATTTTCAGTATGTTAATTAATTCCTTTCAACCAGCCTACCATGTATAAATAAGCCATCCTCTGAAAGCATATCTAAAAAGTTAGTAACCTATTCATTTATGTATCCCTTGTTGGATATCATAATTATAAGCTAGTAAAGAAATTAGTTCAATTTAAACTCAGACATCTGTTTTTGTTTTTGATTTTGTTTGTTTGTTTGTTTTTTGTTTTTTTTGCCGGTCAATCTCAGCTTATTAACAGAATGCAGGAACAAAATGATGTGATAGAAGAAAAGGTGAAATGAGAAAACAATAATAGTCATCAACTTCTACAGACACTCCCAGGCACAGTGCAATGCTCTTCATATGAGCAGACATTACAGTTTTACCACTGACAAGGAAGTGACCTCAGTGGCAGTTTGCAACTGTGGGAAAGAGAAAGTGATTACATGGAATAAGAAATGTATTTGTATTTTTGCCATACATACTAGACTTGAGCCTTTCAGTTGAGAGCCAAAACCCATTGTTGAGAAATTCACAATTCCTACCTGATGAGATTTTAACTATAAATATGCCTACCATAGTATTCAGGACTCAAAAGGTAATAGAATTGTTGAACAGATATCACTGGTTCTATCTTTTGCCTCTTTCTTTCTCTTCCTCTCTTTCTCTCTCTTCCTTCCCTCCTTTTTCTCCTTCCCTTCTTCTCTTGCCTTCTTTTTCCTGTAACTATCTCCCCTCTCTGTTTCCCTCTGGTGTTCAGTTAGTAACCAGAGAGAGGGAAGAAAATCTTTGATAATAAAGAAGGATGGTGAAAATTCTATGAACTTAATTCAAGGAATTACATTTAAGAAATTGATATTTAAGGTAAGAGGAAAAACTCACTGATGTGAGGATCAGAGAAAGGGTATGAATTCCATAAATCAAATCGTAATATATACACTGTGGTCACTATGAAGTGCTTTGTGAACTGTTTAGGGTAGGGGCAATTTGTGAACCTGGAGGATTCTGAGTAAAGAAATTGGTGTGATCTTAGTATTATTTTCCTATAAATTCTAATTCCAAAGTTACTATTTTTAAACAAAACAAGGAAGACAAAGAGAGATTATGGTGATATTTTGTGCTCTAACAAATAAAGCTTGCCTGAAGATCAGAAGGTGGAACTAGCCATTAGTTAACCATAGAGGGTCTGGAGGTCTGTACAGACAGGAGACAGGAAGTGATATGGTTGGGCAGAGAGAGGAATGTAAGGCGGGCAGAGACAGGAACTCTGCCCTTTTTGGTCTGAAGAGTCATGGAGGTAAGAGGTGACTTTGGCTACTCCTTTACTTCTCTGATCTTTCATCATTTATCCTGATATATGACTCTGGATTTTTATTATTAAGACAAATTAGAATTCATGCTACAAGAGACGGAGGAATAAAAATAAGGTGGGACAATAAAGAATGGAGAGATCTATAAATATAGCACAATAATTATTGTTTCCCCTCATTCTTTCTCTCTGGAGAGGTAGGTAGGTAACATGTAGACAAATATAGATAGATAATAGATAAATAAATATATCCATACATACATGCAAGGTCTGAGGTATAAATATAAATCTATAGATAGATAGATAGATAGATAGATAGATAGATAGATAGATAGATAGATATACAGATACATATATACATAGAGACATACAAACATACTTGCTGAATAGAAGCAAACCACAATCACAATTTGCATGTAGAAGTATAAAAGTTGTCAATAAATGTAGAAACCATTATTTAGGAAGAGATTAAGGAAGCACGAACATATCCTATTATAGAACATATCCTAGCAATAGAGATAAAAGTCTAGCCTAGTGTCTTGAAGTATCAATTATGGGTTATAGAAAGTGTAACTACATTTTGTCATGATCTTTTTTGAGACCGGAAGTGAATTTTGTTCTTTAAATTATATGAAATGGTGAGTAATTACATACAGGTTATAATGCAATATTCTAGCTCTCTTAGAGTAACTACAATGAAGACAATTTCCTTAAGTGTTTATAGATTGTCACTGAGCTAAGCTACTGGATATGACATTATATTAGATTTTCTTCAAGGCTAACAGAAATTTGGTAGCATCCCAAACTTCCTTCACGGAAGACATGAAGCTTTAATTTGAAGTAGCAGACATAAACTGCAAGGAAAGTAGAAGATTTGGACATTTTTTTTTAAGGATCACAGAGGCAGAATAGGACACTGGGCAGACAGATTCAGAAACCAAACAATCCCTTCTTGGGAAAATGATAGTGTAAAGCTGGATCAGGGAAGGTGTTCCTGGAACAGCAATGCACCAAGACTAAGTTTTGTAGGAGTTAAGCCCCTGCCGTTCATACTCATTTCCAAAAATGAACATTGGTCTGGAACAGCTTCATCCCACTGTACTCACACCTTCAAGCATTCCTAGGGCCTCTCTTCTATCCTGTTCTGTGAAATGTTTTCCCTTAATGAGCTCACAGGGTGCGCTGCCTAGTTTTGTTTCAGCTTGACAGAAGTTAGAGTCATTTTAGAAGAGGAAACCTCAATTGAGAAAATGTCTGCACTAGACTGGCCTTTGGGACATTTTCTTGACCAATGATTGATTTGGGAGAGCACAGCTCACTGTGAGAGATGCTATCCTTGGGATGTTCATCCTGGTTCTTAAAAAGAAAGCAAGCTGTGCAAGTCATGAGAGAGCAAGCTGGTAAGCAGCACTCCTCCATGGCTTCTGTATCAGCTCCTGACTCAGATTTCTGCCTGGAGTTTCTGCCCTAACTTCCTAAATGATGGAATACAGGCTGTAAGATAAAATATACACTTTCATCACAAGGTTGCTTTTTGTCATGGAGCTTTATCATGGCAATAGAAACTCTAACAGATACACCAAGCACATTAAGGAATCTTTCAATTTAGATGTAATTGTCAGTAGCACAAGCCCCAGAAAATAAGATCAACGGAAACTAAGTTGGAAAGCCCCATAAGCATGGCTCCAGGTATGCCTCTCAGGAAAGAAGTAGCAAGACTTCTCTCAAAATGCAATGTAATCAAAGACTTTAAGAGGCAGAAATGATTGTAAATGCCCCAGATAGTGAATGTCTGTGGTGAAACAGTATTTGCCAGACATGACACCATCATTGCATAAATGAATTTACAGGCTGTAACTCTGTGTATAAGACCTGCACAAAATCAAGGGGAATAAAAGGAATGAAACATGGATGGGTTAGGTTCTCATGAAGTCCCACTGGCAATGGATGGCTGCTCCATCTGATTTCCTCAGCTATATGCCCCCCTGTGAAACCACCTACACTCTAGTAGATTTGCCTTCATGCAGGCACTTATAATCAGCACTAAGTGGATCCACTGTTTTGTTGTTGTTGTTGTTGTTGTTGTTGTTGGTTTGTTTGTTTTTTATTGTTGTTTAGAGGAATGATTTCTTTGTTTCTCCTTTTAATAATATTATATAATAGAAAGAGAATCAAAGAAATTGGAATTGGATTGTAGCAATAGCAAAGATAAAATGCAGAGAATCTTACACATACAGTATCCACAACTCCTCACTGATTCATAGCTTTACTTATCATGGTTTTTGTCAAAAACAGTGCAAAATTAAATAGAAAATTATAGAAATAAAAGTTTTTAATTACATACTATTATGAAAAGCATGATGACTTTGCATGCTTGTGTCCCAGAGAGATATAAACATTACATTTGTCTAATGTGTCTGTGTTATATAAGATATCATTAATCCATTAATAATTTTCTTGGTTATCCACCAAACTGTTTATTATCATGACTGTATTCAAGAAATACTTATTGTAATTGATGATGTTCCCAGCATTAGGCAGAGTTTTCTGTGAGAACAGAATTAATAGGAAATAAAATGGAAAAAAATAAACAGAGATAGATTTTTAAAACAAAGGATACATGATATTATGATGGACAAGTGATGGAATATATTGGAGAGAACTTGAAAGGAATGGGTACTGAAATATATATATATATAAATATAAATATATATGTGAAATTCTCAAACATTTAAAAAACATATAGTATATAAAGAGTCAGCACAGAAGCTAAATAGTTAAGTACAAATATCTTATGTTCTTAATCCTCTCAGATTTACAGCTATTGGAGAGAAGAGATGCTCTCTGTGGGTTCTTGGGGTGATGCTAAGTGATTTTGTTGTTGCTGTTGTTGATTTGTTTTTTCCTATCTTTCCCTCCATGGTAATGACAGTCTAAGAACTGCATTATATACATATCAATATCCCTGTAGCGTTCATGTTTTCTCAGAACACAGACAGAATCTGCCGTGGAGCCGACTCATTATCCTTTCTAAGACTTAATGCAGCTACTGAAACATGAGAAATTTCTGAAAATGCAACAGCAGGGTAGGCAGTTAGCAGTTGAACTCTGTCATGGATGCTGAACTCTGCCCCAGTCACAATTCTGAAATAATGGCAGGTACTAACAAATGGCAGAGAGAAGTGAACAGTCTTTCAAAATAAACCTGGGAGCAGTCAAGTGATTTAACAGAGTGGCAAGCTTGTGCCTTATCACACATAACATACTCATCTGACAGTAAACATGGCTGAGGGGATAAGGGAAAGACCCTTTGATGTTTCTCAGGTGGCACTTTGCGTTTAATTTTGTACCTCCTCCAGTAAGACACCCTCATGGAGGCTGATGTGGGCAAACATTCTCCACATTTTAGTAACTGGGCATGGAAATGATTAACTCTAGAGGAGTCCTCACCTGATTGACTTGGATCTCATGTTCCTAATTATAAAGAAGAAAGCTAAGGGGGTTGAGGTCACAGATTTCTATTCTCAGATTCTGGCCTTTTTTCCTCTTAAAAGAGATTCCTGAATCTCATTACGTTACCAAAGCAGTGAGTCCAGTTACAGATGCTTCACATGATTTCTGAAACAATAAAATTAAAGTTCATTTACAGAACAACTATTCTGTCTGGTGTTTAGGAGTCATTCCCTGTGGAGCTGGGTACTGCCAAGTGTTCTCCAAAATTTGCTTACAAAATTGTGACAATAGTCCTAGATGATTTAAGAAAAATCTTCACACAGGAAAAATAAGGAATGACCATTTTGAAATATTATTTCAATGGCTGCTTTGTCTGATAACTAAATGCAAAGAGGAGGGCATAAAAAAACTACATAACCAGTAAGTTTGGTGCAACAGCAATCCAATTATGAGATATATTTGCTTAGGGAGGTGAAGTAGAAATTCAGCTAGAGAAAAGTGGTCAGTTCACAAACATCTAGTTAAACATAGCATTGGTCTGAGGTGCTGATAAATTAAAAACTAGAGGTGTGGCTGCAGGAAGGCTCAGTGAGTAAAAGTGCTTGTCCCACAAAAATAAAGACCTGAGCTCAAATTCCCAGAAACCATGTAAGGCTGAGCACAGTAGGTATCTATAATCCCAGTGCTCCACAGTGAGATGAAAGGCAGAGAGAGCAGAATTTCTGCATAATTGCAGACCAACTAGATTGCCATAAATAGCAAAGTAGCAAACAACAACCACACATCTTCAAACAAGATGGAACATGAGGATGTCAGCAGTAAGCATATGCCCTCATATGTGAGCTAGCACAGATATTCTAACACACACACACACACACACACACACACACACACACACACACACACACAGATTTTACAAAATGGGAGTGAAAATTTGGAATAGGCAAGACATGCAGGTTCTTTAAGAGTATGATTTATTTTCAAAAGAATTATAATTTATTAAAGCAGGAATAAAGAATGAATTTTTATCCTTAACATTATATATAAATACAATAGGAAATCTAGTTAACTTTTACCATCACTCTACCATCTTAACAGGTAAACTAAGAGTTTGTACTTTCTTAGTTAAACTCAGCCCATTACATTTGCCTTATTTCAAATATATATATATATATGATATTAAGAATTATTAATGTAAGTATAATTTTATCAGTTCTGAAGTCTCAGACTTGCACTTTAACTGCTATCAAACACTATCATCCCTTTACAATCATTCAAATTTCAATGGCTGAGTTTTGTGACTTAATAAACCATATAGAAATCTGTTTCCTAATTATACACTTCACCTAACTCATAAGTGCACATACTACAAATGTTCATTCAACAGTCAGGCAATTACTTACTATAGTCTTGAGTTTATATCCAAAGATCTACAACTTAGGGAAAGCAATTCTTCACAATGCAGGATGCTAATGGATCATGACAATGCTTACAGAGGGAACTAATAAAACCCACTTCATATCAGCCCATTAAATGTTTTTCCTTAAACCTGGCAAGCCAACCAATGAATGAGAGTGAGAAAATAAAATGTCAGGAAACAATTGCTATCCCTTTAATACTTCTCTTATAGAACAGACTTTTATTGACTCATTTTCCTTGAGCATATTGCCAGCTATTTCTAATTTTCTACTGCTTGAAAATGTTATACCTTTATTTAATGATTTTTAGCCATTTTAACCCAATTCACCCACTTAAATCCCTCCTCTCCTGCTGGGACCCTACTTCTCCACAGGTGCCCACTCCTCCTTCTTTGATGTTTTCTTTGTGTGTGTTTTAAACTTTCTTTTTAAACTTCAAAAATTTGTATGTGTGCATGCATTGTGTGTGTGTGTGTGTGTGTGTGTGTGTGTGTGTGTGTGAATGCCTTCTCAGTCCAGAGGAGTTCATCAGATGCTCTGGAGCTGGAAGTACAGGTGGTTGTGAGCTGTCCAGTGGGGTCCTGGGAACTGAAATCCAGCTAGTCCTCCAAAAATCACCAAGTGCTCTTAACTGTTGCACCACATTTACAACCCAGCCCACTGAATTTAGTTAGAATATCTTGCTACAATCAGTGGATACCACACCAAAAAGAAGACATTCCCCTCTATTAACAGCCATTACCTGGAAATCAACAGTCAAATAGGATTATGACTTCATGGGTCTCTCTTCCATCTTTGATGAAATGTTGACAAGCCAGATATTGTGCAAATCTTGCAGGTCTTGTACAGACAGCTGCAGCAGCAGTAAATTCATGACTGCAATGGCTATCTGTGTCCAGCTGTGTCCAGTACAGAAGACATATTTTGGTTGCTCTCTTCTATCACTGCTCTTAAACTCTTTCTACCCCTTCTTCTGACCTGTTCCCTGAGTTTTGGAGGGTGTGGGATAGCTGTCCCATTTAGAGCCAAGCACTCTGCCATCACTTGTGCTGGAGTGTTGGCCATTCATGGGTTCTTGTACTAACATCCACACTGCAGGAACAAGCTTCTCAGCCATTTGATTCTAGGTGCTTCTTTTACACTTCAGGCACCATTCAAAAACTTATACAATACCTTCAGAATGCCTACTGCGTATGTGTGCTTTTCTTAAACAGATAAATATAACCAACTGCATACACATATGAGTGACATACCAACTCCAAATACATACTTCTAAGTCTACAATTCAAAATTTATTTTTTGTTTGTTTTTCTAAAATTGTCTTAGAAAGATAGAAAACTGGGAAATGTAAATTTTTAAGAAATTACTAATACAAGCTTTAGGTTATACAACTGGATAAAACATAATGTATAGGAGTTAAATGTTTTGCCTAATATAATCAAGGAATAGGAAAATCTTATATCACAATATACTGCACTTTTCTGAACTTTGATCTTCTGTCCATACTCTTTTCCTCTGGCCCCACTTTCTTCTTACTCTTTTTTCTCTTGGTTCTTTTGCATGTTTTTGTGTTTGACAAATCATCATATAATGTGTTATATACCATTGTAATGTCTTTGAACAAAGGGTATTTTTATGGTGTGCAGGAGGTGGGACTTTTAAAGTTATTTATGTTTTGAATGTGAAAAATCTTGGGGATTAATGGAAAAGGGAAGGTGATTTAACAGTTATGTGTTTGTGTGTCAAGTTGACAAGGGGTCAATTGTGATGGATGGTTTTGTGCCAACTTGACAGAAGCTTATGTCATCTGAGAGAAGGGAATCTCAATTAAGAAAATGCCTCTATAAGATCAGGCTGCAGGCAAGCTTGTAGGCATTTTTTTTAAATTAGTGATTGATGGGAAAGGGCTCAGCCTATTGTGGGTGGGGCCATACCTGGGCTGGTGGTCCTGGGTTCTATAAGTAGCAGACTGAGAAAGTAATGGGGAGCAAACCAGTAAGCAGCATCCTCCATGGCCTCTGCATCAACCCTGCCTCCAGATTCCTGCCTTGACTTCTCTCAGTGGTGGACTGTAATGTGGGGGAAGAGTAAGCTGAAAGACACCCTTTCTTCCCCAAATTGTCTCGGTTGTGGTGTTTCATCACAGCACTAGAAACCCTAACTAAGAATAATGGTAACTCTACCCTTCTTACTTTTATTGTGTCAACTGAGAAGTAAAAGTAAGTATTTTAGGGCACAGCATAAACAAAAGCATGGAATTGGTAAGGGAAGTTTTGGTATGTCTGATGACCTAGGTATCCAAGCATTTCAATTGGGTAAGCATCATTAGAAGAGGTACAGAGAACTGACATGTTGTCAGCAGTTTCTTGGTTCATCATCCCTTTCCCAGGGCTGTTGTTATGTTAATTTTATTCTCTTAACTTCTTACCTACCCTGCTTAGAGAAAAAGCAAAACCACAAGGCATTTTTTATGTCCATCTCACTGTGTATAAGCTAAATTTATAGAGCTGTCTACATTTTAAAACAATGGCAGAACATTTGTCATTTTATTTACTCACAGATAAGGGCTTAAAAGTGGGATTTATACAAGAATCAACAGTAAAGCGTTGGAGCAGTTTTTATTATGAACTTTTGCTATGCACTTTATAACATGGGTTTTGACAGCCTCATGGCTTTGGTATTTTGTTTCATTTTCAGATCTGTCTGCCTTCTATTCTATTGTTCATTGGTCCTATATTATGAAGAATCCCTAGAGTTAGGAAATATCTTTTTTTTTTTTTTTTATTAATTTATTTTGCAATACAATTCAGTTCTACATATCAGCCACGGATTCCCTTGTTCTCCCCCCTCCCGTCCCCCTCACCTTCCCCCCAACCCCCCCCCCCCATTCCCATCTCCTCCAGGGCAAAGCCTTCCCCACAGACTGAGGTCAACCTGGTAGACTCAGTCCAGGTAGGTCTAGTCCCCTCCTCCCAGGCCGAGCCAAACAATCCTGCATAGGCCCCAGGTTTCAAACAGCCAACTCATGCAATGAGCACAAGATCTGGTCCCACTGCCTGGGTGCCTCCCAAACAGATCAAGCCAATCAACTGTCTCATCCATTCAGAGGGCCTGATCCAGTGGGGACCCCTCAGCCATTGGTTCATAGTTCATGTGTTTCCATTCATTTGGCTATTTGTCCCTGTGCTTTATCCAACCTTGGTCTCAACAATTCTCGCTCATATAAACCCTCCTCATTCTCGCTAATTGGACTCCCAGAGATCCACCCGGGGCCTAGTCATGGATCTCTGCATCCAAATCCCTCAGTAGTTGGATGAGGTTTCTAGCACAACAATTAGGGTGTTTGGCCATCCCATCACCAGAGTAGGTCAGTTCAGGCTGTCTCTCGACCTCTGCCAGCAGTCTGTTGTGTGGGTATCTTTGTGGATTTCTGTGGGCCTCTCTAGCACTTTGCTTCTTCCTATTCTCATGTGGTCTTTATTTACCATGGTCTCCTATTCCTTGTTCTCCCTCTCTGTTGTTGATCTAGCTGGGATCTCCCGCTCCCCCAAGCTCTCTTTCCCACAACCCTCGCCTTTCATTACCCCCACTCATGTCCAGGCTGTTCATGTAGATCTCATTCCATTTCTCTGTCATTGGGTGATCCCTGTGTCTTTCTTGGGGTCCTGTTTTCCAGGTAGCCTCCCTGGTGATGTGAGTAGCAGACAAGTCATCCTTGTTTCATGTCTGTTAGGAAATATCTTTAGGGTACAGTTTGCAACTCACACATTTGTTTGTGTCAGCTTTTTCTGTGACTCCGATTGACTCTCACATGAAAAACCATTTTTATTTTCAGCAAATCCTCGAGCTTCTATAAAACTCCTGTAGCTTGCCTTTGAAAAGAAAAAGAGTAAAATATTCAATCATATCCTAAACCATTCAGGGTGCAGGCACAGGAGAGACCCCGGCGTAAAGGAATGGCTCACACAGGGCCAATGAAAAAGAGAATTTTGGTCTCCAACCTGGTGCTTCAGGAAACTCCATGCTTACATTGTTCTTTTTACCATATGGTCCCGAGAAGATGCCAAGTGATAGTTCAAACATTGCTTTAACATTTCATTGGCTTTTATATTAATATGGAAAAAGAATAATAGGGCACATAAGAAAACAAAACCATCTGACCTTCCACATAGTGGTGTACTCAGAATTGCTGGGGAAGAAGGGGTCATTTCCTGTCTGTTTTTGCTGAAATAATTCAAGCATTTCCCAGTAGACAGAAGTGGAGCTCTGAAGCACACACATATTTTCTTTTCTTTTTTTCCCAAGCACTGCATACTAAGCACAGGGCCTTAATTATTCACAGAACTCTAACTCCTCAGCTCTTAATATTTCTGGCTCTCAGTTTCTGAGATGAGGTCTCACTAAAATTTTCAGACTGGCCTTGAACTCACTCTGTGACACCCATAATCCTCCTGTATCAGCCTTCTATGTAGCTGTGACTACAGACCTACATCACCAGGCCTAGATTATATTTACTTCTAGACTGGACCAGTTTATGCACAGTTGTTCACTGACTGAGATTTTTAACTCTTTTCCTGGTGAATGAAGGTCTAAGGCCTGAGATTACAACCATAGCATTAAATCTACCCAGTCAGTTTTTCTGAGTACGAGAGTTTCTTTGCTACCATTATGATTTTTTTCCTTTTACGTTATTTTCATTATATGAACTCCATTTATGAGTTGTGACTCTAACTTTTAATGCATTAAATTTGTTAATTCCTTAACTATGATAAGAGCTTTAAGGTTTCTGTCTACTACTGTGAAAACATCTGGGTGACTCCTTTTGTTTCTGATCAACTGCACTCTTTTTGGAAGCAGGTGATATATGTTCTGGATAGACTTGTTTGTTTCTAATTGGATTGTGAGCATTGTGTGTGGGGTTTGCAAACACTATATTCTGTTCATATGAAGAGTTGATTTTGAACATAGTCCACACCAACTCTAATCCTCATCCACCCATGCTAAGCTGCAGTTAAAGTTTCAATGACCTGGTTTATACTACTGGATCCATTTCTTCTAAGATTCTGTGTTTCCCAGTGAATTTATAGTTAGCACATAGCCACAGAGGTAAGTACATTTGGAAGCAGATGTTGGAGCATGTCTTTTCTACGTTAGTCACTATGTTCCGTTTTCTGCTTCTGCAAAGATTAGTCTAGAATAAAGAAGCACATTAGAATTTATGGCTCTTCTTTCCTATAACACATAAACAGATTGTGCTGCTAATATGGTCTTTGCCTGTTTATACTTCTTACTTGGTTTAGCTACAGCACAAACTCACATAATTCTTATTTATTTAAAAGTTATAGTGAGGCTTTTTTTCCTTAGTTTTTTGAGACAAGGTATCTCTGTGTAAGATCTGTAGACCAGACTGGCCTTGAATTCATAGAGATCAACCTGCCTCTGCCTCCCAAGTGCTGGGATTAAAGGTGTGCACCACCACTGTCCAATTTAATGAGGCATTTTTAATAAGTGTAAGGAAGTCCATTTTAAGCTTGCAATTCAATAATTTAGTAAATGTATATAGCTACACAATCATCACCAGGATATTTTTAAAATATCACCATCATCTGATGATAGGCCATTGATAATAGGTCTGAGATGAAGTTAAAAATAAACACTGATACAAATCCTATCTCAAATATTGAATTTCCTAGCAATTTCATTTAAATGAAGTCATAGATTATATAGGCACGGGTCTGTGTCCTTTCTCTTGACAAGATGTTCTCAAGAATTTTAAGTTTGTAATTAACAGCCTCCTGCTTTGTATTGGTGGCTATTATCCAATTTAAATGGATACAGCATTACTACTAGTTAGTAGATTCTTGGGTTGCTTTTGATGATTTTTGTTGGTTAATTGGCTAGTTCTCAGTATTACACTTCGCTGTTTTAAATATTATATTTCCAAACTGGTAGGAACAAGCTAGTATTGTCCTTATAGACTCCACTACCATTCCAAAACTATAAGGGATTTGTGTGGAATTTTAACTTAATTTTTCATCTTTCTCCAATTTTAATGTAAGTGATTAAATAACTTGGCAATATGAGTACTCCAAGCTTGATCTGTAATTGAAATTTTAAAAAGTGTAAATGATATTCAGTCCTAGAGAAAAGTAGTATAAGATTTTTTTTTGGTTTTTCAAGACTGGGTTTCTCCATGTAGCTTTGGTGCCTGACCTGGATCTCGCTCTGTAGTCCAGGCTGGCCTCGAACTCACAGAGATCCACCTGGCACTGCTTCCCGAGTGCTGGGATTAAAGGCGTGCACTGCCCGGCTCAGTATAAGATTTTTTGCCTGCATTTGTTTTAACATTTTAATGTTTAAATTATTTGCAATCTATATCAAAAAAGGAGAGCTAATGCTGCTGTTCCTTTAGACATTTTTACTTGGTTTTCTTTCTAATTCCATGGGCAAAGCTATACTGTGTTTTTTATCTAGATGTGTAGTTAATATAGGTTGTAGTCCTATGTCACTTAAAAAAGACAAATACTATGTTCAAGTAATAAACTAATTTCACTAACCAATAATTCCCCAAAGCCCTAGCATATCTGGTGACAATTTATGTATAATAGAAATGCATGTTTTCTTTTCTTTTCCAAAAATGAATTACCAGACAAATGTACAACATGTGAATGGGTCAGTAACACCAGTGAATCTTCACATCCAAGCTCATGCATTACCTAAAACAACTCTAGAAAGAAACTTTCTCTCAAATTTGCATTTTCTTAATTTTCCAAGCCACGAAAAATCAAGTGCCATCTCAGATAGAAGATACCAAACACTACAAGCAACACTACTAACTTATGTTAGTAATAAGAATTAACATCAGCATTTCACTTGAGAGATTTACTACACTGTAAGAAGCTTATATAATCTCAGAAATCAAATCATTGTCTTTTCACTAACACAAAACTTACAATTTCTTTATATTCTTTATCTCCTAAAGTATGATTCTTGGAGTATTCAAATTTCTAACCAACCATAATTGTTGTTCAATGTTGTCACTGTGTCACAAAAATGTATTAAAGTTGTGATGTTATATAAGTTAGATAAACGTTGATAGAATTTTGTAGATAAGGTGGTGTATTTTCTACTTACTGTATCCTCAATTTTTTTTTTCTCTAGGAGAAGGACACTGTTAAAATGTTAATATTAAGGAAGTCTTACTTTGTGTATTTTGTTTGTCCTCATCTGATTCTATTTGACATACAGACTGAACACCATGTCTTTCTTCTCTGGTTTAAAAAATAACAACAAAAAGATTGCTGGTACACTTGTAAGGTTTTCTTCTATTTAATAGTCATTTTGAGGCATAGATCTTTGTATTGTACAAGTCTTTTAATGGAAAAACTAAATCATTATCAAATAAATTCTTATTATGTTATCATAACATTTCAAATAAGATAAAACAAAATGAAATGCTGTTTACATTCAATTTCTCACAGTAACATACTTTCTTCTTTCCAAATTCCTCCCAGCTGAAAGTGCAATAGAAAATAATTCAGAGGGCACAAATCATCCAGAATGTCTAATTTGTTCCAATATGCCTGGCTGTAACCATTATTCCACTCTAGGAAGTAATTTCTAATGAATTTTCAATCTCAAGTGTTTATTTGACCCTTAAGAAAGATTTGAGTACAGCCAGAGGGGAACACATCAGTCATGCTATTAAGGCACAAGTGAGAATGGATATGGTGCTTTTCAGTACCACAGTTCAGTGTGTTCCTTTCACTTACACTGCAAGACAAGTGATGAGTAAGAGAAAATAAAAGGAGCAAAATATTCTCAGCAATACTCCTGTAGAATTTAAGATATGAAAAAAACTCTTTGTTTCACCTCAGCTCCTCAAATTGTTTTCCCTATAAACCTCTTTCTTTTCCAGCAGCTGAGGAAGCTACTCAAGAACAGCGTACCCATCTCACTTCTGCCACCTCTATTCCTCTCTTACCCAATGTTCTCCACAACTCAAAAACTAAAACTAAAGCCCCATAGAAAATGTTCCCTTCTTTACAGTTTGCACTTATATGTAGCTTATCATGCCCTTAATGAAAGATGATCTTTCATACTGTTTAGAGGTGAGGAAAGACTAAAAGGCATCCAGGAACTAATTCTTAGAGACATTTCTCAGAAAAGCATGCATTGCCTCCATCTTCTGTTTTATGACCCACATTTTATTCTTCACAAGGACTCACATACCTAGAGTTAGTTTCATTTAATATGGAGGATGTATCAGCTCACTTATTGTTTCTATTAAAAAGTATCAGAGCCTTGGTAAATTGTAGAGAGAAGAGGTTTATTTACCTCATAGACATAAGAAGCTAAAAATTCAAACAGTATGGTGTCGGGTCTGGTGAGGGTGTCCCTTCTATGTCATGTCATACCTAAAGCATGTTTTGGGCAGTGCAGAGTAAAACAGGAAAGTAGACGATAAAGGAAACTCTGGTTTTGTGATCCCTAAGTGGGTCCTGCCTCTTAAAGGTCTTCTCAACATTGCTCCACTGAGGAAAGAGATTCCAATACATGAACTCTGGGACGATCCACCTGGAAAACAACAAATCACCACAGAAGGGCACAGTGTGACCGAGAACAATGGTAGAGTACTTTGAGAAGAATGGCTTCACAGATCTTATTCTTGTTAGGAAATGTAGAGGAGTGAAAACCAAAGAGTGCAACTCCTTAGACTATTCCCAAAGTCTAGTGAAGATATGATCATAATTTTCTTAGAACACTTACAAGTGGAAAGGATTTAATGCATTTCAGAAGTTCTGGTGATAGAACCAACATGACTGATTAAATAAAGGAATAATTCAAATACAGCTCTTTTTTTTTAATTTCTTAATTTCATCAACTAAGATTACCATTACTTAATAAACCATAAATCAGGGAAAGATTGATCACTATTCTACTTCAGTGTGGAATAAAATACATGCCAACAAACACAAGGAAAGTATCAGCTAATCAGGCGTCTAGTTATTTCTTCCAAATTCATTACAGAAAATACAACATATTTGAAGGCCAAACACTATAAATATTTTACTAAATACTATACCTCTGATAACAGAAACTACAGCACATACACACACACACACAAGAATCAGTACAAAAAAGAACCTAGAACATGAAGTAAGAGTACACACATGAAACACTATTCATTGAATGTATGAACAATGCTATAAATCTACACTAGCAAAGTAGATTTCAAAACCATAAATAATAATTTAGGGGCTGGAAAGATAGCTCAGCAGTTAAGAGCACTGGCTGCTCTTCAAGAGGACATGGGTTTGTTTCCTGTCACCCACATAGTTGCTTACAACTGTCTGTAACTCTAGATGTCCTCTTCTGGTCTCCATGGCCACCAGGCATCAGGAGATGCACAGACATATAGGCAATAAAATCACTCATACACCTAATTTTTAATTTTAAGTAAAAATAAAAATTACCATCTGAATTCATGTTTACAAATTTTGTAGTTTAATGATCATTGGGTATACAGTATAAAATCAGTATCACCTGTTACTCTTCTTTATGAATATCACCAAAAACTTTGTGGTAATAATTTCTTCCAAGAATGTTTGCTTAGCAAGGCAGTAGACTACCACAACAAAATTCAACTACCTTCTACTTGGTTTTATCAGGTCTCTAGTGAGTAATTTATATCTCTGTGATCTTCAGTCTAATTGACTCTCAGTTTAATGGCCCCCAAACTACCACAAGCAGGATTAATTATGTTAGGGCACTTCTACACCCAAAGTAATAAGTGGTTTTGATTGTTTCATTAAAATTTTCTGCTTCTTCTTCACTATTATTTGAGGAAGCTAGAGATAAAAATGTATTAGAAACATGGAAGGCAGCAAACAACTACTTACAAGTAATTGAAGCTACTAATCTATTTTCACCTATTCATTCCCATTTATTTAATCTCACACTGAACAAATGTTTCAGGGGTCCCAGTATGTTACAAACAATGATAGCTTACAAGGTAATTTTTCTTTAAAAAAAATTAAAATTTAAAAATCTACATCTCAATGTAGGGAAGATATATATGTGTGTGTGTATATATATATATATATATATATATATATATATATATATATATATATATATATATATATATATATATATGGTATATCCATAAAGTCTCACCAACATAGCTACCTATACATGAGCTGAACAAGGCCAACAATAGCCATTCTAACATACATAGAGGGAAGCCTGGGAGGCTGAAAGTTACACACAGAATTGTAGTCAGCTAAAGAATGCTGAGTATTGGAGAAATAGTCTTCCTCAGGCAAGAGCACACTAATTGGTTATCCAGTACTAAATGATCAGCCTTGAAAACAAACATACAAGTTAAATTACACTGAGCTGGTTGTACTTATATATTTAGAAATTTATATAGACATATCTATTAGAATTATATATATCCCTAATATATATAATACATGTTCCTAATATACAATATATATTCATTGTTGTTACATATATGTTATATACATATATGTATATATATATATGATATATAGATTATGAAATAATGATTAATGAAAAAAGAGTCCATGATTTTGAAAAGATGGAAGGAGGAGTAATGTGAAGATTTTTAGGGGGAGACATGAGGGGAGAATAATTATAATAGAATCTCAAAAAAATAAAAGGAATAAATTTTTAAAAAGGAAAAAAGCTCAACTGAGCTTGGAACAAATATGTGTAAGATAATTTAGAGATAAATGATAGATGATACATAGAAGATAAATGAGAGATAGAATATAATAATGTGAATAAATGCATTTTTAATAATCAATAGGACCCATATAAGTCTCTTTCTAGGATTATATGCATGCAGATAGATAGATGAAATAGAGATATTTAAAGATAGAAATAGAGATAGAGAGAGATAGATAAGTAGATAGGTAGATAGACAGATTTGTCCAATTGTATTTGTGTTAGTTGTGGGTCCATCAGCAAAAGAAGGTACATAATTATTTATAATAAATAGGGAGGGCCTAGTGAAGGGGACAGTAACAAATACGTAAAGAGTATCTGGATAAAGCACAAAATCAAATCAGAGGTACTGTTGTGGCACAGTGACTGTCACCAGCCCTAGAACCAAAACAAATCTAGAAGAAGGTCTTAGAATAATTTTGGAAAATCGACTATAGAAAGAAGCATCCATCTTATAATAATGCAAAAAAGTTATTGCAAGGTTCACCTATACTGCACTTGCATTTTTCCCATCAACATTCAACTGGGCTTCTCCTTACCTAAACCAGGTAGATGGGGGAGCTAAGCCAATTGTACAGTCAACTCTCCAAGGCAAAGAACAGGAAAGAATAGGCCTGGAGGGGGAAAATTGGTGATGTACAGCAAAGTAATTTCAAATAATGTGCAAGTGTATTAAAACTATGTGTATGGCTAAACATTATTGTAGCATGAATCCTAATTGGTCTTAATAATAAAAATCAGGAGCCAAATGTTGGGGTAAATGCTGAAAGATCAGTAAAGGACCCAGACACTAGAGTTATTTCTTACCTCTGCTGAATCCTCAGCCTGAAAGGGGCTGAGCTCCTGTCTGCCCTGCCTTGTCACTTCCTCTCTCTGCCCAGCCAAATCACTTTCTGTTTCCTTCTCCCAAGTGCAGAGGTTAAAGGTGTATGCAACCACTGCCTGGCCTCTAGTGGCTAGCTCCACACTCTGATCTTCAGGTAAGATTTATTTGTTAAAGCACAGACCAAACATTACCACTCATAGTTAAAAGATCACTCTGTAAGTCATGTCACACAGTTGGAAATTCCATAATACATTAATAATAACTTATCTGCTCTGTCTTTTCCCACACAACTCTTCCAAACAGAGAGTAAATAGAGATAGGTCTCTATGAAGTTCCAAGTCTTTATTAACAATAAGTCAAAGAACTAGTAAATGTTCTTTCTTAAAAAACTAAAGATTTAAAATCTCCAGAAATCCAAGAAATGCATCAAAAAAGATAAATGTATATAAATAGAAAAGTTTATTTGCTCTTACTTTCTTACAACTGAATGACTTTTAAAAAGTATGCTTAAGTATAATTGCCATGTATAGCTTATAATATAGGTAGAGACAACATATACAATAAATAAAACTTAAATATGGGATTAAGCATCCCTACAAATATGTAAGCATACTGTATTTTGTATTAAATAACACATCAGTTATTATCACAATATGAAGTGTGGAAGATGTGTATATGATATCCGCATGCTTCCACCTCAAGAGCTGCAATCTTCTCATGTTCTGAAACCTGGTTAGGATAAGTTAGCTTTGAGTTACTTAGGAAGAGTATTTAAAATGTTAAATAATTAGGCCCGAGAGAGTAGAATACATAGGTGGCATAAAAGCTCTGTTCGTTAGTATTAGGAAAATGAATTCTAGCTAAATATCTAAATTGGTATATCCAATCAAATTAATATTATACACACACACACACACACACACACACACACACACACACATATATATATATATATTAAAGAAGTCAGAAATACAGTAGGATATCTGAAAAATTTATAAAACTGAACAATTCTTCAACATTAGGACTACCATGTAAATCTGTATCTCCAAATGGATACAAGCTAGAAGGAAATCTGAAATATACTTAATTTATTAAGAATATGGGTTATGTCTAAAATCACATCAATTTTAGACCTTTATAAATTTTACAATATTGATTTTGTAATAAAAACATCTATCTTGAAATATTTTAGCTTTTATAAACATAAAAGCTTTTTAGAGAATAAAATGCACTAAGCTCAAGTCTCATATTAAAACCTTAGATTTAAATATGAATTACAGCTATAAAGATATTTCTTTTAAAATAATTACAACTGCTTAATTGGTAGAATCCAAATTAAGCATCACTCTCACCCATGTAAGAGCCAAGGGAAAGAGAGAAGAGGGTCCCAGAATGGATTTGGAGAAAAGACTGAAGAGGACCATAATGTTCCTGAAACTGTGCAATCAATCATCATTGTCTTATGTTTCATTACTCGGGGAACAGTGTGACTCACCGTGTTCTCACTTTGTGCTTAGGACTGAAAGAGATACTTGAGAAATGAAGAAATCATGTTCACTTCCCAGAGTCTTAGACTGCTGAGAGGCACACTCACAAAGGGAAATAAGCAAGAATGCTTGCAGAGGTTTGCCTCACAAGGAAAGTATAGGTGTCTCTTGATTGCCTGGGGAGACAAGACAGAAAGGAGGTGCTGTTCACACAGCTCACTTTGAAATTGACAGATTAATGGAACCTTGATGGTAACATAAAATGAGCCAGACAAGTAAAGGGGAATAACTTGGGGCAGTAGCTTATAGATGCATAACTAGCAATTGAACAGGTTAAAGGGTGAGTACAATGGAGCATGTGACAAGCTTATAGACTCACAATCTGAAAACCTGCAAAAGAGCCATGACACCTTAGCATCTTACTAACCACTGGTACAGATTTTATAGCTTGTTCACCAGTAAACATCCTTAAGATTTTATTCAAAGACATCACATTTAATAGTAGAAATGGCTTCTTTATGCCACCACTGAACAGAACAGTTGGGATCATTTTAGTTCAAAGGCATTCACAATAGGAAAATTAGCAGATCTCTCCAAACTTAACTAATCTAATACTTAGCTTTTAAATTAGACTATATTGTAGAGTCTATTGTCTTAAATATTTCTTCATTAAAATAATGGCAGCATTTTAAAATGCTGAAGATTGTAAGATGTAGTCTCAAACCATTCCAGATGGGTAAAATAATGATTTTATTTGCTGCAAAGAGAAAAATGCTAATACTCGCAATTGAAATTATATGAGCCAAATCGTTAATAAAATCCTGCAATCAGTAAGATTTGAGTATATTATCTTAATGATGCTGATTATTTTAGATTTATAATTAATAATAAGAATGATATATATACTATTTGTAAAAAATGACTACAAAAGTGCTGGCATAATTATTAGTATCTTCTATTAAATGCTTCCTTTGTGCCAAGCCCAAGGGCAAATGTTTTACATTCCTGTTTATCTAATTCACACAATAACTAGATAAGATAGTTACTCCTAATATTAACACTTCAAAGAGTAAAAAGTCTGAGACTTAGAGTGTCTGAAGTGCCCCAAATTCTAAGCCAATAGTCATTACAGACAGGCTGCAGATTTACTTACTAATCTCTTTTCACAGGCCAACACAGGGAATGACTAGTGATTGCCTCACTCTTCCTTGAATTCTAAAGTGATCTATTTCAGGTTTTCTAAAGTAACAGAGTATGCACAGAAGTTGATAAAAACATAAAGCTAAAACCAAATTCTTTTAATGGGAAATTTGTTTTTGTACCTTCACAAATCAATTTTTTCCTCTGAGCATGGAAATTAATCAGGTTTGTCATGGTGAACCTAACTGTGGGCTGTTAATAACAGTCATAAAATTATCAGGACACAGCATTTGACTTGATAACCTGGTGTGAACAAAATTCCAAAGGTTAATTTTTTTATGGTGTACACAGTGGCATTCCTATTTCTATTCCTACATACTGACTCCAGTAGAGTGAGCAGGGGGTTCTTATACTCCTCCATTGTGATTATGTGTGGTTATTTCTTTATATAAATGTCATATGTGAATGTAGTTTGGATTGAAAGCAAGTTTGGTTACCACGTAAAGCTAATGGGATGAGTCAGTGGCCTGTTTTCAGTTGCTTTTGTGTGTGGGGTGGGATGGGGTGAAAGTTGCCCTTATCTGTTAATAAACATGAGAAAATTTCTTCTCAAATATAGCTTGTATTTTTGTAAGTACAGTCTCAACATTACTCACAAAAATAAATACAAACAAATTAATAAAAGAGTAAACATTTAGGATTCTAAAACCAGAAATCCAACTGATGTCTCATCAAAGAATACAAGCTATAGAAATGCATTGTTCTCACCACATAAACAGTAAAAACATTACCCACAAAGACATCAGGCCTAAATAACTATAGCCTATATATAATAAACATTAGACTTTTTCATTTCATAAAACAGTCTTGTCCTACAAGAATCCTAGCTTCTAATTCATAGCAATCCCCTTGCTTTTGTATCAAAAATGGTGGGATCATAGGCATGAGTCAGTGATACCACACAAAGAGTTTTTGAAGTAATATTTTCTTCTATAGATTGCCTGGAGAAAAAAAGCCAAAAAACAAAAACCTTAATAATAATAATAATCTTACATATTTTTTCTTGCTGTACCTGAAGACCCGAGATGCTTAGCTTATGAGATATTTCTAAAACTCAAAATTAAAGAATTATCTATTGAAAATGATCTTAATTTCCACTATCTGTGTGTTGTTGGTTGCACACATTTTTAGTACTTTTAGAATATGGATAACTGAATTTCAGAGAATAATCAGGAATCTGAACTGAAAGCACATTAAGGTATGGTTACAAGTTAGGAGCAAGTCCTGGAAATGGTTTTAAACTATTGACTGTCCTTTCATTCCCACCTATCCATGCCTCACAGCTCATTACCTCAACAGTAAGCCTGGTGGAATCCTCAATTGTATTACCACATACTCACCACATAAAATCAATGAAGGTCCCAGCATTCTTTTTTGTTTTCCTTTTATTCTTTTCTCATACATTATATCCCAATGACAGTTTTCCCTACCTCCACTCATCCCTGTCCCTCCCCGTCCTTCCCTTTTCCTCAAGATCTACTTCTCCATTTGCCTTGAAAAAAAAAAAAGAAAATAAATAAATAAGTAAATAAATAAATAAATAGCAAGCCTCCTACAGATATCAATGGAACACTGCTGTGGGATAATGCTTTTGTACTCTGATTTAATAAAATGCTGATTGGCTAGTAGCCAGGCAGGAAATATAGGTGGGATAAGCAGACAAGGAGAATTCTAGGAAGAGGAAGGCTGAGTCAGGAGATGCCAGCCCATCATCCAGGGAGCAGCATGTTATGGCACATAGGTAGAGCCATGGAACACCTGAAGACATACAGATTAACAGAAATGGGCTGAGTTTAAGTGTAAGAGCTAGTCAGTAGTTAGTCTGAGCTAATAGCCAAGCAGATTTAAATAATATAAGCCTCTGTGTGTTTACTTGGGCCCAAGCAGCTGCAGGACTGGTGGGCGAGAGAGATTTCTCCTGACCATGGGCTAGGTGGGACACAGTAAAACTTCAGCTACAGAACACAATCTAACATGCTACAATAAGACTAGACACAAGCCCTCATATCAAGGCTGGACTAGGCAACACAGTAGGAAGAAAAGGGTCCCAAGTGCAGGCCAAAAAGTCAGAGACATTCCTCACTGCCGCTGTTGGGAGTCCCACCAGAACACGAAGCTACATAACCATAATACACATGCAGAGTACCTAGTTCAGACCCACACAGAGTCTGTGTTTGTCTATGAGCCCCTGTGAGCCCAACTTAGTTGATTCTGTATGCCGTGTTCTCATAGGGTCCTTATGCCCTCTAGCTCCTACAATCCTTCCTCCCCTCTTATGTGGGTTTCTCCTGAGTCCACCTGGTTCTTGGTTGTTGATATGTCTGCTCCCATCAGTTGCTGGATGATACCCTTCTGATGGCACTTGTGCTGGACACTAATCTACAAATATAGCAGAATATCGTTAGGAATCATTTCATCATTTTTTTTTTTTTGCCAGTTATGTTTGGTTATACCCTGGGTCTCTAGGCTTTTCAGCCTCTGGTTCTTGGCCATCCAGACAGTGTGAGGCATGAGCTCCCTCTAGAGGTGAGGGTCTCAAGTTGGAACAATCATAGATGGGTGGCTCCCACAAGTTCTGTGCTATCATTGTCCCAGCACATCTTGCAGACTGGACAGATTATAGGTTGAAGGTTGTGTGGCTGGGTTGAGGTCTCAGTCCTGATGGCTAGGAACTTGCCTGGTTATAGAAGATCATGGTTCAGGTTCCATATCCCCCACTACTAGACGACTTCACTAGGGTCATTCTTGGAGATTCTAGGGACTTTACACTGCTCTAGTTTTCTATATCAACCCCCAAATTTTCCCCAATTCCAGTCATCTCTCCCAGTACTCTCTCCCTCTGTCTCTCCCATCCCCACCTAATCCCTCCTGTTCCCTCAACTGCCCCCAGTCCACCTATAAAATATATTTTGTATTTCCCCTTCCCAAGAAGATCCATGTATCCTGCCCACCTTGAGCCTTCCTTGTTACTTAGCCTCTCTGGGTCTGTGGATTATAGCATGTCCACTTATAAATGAGTACATACCATGTTTGTCTTTCTGGGTCTGGTTTACCTCAATCAGGATGATCTTTTCTAGTCTATTACATTTGCCTACAAATTTCATGATGTCATTGTTTTTAACAATTGAGTACTGCTTTATTATGTAAATACACCACATTTTATTTATCCATTCTTCAGTTGAGAGACATCTGTGCTGTTTCCAGTTTCTGCCTATTATAAACAAAATTTCAATGAACATGGGTGATCAGGTGTCCTTAAGGTAGGATGGAGCATCCTTTGGGTATATGCCCATGAGTGGTATATCTGGGTCTTGAGGTGGAGTCAAAAGTTCTCCTGTGTCCTACCTGGTCCACAGCCGCTCAGACCCAAATAAACACATAGAGGCTTATATCCATCATGAATTATATGGTCATTAGCTCACGCTTTTTATTGACTAGCTCTTACACTTAAATTAACCCATAATTCTTATTTTTGTTTAGCCATATGGCTTGGTACTTTTTTCTCAGTTCTGCCTTGTCATCTTGCTTCCTCTGTGTCTAGCTGGTGACTCCTGACTCAGCATTCCTCTTCCCATAATTCTCCTCTTCTGCTTGCCCTACCTCTTCTTCTTGCCTGGCTACTGGCCAATCAGTGTTTTATTTATCAACCATTCAGAGCAACACACATTCACAGCATACAGAAAGACATTCCACAGCACTCCCCTTTTCTATCTAATCAAAAATGAAGGTTTTAACTTTAACATAGTAAAATTACATATAACAAAACAGAAGAATTGCAAGCAAAAATTACAGTTATAATATCTAGACTATTTGTATTTTGTAAAATTAAAGAAAATATTCTATCGTCCATCCTATATTTGTGAGTCTAAAGTTTCATATCTAAATTATCTTTTTATCATAACCAAGGAAAATTATAACTATCTAGTCTTCAACTACATCAAAGACCCCAGAAGGATATAATATTACCTAAGTAAACAGGAAGTGCATTGTAAGCAACTTCCAAAAATCTATAATGACAGAGACAGCTAGTACCTGGACAGTTACCCAAAGTTCCCCTGTAAACTTGGGACCTCCATTTTCAGCCTATATGCCTAGAGTTCCTTAGTTGCTTTTCCCAGTGTCCTGTAGAGTATCTGGCAGTCTCCTCTGTAAAGCAGGAACCTGAAGGACTATTTCCCATTGCAAAGTTCAGAGGTCACCTTCCTATGGGTCCTGCATGTCCAGTTGATACAACATTTTGTCAAGCAAGAACAGTTTCCTGCCCAAATGACTATTTTTGTCAAGAAGAAGATAAACTCTATATGCAGTGTCTTTGACACCCATCTTCTTCTTTGAAGTAAATTGGTGTTGCCAGAAGAAGACATGTCTCATTGTCCAGGAAAGTCAAAGTTTTTGAAACATTTTAAATGCCATATTCTGTAGGTCTTTGAAGTGTTTGAAGATTACCTACCTAATTGAAATATATCTATGTACACCTAGAAAATGTCACTAACATGACTACAAGTTTGATTATCAGGGATGACTATTTATTAATCATATTTCTTAATTATACATTACAACTTCAAATGAGCTGTGTAGTCAAATTTCTAAACAGTCTTAGTAAATGAGAAACATAGATCGAAATACAGAGGTAATAGCTAAAGAGATCAGAGAATTAATGAAGAACCATGACTGCCTTATCTTACCACCTCACCACTGTTGCTATACTATATATATAATTCTACTCTCATTTGAGGTATTATGTTTATCTAACTCATTTAGATTGTAATGGATAATTAAGAAATACAGATTAATAATTAGTCTTCTATGATAATCAAACTTACACTCATGTTAGTTTAGTTTTCTGGGTATATATAGATATATTTATGACAGATAGGTAGTCTTCAAACACTACAAAGACCTACAGAACATGTAATTTAAAATGTTTTGAAAATTTAGACTTTCTGGACAGTGAGACATATGTGCTCTTGGCAGCACTGATTTACTTCAGAGAAGAGATGGGCATCAAAAACACTCTATATGGAGTTTATCTTCTTCTTGGCAAAAATAACCATTTGGGCAAGAAACTGTTCTTGCCTGGACTGCTTGATCGACTGGACATGCGGGACCCATAGGAAGGTGACCACTGAACTTTGCTTGGCAAAATGGTCCTTCAGGTTCCTGCTTCATAGTGGAAACTGCCAGACATTGTACAGGAAACAGAGAGAAGTGACAGATTTCTCAACTTTACAAAGGAACTTTGGATGACTGTCCAGGCTGCCAGCTGTTTCTGTCTACTCTCACAAGACTCCCAGAAGTTGCTTGCATCCTTCTACCCTTTCTCAAGTAGTATTATATCCTTCTGAGATCTTTGCTGTGGTTGAAGACTAGATCGTTATAATTTCCTTAGTCATGATAAAAGACAAGTTAGATATGAAACCTTAGACTCACAAATATAGGATAGATAGAATATCTTCTTTAATTTTGCCAAATACAAATAGACTAGATATTATAACTGTAATTTTTTCTTGATATTTGTTTTGTTATATGTAATTTTACTATGTTAAAGTTAAAACCTTCCTTTTTGAAAAAAAGAAAAGGGGAAGTGCTGGGGATGTCTTTCTGTATGCTGTGAATGTGTTGCTCTGATTGATTGATAAATAAAATGCTGATTGGCCAGTAGTCAGGCAGGAAGTATAGTATAGGTGGGATAAGCAGATAGGAGAATTCTGAGAACTGGAAGGCTGAGTCAGGAGACGCTGCTAGACACTGCCATAAGATGCAAGATGTGAAGGCAGAAATGGGAAAAGGTACCAAGCCACGTGGCTAAACAGAAATAAGAATTATGGGTTAATTTAAGTGTAAGAGCTTGTCAGTAATAAGCTTGAGCAAATAACCATACAGTTTGTAAATAATATAAGCCTCTGTATGTTTACTTGGATCCGAGAGGCTGCAGGACTGGCAGGTGAGAGAGATTTGTTCTGACCACTGGCAGCCTGGGACAAAGGAAAACTTTAGCTACAGAGCTGCACAAACATAACACCTTAAACAATAGTAGAAATGCACATAGAGTATAACAAAATTAACCTCATACTACTTTCTGCTGGATGCAGGCCCTGGCAATCTTATGGGGTTCCTGAGAAAATTAAGAATTATGGTCAATTCCTGACTGGAGTAGTCTATGATGCTGCATTGTCTGAGCCAGTTGCCTTGAAGCTGATCTGGATGATGGAACATCTAGAGACCTCTCAGGGGGTCTTCCTTGATTAAACCATCTTACCTTGGAAGCAATCTATAGGTTCTCATCTTCTGTGGAAACAAAAGAAGAACCTCTTTTCCAAAGTAACATATTCTTAGACATAAATTTTGAAGTCAAGATACCTTAAAGTATACATATTGGTTTAACTGAGTAGCCTTTATAATCAAATATCTTTCTGCAGTTAAAAATCCTAAAGTCAATGTAATCCAGACCCTTTGTGTGAGTTCCATCTTTATGTGGCTTAACTTTTATATTACTCTTACTGTCTCTTTAAAGATTTTATTTTTTAAATTATCTATTTCTTTATATAATTATCTATGTTCATTTTCCTCTTTCTTCCAAGCCTAGGTACACTTTTACACATATTGTAAACTATTTAGGGTTTTTTTTTTATCTGAATCTGTCATATTGTGAATCTATTGTTTTTTTAAACTGCAGTGGCTAGTACTGAAGCAGCAGCCTTGGCTGCTGACTCTGCCCATCTCAGCTTCCCAATATGGAGGAGGTAATTCACTGCCAGTGCTGGGAGCTATGCTCTCCGTTGACTCTGGAAGGCCTCTATCAAGCAGCATGTAGCTCAAAAACCTCTTCTTCTTCTTCTTCTTCTTCTTCTTCTTCTTCTTCTTCTTCTTCTTCTTCTTCTTCTTCCACTAGCAAAAGCTAAATCCACCCACCACACAGTGTGCTGAGTGACTTGGAGATGCCACTGTGTACTGTGGCAGGAATCTGTCATGCTGCTTAACTCATGGCAGCCAGCAGCCAGCTCCATCTTGCAGGCAGCTGTCAGAAGACCAGCTTGCGCTGCTGCTGGCATGAAACTGTGAGACTAGGAAGCCCAGTGTGGCTCTCTTTCATTCAGGATCTTTCTTTCTTAGGTCTATATGGCTCAATGCCCTACAGTGAGTGCCAAATGTAGTCATAAGTTTCCCTGTATCCCACCCGGTCTGCAACCACTCAGACCCAAATAAACACACAGAGGCTTATATTAATTATTAACTGCTTGACCATTAGCTCAGGCTTATTACTCACTAGCTCTTACACTTAAATTAACCCATAATTCTTATTTCTGTTTAGCCACGTGGCTTGGTACTTTTTCTCAGTTCTGCCTTATCATCTTGCTTCCTCTGTGTCTGCCTGGAGACTCCTGACTCAGCCTTCCTCTTGCCAGAATTCTCATCTGCTTGTCCTACCTATATTTCCTACCTTGCTACTGGCCAATCAGCATTTTATTTATCAACCAATTAGAGCAACACATATTCTTTCTTTTTCTTTTTTCTTTTTTCTTTTTTCTTTTTTCTTTTTTTTTTTTTTTTTTTTTGGTTTTTCGAGACAGGGTTTCTCTGTGTAGCTTTGCACCTTACCTGAAACTCACTTGATATGCCAGGCTGGCCTCGAACTCACAAAGATCTGCCTGGCTCTGCCTCCTGAGTGCAACACATATTCTTAGCGTACAGAACGATATCCCACAGCATTGAGGTAGATCAATTTCCAATTTTCTGAGGAACTGCCTTATTGATTTCCATAGCGGCTGTAAAAGTTTGTACTCCTACAAGGTATGGAGGGTGTTCCCTTCGTTCTACATCCTCACTAGCATGAGCTATCACTTGTGGTTTTTGTTTTGTTTTGTTTTGTTTTGTTTTTATCTTAGCCATGCTGACAGGTATAAGGTGGAATTACAATGTAGTTTTGATTTGCATTTCCCTGATGGCTAAGGATGTAGAACATTTCTTTGTTTCTTGGCTAATTGAGACTCCCCTGTTGAGAATTCTCTATTTAGAACTGTACCCCATTATTTGATTAGATTATTTAGTTTGTTGATGTCTAGTCTCTTAAATTCTTTATATATTTTAGATATTATCCCTCAATCAGATGTGGAGTTGCAATATTAATGAAGTAACTGGATACAAAATTAATGAAAAAAATCAGTAACCATCCTATACACAAATGAAAAATGGACTGAGAAAGAAATAAGGGAAACAGCACCCTTCACAATAGTCACAAACTATATAAAATATTTTGGGGGTAACTCTAACTAAGCAAGTACAAGACTTGTACAACAAAACTTCTGGTCTTTGGAAAAAGAAATTGAAGAACATATCAGAAGATGGAAAGATTGCCCATGCTCATTGATTGGTAGGATTAGCATAGTAAAATTGGCCATCTTACAAAAAGTAATCTACTGATTCAGTGCAATCACCATTAAATTCCCAGCACAATTCTTTACAGACCTCGAAAGGGCAATACTCAACTTCATATGGAACAACAAAAAAAATCCAGGATAGCTAAAATAATCCTGTAAAAGAAAAGAACTTCTGGAGGTATCACTGTCCCTGATTTCAAGCTGTACTCAAGAGCTCTAGCAAGAAAAACTGCAAATCATTGACATAAAAACAGACAGGATGAGTACAGGAATTAATCACAGATCCAGACATAAGTCCAAACACCTATGAATGCTTCGTTTTTGATAAGGAGCCAGAAATACACAATGGAAAAAAGAAATGAACTTCAACAAATTATGCTGATCTCACTGGATGTCTCATGTAGAAGAATACAAATTGAGCCATGTCTATCACCCTGCACAAACTCAAGTCCAAGTGGATAAATGTTGCAGGCTTTCTTGGACTGTCAGCCCCTAAATTATGACACAGAGACTTATTATTAATTATCAGTGTTCAGCCTTAGCTTTGGCTTGTTTCTAGCTAGGTTTTTTTTTCTTTAACTTAAATCCACCCATTTCTACTAATCTATGTGCTGCCCTGATCTACCTCATCTACTATGTACTGACCATCCTGCTTTCCTGCTTCTTTCATGTCTGGCTGGCTGGACCCTGGCTAGCTGGTTGGCTCCCCTTTTCTCTCTGCCTGCCAGTCCTGACTATCCCTCCTTGGCCTAGCTATTGGCAGTTCAGCTTTTTATTAGTTCAGTTGGGTGCCTTGGGCAGGCAAGGTAAAACAGCAGCACATCTTTACATAGTTAAACAAATGCAGCATAAACAAATGCAGCATATTTTTACATGAACAATTATTGCAACACAAACAAATGCAATACATCTTTACATAGTTAAACAAATATTCTATTCCACAACAGATAAAAGACCTCAACATAAAATAAGATACACTAAACCTAATAGAAAATAAAGCAGGGAATAGCCTTGAATACATTATTGGCACAGGAGACAACAGAACACCAACAACACAGGCTCTAAGAACAACAATCAACCAATAGGACCTCATGAAACTAAAAAGCTTCTGTGACATAAAAAACAGCATCCATAGGACTAAATGACAGCCTATAGAATGAAAAAAAATTTCACCAACTCTAATAATTCTTTATAAATTTGATTACTGCAATGGAAATTTACACAGTTGTTTGCATAGGTATCTCTAAAAATTAATTAATTTTCTTAATTTTATGAGTATGAGTGTTTTCCTGCATGAATGTTCATATACCAAATGCATGCCTAGTGCCTGTAGAGGCCAGGAATATGCATCCAATCTCCTGAGACTGGAGTTACAAAACAGTTTGAACCACCCCATGGGTGCTGGGTACTGAACCCACATCTTCTACAGAAGCCACAATGCTCTTAACCACTAAGCCATTCATTTCTCCAGCCCTAGATGTGTATCTCTTAAATTCATGTCATTTGCTACTTTCCTATGATACTCACTTGCAAACCTCTGTCTTTAACTGTTCTTGATCAAGTCAAGTTACCATTTTCCTTGGTGGTATATTCAACTTCAGTGTTTTCTTCAAATTACTCCAACACCCTCTACTATCAGAATGCCCAGGCCTGCTAACATTACCTAGCACTGGATCATAGCCTGTACATTGCCCTACCCTCTAGCCAGCAAAACTATTGGTGTAATCATAGCTTTGCATAGATTTCCTCGTCTGTTCACTTCTGCCAATGTTTAAGATAACCTTTGTTGGCACACCTGTTAGGACTGGAGTGTTCATGTTCACTGTTGGCTTCTACCTGGATAGATGGGATATCTTTCTGATTGAATACAACCCTGTATGTCATAAATGTTCCACAATGCAGCCAACCAATACACAGTAAACAAAAACAAAACAAACTGTTGAGAAGCCCTAACACAACTTCCCCATCTGCAAATTTCCTAAAAGAGATCCTAGTAATTTCTGAAAACATAAGTCATACTCCACATTAGTACAATTAACAATTTTAGTAGCACAAGAGGTACCCAAATAAAAGAGGCTCAGATCTAAGGAGTTTTATTTGGATTGGCTTGCCCTCCCCTTCTTGAATTGCATTTTAACCCATGGCTCAAAGGCAAAGATAAGTGAGTATCCCTAAAAACCACAAGTCCAGGTAATAGATTCTGAACAACAGTAATGAATTCTGAACACCCTCCAGGGTACATAGGGACCTGATATGTAGGAAAGAAATGAGATTGGTCCATGGGTAATAAAGCAGAGAACCACTATCATCAAGTGGAAAAACCTGGATTACAAAAATAAATTGCTATTGAAGAATCTGAAAGTTCTGGGCTGTGAGGCTGAAATTAAAAATAAAGAAATGAAGGGGAAATAACATACATGAAACAAATCTTCAAAAAGTTTTGTAATTAAGGTAATAGGAGGAGCCAGGTGATTTTTCTTGTGATGCTGAGTAAATACAGACCCTTATAAGGGCTTAGGCCTTTGCTTTGGCAAAAATAAAGAGGAGATTGTTTGATCTTTTTTAAAGTAAAAACTTAATTGTTTTGTTTATTTTTAGTCTTTAACGATAATCTAAACAACAGATTAGATTGGTCATATTTTCAAAATGTTAGTGTCTTTTCTGATAATAAGTAAAGATTAATAGATGATCAGTGTTATAATATTTAATTGAATTTCTACTGCAACATCAAGGTTCATGTATAAATAAGGCTACACTTATTCCATATCAGTACAATTCATTCCTGTAGATTTAGCCACCATCCACTGTATAGGCCTTCAAGACCTGGCAAGTTTGACTGGTGTATTTAAGGTATGAGACAGTTTTGACAGTCTTGCCTAAAATTGGCATGTATTAAATCAGCAATCATTTATTTAGCAATTATATATTGTGAGGCTTTGTCCATGTTCCAGATTATAAAGACAAGGAAACCAGCCATAATCCAGCTGCAGGAAATGCACAGTCATCTTCATCTGCTTAGATAGTATATTGGTTCAAAGCTATTCACTGATAGTTTCTGATAAAGCAATTTGGAGGGGAAAATTACTCATTTTCACTCTTATATTTAGAGGTTTAACTTCCTGATTGACTGGTCTCATTTCTGAGCAATGTTGAGGCAGAGCATCATGGTAGTAGGATGTGACAGAACAAAGTGTCTTATCTCACTGCATCAGGAATCAAAGAGAAATGGAGTGGAGGGAGTGGAGGACAGAACACATCCTTCAAAGACATTACACATGGCCACTGCCTCCAACCAGTCCCTGCCTCCTAACACTTACATCTATTTCATTAATTCTGTCAAATATTGTAGACACCAATGGATTAATTCACTCATGAAATCAAAGCCTTCATGAGCCAATCTACTCTGAACATAGTTATACTAGGAATAAGACCATTACCAGACTAGTCTTTTGGAGAGACAGTTGCTAAATGAAACATAATAAGCACCTTTAGCAATATACCACAGATTAAGTAGCCGAAACATTATAAATTGACTTTCTTACAGTTTTGATGGTTGGGATACTGAGATCAGTGTATCAGCAGGGCTTCCTCTGTTGGACACCTGCTGATGGAAGCTTCCTGTTATAGAACAAAGGAGTGGAGGGGGTCGCTGATGTCTGTTCTTATAAGGCCACTAGCCTCTTCATAAAAACCTCCAGCATGGTATCATCTAAGCTTCATTATCTCTAAAAGATTCCCATTATAAATACCTTCACCTTGGGATTTGGTGCTTCACTATATGAATCTGGGACACAATCCAGTCCAAAGTAAAGGACAAGGGGGATAGAGAGTTAACTGTGATCAGACTTGATGTTCTTCAGCAGTATTCCGATGTGAAAAGAATATAATGCAGATGGAGGATCAGCATAATGGCAGTATTAGTGAGCCCTGAGGTCTTAGGTAGAACATTCTCCTAAAGAAGAATACCAATATAGAGTGAGTATTGGGATCCCTAGAAGAAATCGTCTCCTGGAATGTGTGTGTGTGTGTGTGTGTGTGTGTGTGTGTGTGTGTGTGTGTGTGTGTGTGTATGTGCTCTTACCTATACAAGTATGCATGAAGGCCAAAGGTCTATACTACACTAGGTGCCTACTTCTAAGGGCCATTTACCTTGTTTTCTTTTCATTAATTTTAATTAAAATGTATTTAACTCAATTCCCCTTTCACTTTTGTCCTTCCAAATCATCCCACACCCTGTCCTTCAAACTCCTCCTAGTAGCACCCAAGACTCTTTCTCAAATTTTTGGCATCTTTATCTTTGATTATTATTGTTACATGAGCGCGCGCACACACACACACACACACACACACACACACACACACACACACACACACACACACACACAGAGGCATGTGCATAAATCTATTAACTTTCACTGTACTAGGAGCTCAGTATGTGACTGGACATGCTAGATAACAACCCCCTGGGATCCCTTGTCTCTGCCTATAATATATATTATAATGGTAAATAGCTATGTTCTGTTACAGTTCACTGAGAATCTGATTTTGCAAGTGGGACCCTCTCCTCACAACTAAACAAATTTCGAAGCCAAGCTATGTTACATTCATTTATGTTGTGGAATATTTGTTTAATGATGCAAAGATGTGTTGCATTATTTTATGCTACATTTGTTTAACTCTGTAAAGCTGTGTTACTTTGCCTGCCTAAAACATATGATTGGTCTAATAAAGAGCTGAACGGCTAGTAGCTAGGCAGAAGAGAGAAATAGGCAGAAAGAATAAATAGGAGGAGAAATCTAACCTCGAAGATGAGGAAGGAGCTAGAAAAGGAAAAGAAAAGGAGGGAGCCAGGGGCTGGCAACCCATCCAGACATGGAGTAAGAAGGAAAGAAAGATATGTATAATGAAAAAAGATGAAAACCCCAGAGGCAAAACATAGTTAAAGAAAAACAGAATAATTTAAGTTAAAACAAGGCAAGCTAAAGCTAAGCATTCATAAATAAGTCTCCATGTATTTATTTGAGAGCTGAATGGTGGGCCTCCAAAGAGTAAAAAAAGAAAAATGTATCATGTTTATGGCAAATGCTTCCACAACACCCTATCTTGGGTCATGCTGGCCCATTACTGTGGTGGTATTGTGTTTCCCAAAATATTGTGCACCCTAATAAATTTATCTGGGGTCAGAGAACAGACAGCCTGCAGAGGCTAGAAAATGGTGGCACTCACACCTTTAATCCTAGCATTCCAGAGACAGAAATCCCTCTGGATCTCTGTGTGTTCAAGGATAGGATCTCTGTGAGTTCAAGGCCACATTGGAAACAGCCAAGCATGGTGACACATGCCTTTAATCTCAGAAAGCAAGCCTTTAAACCCAGGGAGTGGTGGTAGAAAGCAGAAAGGTATATAAGGTGTGAGGACAAGAAACTAGAAGCATTTGGCCTGGTTAGGCATTTGGCTAGTTAAGCTTTTTGCTGGTTAAGCTTCAGGCTTTCAAGCAGTAGTTCAGCTGAGAGTCATTTGGGATGAGGACACAGAAGCATCCAGTCTGAGGAAACAAGACCAGCTGAGAAGTTGGCCAGGTGAGGTTAGCTGTGGCTTGTTCTGTCTCTCTGACCTTCCAGTGTTCACCGCAATACCCGACTCAGGTTTGATTTTATTAATAAGAATTTTGAAGATTCATGCTACACTTTACCTCTTGCAATAGGGAGAGGGAAAAGCAGTTAAGGATATTAAAAGCATGTCCTTGAGAAAACCTAGGAGGTAAATTATTTTCAGTAGTGGTAATCATAGTTTATTCCAAATATAAAATAATTGCAGTAGGCATAGACAGTTGAAAGTTTAGCTATGATAAGGTTGTCCTCAGAAAGATCAATCAAGGACTCAACAACTGAATTCAACTTCTTCTGGACGTTTGCAAGCTTCTGGTTTGATGATATCATCAATGTTTACTCTCTCAATCAGTTTAATGTCGTTATCTCTACTGAATGTTGTAAACGCTTGATGATGTTTTCCACCACTCTACTGCTGCTACCTATCTGGCTCTTGCTGTGGTATTCTTTTGTGCCTGCCTTTTGTTCTTTGCACTGGTACTGGGGACCTGAACTGAGGTCCTCCTCCTGCACAGTAAGGACTTTATACACTAAATCATCTTCCACACCTTTTGTGTTTATTTATTTCCTAAATTTTATTTTATTTTTTAGAAAAGCCTTTTCTCATAAAATTTTTGCTATTGCTAGTAGTCTTAGCTGGGGTCATCCTTGAGTATTCCTAGTAGCCTCCCCAATACCTGGTCTACTAGCAATAGAGGAGAGGGTGCCTGAACTGGCTTACCCCAGTCATCACATCAGTTACCCTAACTGTCATCATAGAGCCTCCATCCAGTAACTAATAGAAGCAGATGCAGAGATCCACAGCCAAGCACCAGACCAAGCTCCAGGAGTCCAGTCAAAGAGAGAGAAGAGGGATTCTATGAGCAAGGGGCATCAAGATCACAATGGGGAAACCAACAGAGACAACCAAACCAAACTAGTAGGAACTCATGAACTTTAGACCAACAGCTGTGGAGTCTCCATGGGACTGGATTAAGCCCTCTGCATAAGCCAGACAGCTGTGTAGCTTGATCTGCTTAAGAAGCCCCTGGCAGTAGGATCAGGATCTATCCCTGGTGCCTGAGCTAGCTTTTTGGAGTCCACTACCCATGGTGGGACACTTTGCACAGCCTTGATGCAGGGGAAGGGGCTTGAACTTGCCTCTACTGAATGTACCAGACTCTGCAGATACCCCATGGGAGACCTTGCCTTGTTGGAAGAGGGAATTGGGGGAAGGTTTCAGGGAAAGGCAGGAGGGGCAGAAGAAGAGAGGAGATGGGAATCTGTGATTGGTATATAAAATGAAGTCCAATTAAAAAATGGGCTATAGAGCTAAACAGAGAATTCTCGACAGAAGCTGTAAAGGCTGAAAGAAATTTAAGGAATTGCTCAACATCCTTAGTCATCAGGGAAATGCAAATCAAAATGTCTCTGAGATACTATCTTATACCCGTCAGAGTGGCTAAGATCAAAAACACTGAAGAGAGCTTATGTTTGAGAGGATGTGGAGCAAGGGGAACACTCCTCCACTGTTGGTGGGAATGCAAACTTGTACAGTACAGCCACTTTGGAAATCAATATGGTGTTTTCTTAGAAAATTGGGAATCAACCTCCCTCAAGACCAAGCTATACCACTCTTGGGCATATACCCAAGGAATGCTCAATCACACCACAAGGACACATGCTCAACTATGTTCATAGCAGCATTATTTGTAATAGCCAAAACCTGAAAACAACCTAGATGCCCTTCAACTGAAGAATGGATAAATAATATGTGGTACATATACAAAATGAAGTACTACTCAGCAGAGGAAAAACAATGACATCATGAGGTTTGCAGGCAAATGGATGGAACTAGAAAAAATCATCCTGAGTGAGGTAGCCCAGACTCAGAAAGACAAACATGGTATGTACTCACTCATAAGTGGATACTAGATGTAAAGCAAAGAATAACCAGACTGCAACTCACAACTCCAGGGAGGCTACCTAGTAAAGAGGACCCTAAGAAAGTCACAGGGATCGCCCAATGACAGAAAAATGGATGATATCTACATGAACAAACTGGGGGTGAGGGTGGGTAATGGAGGGCAAGGGTCGGGAGGAAGAGAGTTTAGGGGAGCAGGAGGTCCCAGCTGTTTCAGGAACAGAGTGTGAGAACAAGGGAAGAGATACCATGATAAATGAAGACTTCATGGGAATAGGAAGAAGCAGAGTGCTAGAGAGGTCTCCAGAAATCCACAAAGATACCTCCACTATAGACTACTGGCAATGGTCGAGAGAGTGCCTGAGCTGACCTACTCTGGTGATGGGATGGCCGAACACTCTTACTGTCATGATAGAACTCTCAATCAGTGACTGATGGAAGCAGATGCAGAGATCCATGGCCAGGCCCCAGGTGGAGCTCCAGGAATCCAATTGGTGAGGCAGAGGAGGGATTATATGAGTAAGAGATATTGAAACCATGATTGGAAAAAGCACAGGGACAAATAGCCAAACTAGTAGAAACACATGAACCATTAGCCAATAGCTGAGAAGCCCCCATGGAACTGGACCAGGCCCTCCGGATAAATGAGATAGTTGATGAGCTTGAACTGTTTAGGAGGCCCCCAGGCAGTGGGATCGGGACCTGTCTTTGGTGCATGAGCTGGCTTTTTGGAATCTAGGGCCTATGCTGAGACACTTTGCTCAGCTTTGGTGTAAGGAGGAGGGGACTGGACCTGCCTCAACTGAATGTACCAGGCTCTGCTGACTCACCAAGGGAGTCCTTGCCTTGGAGGAGGTGGGAATGGGGGGTGGATTGGGGAGGAAGAATGGGAGGTGGGAGGAGAAAGGACAGGGGAATCCATGACTGATATGTAAAATTAAATTAAGTATAAAATAAAAATATAAAAGAGAAATATAAATAAATAAAATAAAATTTTTACCTATGAATTTGCACAGCTTTTAGTCTCACATATTTTGTAGTAGCATGATAAGTTTTTTAAAGAATAATGCACAATTTTAAATGCTCAACACAATTCTCCTACTGGAACTATTTTCTATTTTCTGGATCCAAGAAATAAAGAAATGATGCAATGAAGGAGATCCATAAATTTTCCAAATCCTCAGCCGTTATTCTTCACACCCTCAAGTCTATTACCTAAAGAAGGTTTTGATTCATCCATACAGACTTAAGGATTCCATTGATGTTGTGAAAGTTTGAATTGAGGTTAAAAGAAGGCAATGAAATGTTCTGTTCATTTTTTTTCTTTTGAGGGCTTGAAAAAAATCTAGATAAAGATATAGGTTTTGATGGATTGTTATACAATGCCCCTAATGATTAATGGTATCATTGAGATAAATATATTACCTAGACAATGCTAGGGAATTCCAAGCATAAAGGGATTTTTGCCAAGTTTTCTATGGCTGAAAATATCCTGGAGGAGGTAGCTAATGAGGAAAACAAGAAGGAGGCAACAGCAATGTCAGCAGTGACAGCAGCATTGACCCCAAGACAATGAAAACAGCAACTCATACTAATATGGATTTAACTAATAAAATACAGATGCATAAACATGAAAGCTCATCATTATACTCAGTGCTGTTCTTAGGTTAGTCTGATGCTAGTACAATCAACTTCATGGGTGAGTCTTTTTGCCTTATATTGTGGGGTGTGTGTGTGTGTGTGTGTGTGTGTGTGTGTGTGTGTGTGTGTGTACTAAACCTTTATATTTAAAATATGGCAGGAAATAGAAGCAAAGAAAAACGTGAAAACTTGAAGGTCAACAGTCCATTTGTTGAAAATACAACTGCTAATACTTTTGTTAAGTGGACAAGCAGAGCAGTAGAACTGTTTTCATGAGAGAAGAAAGTTTTAGAGCAATAAACAGGCTTTACTTGGAGAGTTATGTATTACCTGTCTATCATCTATCTATCTATCTATCTATCTATCTATCTATCTATCTATCTATCTATCTATCATCTATCTATCATCTGTCTATCACCTATCTATCTGTATGTATATCTATCTATAATCTATCTACCTACCTATCTATTATCTATCTACCCATCCATCTCCTCACCCTTACTTTCACAGTAGAAAGGTTATGATGAGATTGACTTCTAAATGAGCATTGGGGCATGGCTTATAAAAACTAGAAATTATCATCAAGAGCTTAGTCAGTTCGGAGGAGGAATGGATATTGGCAAAATAACTAAAGAAACAAGTTTTCTGTATAGATGGTTGCTATGCTAACATCAGAAGTGAGTGCTTCAGGACTCCCAGCTAGTTAAAACAGAATATAAAGGAGCTCACAGCCTCTCTTCTAGCTTCTTTTTCTTGCTTTCACTACTATTGCTCCCCTGTCCAGAATGACTGCCAGTTTTATAATTCTTTTTGTGAATGATTTTTCCTTTATTTTATATGCTTTTCAGTGTTTTGTAATATGAAATTTCTCAGACAGAAGAGAATTAGCAAAAAAAGAAATGTCTCTGTCCTACAGCCCTGATATATCAGATAGTTATTGTGTAATCATCCTGATTTTGATTTTGTTTTTCACTCACATAGAATTTACAGAACTTAAATAATGTTTGTAAATGTGAATCTCAGGATTAGCTATGTACAAAAATGCTAGAATGTTTTGTGCTAGTTGTTTTATGACTTTAGAATCCTCAAAAGAATACATATCAATTTATATACTATATAATGATTAAATAATTGTTCATATAAACTAACATAGGAGAAGAGGTTACTTTAAATAAAAGAAAAAAATTAACTGCCTCCAAGGCATCCACTGTGTCTAATCAAGTTGATAGGAATTCCTTATGCATTTTGCAATGCTTCTTTATGTTTTCTTATATCTCATGTAGGCAGACATTTCCCAATTCTATCAATCTTCCATGGTGAGAGATGGCTTATTTCACAGATAAATTGTTATTATAACTCACAGTGGAATCCAGAATAATCTAAAACACAGTAGTAGGACAATCCCCTGGAGGATGCAGAGCCAAATCAACCACACTTTGTAGCATTATTCACCTCACCATGGAAACATTTCTATCAGGTAAAATAAAGGCAAAATGTCAGAAGCAATTGTCAGGAATAAAGTCACTCAGAGGAGAGCAATACACGACTAAGCAAGTATGTGGTAGAGAAGTGGATGCCTTGGTTGACTATAAGGTATCCTCAAGAAAATAATCAAATTAAGAAAAATAGTTTCTCCAGAGAATCATATAAACTTTTGTGTGATCAATTATATCATGGGTATTCAAGAGTGTCATAAAAGAGATATTTCAGAGAAATATTATATTGGAGACAGGCATCAGCCTCCCAAGTGACACAAAATATATAAGACCCTTTGCAGAGTCTATGAGTCAGGTTTCAAAGAGAAAACACATTCAGAGTGTTGACAGAAGATAAATCCTGAAGAGTGTAGGCTGGAATGACCTTGGTAGCTTCCCACTGATGTTTTTAATACCCCTGATTGTAAGAGGTTTTGAGAAGCAAGACGATTTTTTTTCTAATTTTGAATAATTCTCCTTGTACTATATTTATTCAAATGAAAATAAAAAACCCTTTCCTTCTGCTTTGAGTAAAAAGCATAGAAAGGCATAAGAAAAAAAAACATAAATAAGGAAAAAGGTGGGGGTGAGAACATAAAATTGTGAAAATCTATGCCTAACTGGCTTTTTCCTCATGAATTAAGATGGAAAGGGTCTGTCAGAGTAAGATATGGCAGATATGAGACAAAATGAGAAATGCAAGCCTGGACTAATTGACCAAGGGAGGTTATAAACAGAACCAACCAGAGGCATAGAGTGGCATTGGCTTGTCAACTTATAATGTGCTAAATTACATTTTTCGTCTCATTTTCTCACCTCTTCTCTGGTCTCTCAAATTGTGCATTGGTTTGTGCTCTTGTCTTTTGAGTACAGCAAGGTGATTGGCCTTGGTCAGATGATAAAATGAGATGTGCCTATGCACTTAGAAACAATTCACATTATTTCTAGCCCTATTAATATTGTGGCACTACTGCTAGAAGAATTCTTCAGCTAGCCTACTTATGCAAAGATTTGAGAATTTATGGAACAAATTAACAAATGTAAAATTCTAAGTAGAGTCATACCACCTGACACAGAATATCTCTAAAAATAAATAATTATTGTTTTTCATCACAATGTGGCTTAGTATTCAGCATTCTTGGAGGGGTGTGACTAGATGGATATGGCAAAGATCCAGTTGCAGTAATAAGAAACATGATTGTGGAAGTCACAACAACATATGAACAGTTATACCATTTACTACAATAACATTCTAGATTCCAGGTTACTGTATAGAACTGGTTATATTGGGCTACCCCAAATTTTCCATAGATAAAACAAATGCAAATGGTGGCAGAAAGTATTTGAAGTGATGCATGAAAATCTTGAGTTCTATGAAGAGAACAAGTCCTAGAAGAGTCCTGATAGACTGAAAGAAAACCAAACACACCTGTTAAAGAGATCAGAGTTTTGTTTTGTTTTTATGTGATTTTGTTAAAGCAATGAAAGCATAAGATTGTTGTAAGGAAAGAATATTGAATCAAAGTTGTGATGTTTAGAAACCAATAATTCTGTTGTGAAAATATTCTTGATAATGACCACTTCAAAACTTTAGTGAAGACTAATGGTGCACATTGTCACTGGTGTGCAACAATAGAAAGACCACATGTGAGTACATAGATTTTGACATTTGCTGTTCAATGATGGAACTTAGGTACATGGAAATAACGATTAATTAAGGCCCAATATGTTCTACTTGTTGAAGAAGTTGATAAGAGGTCTAAAAATTTTATAGAAAATGACAAGAGGTTACTAATCAGTAAAACTGAGGGGATGTCAGCCACTTGTAAAATAAAGTTTAACCTAAGGCTATCCAAGAGAAATGGTCATTACAACATCAGAGAATTACAAGAGAACATCTTCTCCTCATTTTAAATGTTTTTGATATAGAGTGTACATGCAATAATATGATACACTAACAATAGAGATTTGGGTATTTTTTCACAAAGTGAGCATTAGTGGAACTATCATTTATGTTAAGAAACAAAATATGAATAGTGTCAAATAAAATATCTCATTTACTTGCAGACATTATCTCCCCAAGAAGGAAGCAGTAGATTTCAGATAAACAGAATAACATAGCATGCACTCTTTTTTGTGGAAGTCTTCATATTCACTTCTGTGTTTATGAACTGCATTGCTATCATTGCATATTTTGAAGATTATTTTCAACTGAGTTATGGCATTAACTATTTATCCCCTTTTTCTGTTGATAGCCTTTTTGCAATTTCCAGTTTGAGTGTGCTTAAAAAACAAAATGCTGCTGCAGACATTCTAGGGACTGCCGTTGGTAAGCATATAGACATAGTTCTTGTAAGACTTACAATAGCTGGAACATAAGGTAAGAATATGGTCAAGTTGTTGGGGAGCATTATTTTAAGATGTATTACTTTTGTTTATGTTATATTTGTTTAACTCTGTGAAACTGTGATACTGTGCCTATCTAAAACACCTGTTAGTCTAATAAAGAACTGAATGGCCAACAATAGCGAGTAAGGAGAAGGAATGGGCAGGACTGGCAGGCAGAGAGAATATATAGAAGAACTCTGGAGAAAAAAAAAGAATAGCCTGAGAAAGAGGAGGACTCCAGGGACCAGCCACCCCACTACACAGCAAGCCATGGCCAATAGTGAGGCAAGAGAAAGGATAGGCAAGGCTGGCAGGCAGAGAGTATTGGCGCCCAACGTGTTAGCAAGAGTTTCCACCTAAAAACTGAGTAAAAAGATTCTAAAACAGAGCTAAAAACAGTTCCTAGTTGTCTCTTCCAAGTTAGCGGCAGCCTGCCTGTTTGAGCTACTATCTACTATGGCGGGTTCCTGGCGTGCACGCTCGACCTACAGTATGATGGGAATGAGGCCTCTGCAAGTGGCACATTAAGCTGCATGGTGGATTTAGACTTTGTTAGTACAAAACAAAACAAAACAAAAGAGGTTTCTGGGCTACACGCTGCTTTGATAAAAACATAGACCCACTGGCACGTTAAGCTGTGTGGTAGATTTAGCCTTTGCTAGTACAAAACAAAAAACAAACAAACAAACAAACAAAAAAAGAGGTTTCTGGGCTACACGCTGCTTTGACAAAAAAAAAGACCCACTATTTCTGAGAGTTGATGGCTCACTGGGAAGCTGAAGTGGGCAGAGCCAGCAGCCACAGCGCCAGTGCTGTTTCAGTTTTAGAATGGTGCAGTTTAAAGCAATAGGCTCAAGGTAATATAAAAAAAATAAGCCACATAAAGATGGCTACCACACAGAGAATCTGGATTATGTTCTCTTTGATATTCGTAACTGAAGAAAAGCATTTGATTACAAAAGCTGTTGAGTTATGCCAAAATGTATATTTTAAAGGTACCTTGACTTCAAAATTTGGATGTAAGAATAGGTTGCTTTGGAAAAGAGGCTCTGCTTTTGTTTCCACAGAAAGCCAGAGGCTATGGATTTGTTCCAGATTAAGATACATCAGGTTTGACCAGCCAAGACCCCCTGAAAGGTCTCTGATGACACCATGGCCCAGATGATCCAACATCCAGAACGGATTGAAGGTAACTGGCTCAGACAGCCTCATAGACTACTCCATAATCCTAAAATTTTCTTTTTGTCCCCATAAGATACAGCGTCCTCTTCCAACAGAAAGTAGTAAGAGAAGCTACGCCCAAATTCCCAAATATACCAAGCTGGCTTTAGAGATGTGTAAAAGTTAAAACCTTCCTCAAAAAAAAAAAAAAAAAAAAGAAGGGGAAGTGCTGTGGGATGGTCTGTATGTCAAATTTCTCTGACTGGTCAATAAATAAAACACTGATTGGCCAGTGGCCAGGCAGGAAGTAGGCGGGACAAGGAGAGAGGGGAATTCTGGGAAGTGAAAGGCTGAGTGAGGGAGTCACTGCCAGCTGCCACCATGACAAGCAGCATGTGAAGATGCTGGTAAACCACGAGCCACGTGGCAAGGTATAGATTTATAGAAATGGATTAATTTAAGCTATAAGAACAGTTAGCAAGAAGCCTGCCATGGCCATACAGTTTGTAAGCAATATAAGTCTCTGTGTTTACTTGGTTGGGTCTGAGCGGCTGTGAGACTGGCGGGTGACAGAGATTTGTCTTGACTGTGGGCAAGGCAGGAAAACTCTAGCTACAGAGTATATACAGAGGGAGAAATTTGGGAAGAAAAGAAGAAGACAGAGAAGAAGGGGCCAGCCACTCAACCATCCAGCAACACAAGCAGTAATGGAGTAAGAAAGAAAGATATACAGAAATAGAAAAAGGTAAAATCCCAGAGGCAAAAGGTAGATGGGATCATTTTTGGTTAAGAAAATCTGGCTAGAAATAAGCCAAGCTAAGGCCAGACATTTAGAAGTAAGAAAAGCCTCCATGTGTGAGCTATTTGGGAGCTGGGTGGCAGGCCCCCTAAAAGAACAAAAACAACAACATTAAGTGTTTGTGAATACCGTCACATAGTTTCCAAAGTGACTACAATATTATATGCTTTAACTGACAGTGCATGACACATTCTTGCACATTTTCGCTAATACATGGTACTAACTCTATTTTATTAGTCACTGTGAAAAGTATACATTCTTTTGCAACTTTATGCTGAGTTACTCTGATGTAATTATGAATTTGTTGGCGAATCTAATCTACAGAGTACTACAGAGCACAAATGCTCTGCATACTATATGCTTGAGTAAGCTGAGGAAGTATTTTGGAAAATTTGATATTAAAATGTAAGTTAACTTCATTAATCTTAAAATCCTTAGCAACCTCAGAATGTAAGTAAGAAGTGGGAACAGGAGGAAATGTTTTTAACACTCTTGGTTCATGGTCATGGGAGACTACCAATTCATCACTTCAAGTCTCAGGAGAAGGACTCCAATAGAATGAGCCCTACAGTTTTTGTGATCTCTTATACTTTGAATGACACAGCAAAGTGTTATATAATATGTGGGTGGAAGAGAGTAAGAGATATTGGCACAATAGTTGCTTTTGTGACTTATTTCTTAAAAAAAAATAGATTTTTTTGCCTCTACAATAATGTCTCAATATTGGTTCATTATGTAACATACTTTTGTAATACACTTATTATAGGGAAAACTGGGTGTGGGGAACATGCAAATATTATAATTGTTTTTGCAATAATCCTCTAAAAACAATGTTTTCTAGAACAAAACTTTCTGTTTGAAAACCAAACAAACAAACAATAACAGTAACCCTAGCATTTTTCATTACACTGACAGAGAACTTGTGTGAAAGAAGTTCCAACAAGGCTTCAGATGTGACCTCTCAAAAAGTAGTATTCCTGTGCTCTGCATGATGAGGTAAGATCCCACAACTTCTAGAAAAGAAGGCCACTGTCCTGAAAATAACATGGAAATACTTCTGTGCTGAGAGCAGGATTTAACATAAATGTCTCTCACACATCTAGGGTTTGTGGCAGTCAGCTGCAAAGATACGTATAATTTTCATGTGTGTAAGTAGATTATTCATTTAAATTTATTCTTCACATCAATGTATTTCTATAATAAGTGTATACTGAAGTTATAGATATCATATGTATTCAATGCATCCCACGTGGTGGCTTAGTCCTGGAAACCTGACTGGGTTGGCTAGAGGACTGGAGAAAGAACAGACACAAAAAGTCTTCTAACAAAGCTGGGATCAGGTGGGCTGTGTTAGCTCTCATACAGCCACCCAACAATGCAATGAAAGAGAACTTCAGCATGTCTCTTGTAGACAGCACAGAGTGAGGGCTTAGTTAATCTCATAGCAAACTATAAAGATGCAGAAGAAAGCTGTGGTTGCTAGTTTTTGCACACACTGCCAGTATTCACACTCAGACCAGAGGAATGCTTTGTCATCCCTCTGAGCCTGAATTTTGGGGTGAGGTTAAGAGGCTTTGCCAATGTTTTGTGTGTCCACAGTATTTGGTCCTTGATGTGGCTATGCCCATGTCAAAAAATATTCATTATTCAGGGCTTTATCTGTTCTTTATACATTTACTCAAGTCTTCATCAACTTCCACATTAATTAAAAGTTGCCTTTATCTTAAAAGTTTTGTGAACTAACCAAAAGGCAGGAATTACTTGATATTTCATTTTTTTTTGAATTTTTATGATGTTAACATATACATAGTAGAAGCTGGATAGCCTGGAGCCCTAAGATAGAACAAAATATAATTGGAAAAAAAATCAATGAAGTGATTCCTAATGAGAATTGTGCCTAGCCCAATTGTCATCAGAGAGACTTCACCTAGCAACAGATGGATACAGATTCAGAGATCCACAAGCAAACTTTAGGCAGACCTCAGGGAATCCTGAAGAGGGAGGAAGGATTGTATGAGCCAGAGGGGTCAAGAATACCATAAGAAAAAACACAGAAACAACTAATCTGGGCTCATAGGGGCCCACAGAGACTGAACCCATAACCAGGGAGCCTACATGGGACTCACCTAGGCTCTCTACACATGTGTTATAGTTGTGTAGCTTGGTCTTCTCATGGAAGTCCTAACAGTGGGTGCAGGGGCTCTCTGAATCTTTTGCTGGCTTTTAGGGTCCTTTCCTCATACTGCTCATAAAGGGTTGCCTTCTATAGCCTTCAACTTGATATGCCATCTTTGGTTGATATCCATGGGAGGCCTGCCCTCCTCTGAACAGAAATTGAGGAGGCATGGATGGGGGGCAGAGGAGAGATAGGGGAGGTAGGACTGAGAAGAGGGGAGGGGAGAGGAAACTGTGATGGGGTTGTAAAAAAGTAAATAAGATATATTAAAAATATATCATTTTACATCTTAACCAATTTGGAGGACATGCCAACATCTAAAACCCTTGCACATAGCAGAGGAGAGATAGGGGAGGTAGGACTGAGAGGAGGGGAGGGGAGAGGAAACTGTGATGGGGTTGTAAAAAAGTAAATAAGATATATTAAAAATATATCATTTTACATCTTAACCAATTTGGAGGACATGCCAACATCTAAAACCCTTGCACATATTTTAACACAAGTTTTTATACAATTTACATTGAGAAATAGTAATGTGAATTCTAATTGGTCTTAACAATAAAAACCCGGAGTCAGATATAGGGGTGAATGTTGAAGGATCAGAGAAGCAGAGCTACCAGCCACCAGAGAGCTCTTACCTCTATGACTCTCAGGCAAAAGAGGGGGCTGAGCTCCTGTCCCCTCCAGCCTTATATTCTTCTGTCTAACCAGCCATATCACTTCCTGTCTCTACCTCCCAAGTACTGGGATTAAAAGGTATGAGATCCCAAGTGCTGTGATTAATGGTGTAAGCCTCCATCACCTGGCTTTATTTCCCTTTTAGACTAGATCCTTCTCTTGTAGCCCAAGGTGTTCTTGAACTCCTGATCTTTCTGCTTCCTCTCTCAAGTGCTGGGATTAAAGGTATATGCCACCACTACCTGGGCTCTATGGTTAACTAGTGACTAGTTCCACATTCTAATCTACAGGCAAACTTTTTTTTTTGTTCGAGCACAAACAAAATATCACCACAAAACATGGCTTTAGAAAAGATTCCAACTTAAATGGAATCACCAACTGAAACCCACAATTCTCTTAATATGTGCAGTATTTATTTTAGAACCTGTGAAAATAAATGTTTTAAGGCTTTAAATCCACTTCACAATTAGCCTAATGTATTATAGTAGATGAACCTAAGAATATATTAAACTGCTTCTCAATTAAAAAATTAACTTAGAAAAAAAGTTTTTGATCTATTTCTAAGATGGCAACACTAAGAATCCTATTCAACACTCAGGATTAAAGAGAAATGAAGAAACTCATTAAAATACAGCCAGCTTCTACTGTCAGTTCATGGGGCAGGGGAGAGTAGTGGGGAAGTTGGAACCTATGAAACATTTATTTAGTCGAGGCGGGTCAAGATCTGTGCACAAAGAGAGAATGAAAGGAGAGAAGAAGAAAGAAAAGGAGGAAAGAAAGGTGAAGAGAATGTTAAAGACAGAGCAGAGCTACAGGCCAAGACATGCCTCGTGATGGAGCTGAACCTGAACTGAAGGTGTGGTGCTGATTGGAGGTTCACAAGCTGTGCTCTATTCTGGAAGAGGTGGATGTGAAGGAGTTCAGAATGCAGTTATTTTCTATTTTTTCAGTATTATAAATGCTTTTGATGGCCAAAAATATGAAGATTGATCAAAGAAAAAGTATAATCATATTGGCTGACTCAGTCTTCAGTAAAATTGCAAACTAAAAAGAAAATATGTAGAAATGAATACATGAAACAACAAAAACAGAAGGCATATAAATCTAAATGATCTAACTCATTTCATTTGAAGCTACATGCTGAAGAATAACTGTTTTTAATTCACCATATTATCAGAAAATATATGATAATGTATATCATTTACTATTAGAAAACAAATTATTTAACCGTTAAATCTACTGGTAATAACAGATCAGTTAGTTTATATTAAATGTTTATTATGTGGCACAAACTATATTACACGTTTTCATGTCAATCATGAATATTCTATGAGAGGTAATTTTATCTTCTTTATTCAAATGAGAAAACACATGGTTAAGAAGACTAAAAATTAGTTCAGTGGCTGGAAAGAAGCTTAGGAGTTAAGAACATTTTTTACAGAGTACTCAGGTTCAATTCTCAGCACCCACATGGAGGTTCATTAACCTTCTCTAACTCCAGTCAAAGTTAATCTGCTGCCCTCTTCTGGCCTTCATGAATATCACACGTGCATGTAGAATATGCCTGCAGGTAAAACATTCATGTAAATAAAGGTAATAAAATAAATCTTTAAAAAATTAATTAATTTAGCCAGCACAACATTCATGGCTGGGTTCAGATCAGATCAATCATATTTACTGTAGTTCAAGCTAATAAACCATGTGTGTGCATCCACTCTCATATTCTATTTAGGATAACTGATTTAGGACTACCCACTTAATACGGCTTGTCTCTGTATTATTGTAAGTGTACTTAATATCTCATTTCACACTGTTCTAATTTTGATAGTAAGTTGTATACTGACTTGATACTATAAATCACCATCATAAGCCTATATCTATTTAAAAGTCAGAATACTGTGTAGGTTTTTATGTATGTGTTTGTGTATGTTTGGCAAAATCCTTGAAAAGTACTATTCATGCAAATCCAAGAACACAATTTGATGTTAACATTATCTTTGAGAAGTTTAGCTAATAAAACACAAAAGAAACAGAACATGAATGTATAGTGGTTCTGGATTGAGAGCAGAGTCAGTTTGAGTAATTATGAATAATCTTAATCAACTATATATAAAAGCTGTTTTCAATAGAATTTAAATTTTTCTTTGTAATACATAGACTAAATTAGCATTTATATACCAAACAAATGTGTAGTCATATCAATAATTTTAGAAGCATTCACTATTGTTCATTCATGAAACAAAGTTTATTTTCCTAATTTTGACTCAATATTAGCACAGAAATGTTAAATAAATACATACAATTCCCTCTATGTGTATAATATATCTGCATTATCCATAATTTTACTAAAGTCAAAACATATGCAATTTAAAATATCTAAATACGTTTCCCAGATAGTATTTCTTTTCCTTTCTTTTTTTTTTTTTTTTTTTTTTTTTGTTTTTTGTTTTTGGTTTTTCGACACAGGGTTTCTCTGTGCAGCTTTGCGCCTTTCCTGGATCTCGCTCCGTAGACCAGGCTGGCCTCGAACTTACAAAGATCCGCCTGCCTCTGCCTCCTAAGTGCTGGGATTAAAGGCGTGTGCCACCACCGCCTGGCTCCCAGATAGTATTTCATATGTTATATGTGTAACATATAATGATAGAAGTTTGTTAAACAATTAAGAGCAGAAGATTCTTCTCAGTGTGCTACATTCATGTTCTCGTTGAAGATTCATAACTATCCCATAGTTCTGAGTCACATTTAATTTTCTATCTCAGATGAAACACAAACCAAGTCGTTCTCCAAAATTACATCAAGTCATTCTCCAAAATTGCACTGCTAATACATAATCATGTCCAGAACCAAATATTAGGAACTTTTGGTGTAATTTCATGGGTCAGACATGCAAAACTGAAATTCATACACACACACACACACACACACAGAGAGAGAGAGAGAGAGAGACAGAGAGAGAGAGAGAGAGAGAGAGAGAGAGAGAGAGAGAGAGAGAGAGAGAGAGAGAGAGAATATATAAACAAAAATAGTATACACACATACTCAAATCTTTCATTTTAGTTTAAATTAATATGAATTAATTTCTAGAGGAGAATGGATTATTTATATCTTTTTGTGGTGATTGGTGGCTCCACACAGTTCTTGATCTATTAATGTGCTGTATGATAGTCATATTCATTGGTATAATCACTATTTCCACTCAGGATAGTGACACTAATTTAAAAATATTTTAGATGGTTTATTTTTATGTGCATGTTTCTTAGAGTTTGCATGACCTTCATCATCAACATTGATGCACCCTCTCTTTTACTTTGGTAATATTTCGCAATCATATATCCATGCAAATATTGCGGTTTAAGAAATTTGAGTCATTTAAAAATGTCTGTTTCATTAACATCCTGGTACATTTACTTGGTAAAAATTTTCTCCTTTCTCTATGAAAAGGATATAGAACGGACATGGTTTATAGGCTTCCATGCTGGGATGCTGTCATATTTTAAGAACTATCTTAAAAAATAGCATGCTCTGTTACCCAGAAATAAGTCATATACAATGACTTACTGTAAAATGTTATTAAATATTTTTCAGGGTAATAGACTAGGATTTTGTTTTCTGAGGTGTGTATATGTGGTGTGTGTGTATATGTATTATTTGAAAGCAGTTATTGTATTTACTTATTTATAAAAATGAGAAAAATTTTTAAATTTTTATACAAGTATATATTATGCATTAAAAATCCTTGTGTATAATAAACTTTTTCGGAAGACTCACAGTCAATTACTCTTTACTACTCTAATTGGAGGTGGGACCTGGGAAAGTGAAGCCTAAATATGATGTGGACTAAAGTCTCATGAAATAGCCAACTTTATTCAGAGCATCAGATAATTTATATTCTGAGGGTTAAGAGTCACGTGAGTAACATGTCCAGTCACAAGGATAAGCTGCATATGTTGGGAAAGCGGCACATAACAGACAACTCTCACATGGCAAAAACTTGATTTTTCCACATAAATAAATAACAATAGCTAGTTGTAATGAATAATCTAAAGCAAACTCACTCCTATTTGCTATACCTGAGAGGGTCACAAAAACACATTCCAAGAACAATTCTGTGTTTTTGAAGAAACTGAGGTCACAAGATTCTTGTTTTCTTGTCATTTCTCACAAGCATCCAGAATTCCCATTGCATGACTTCATTCTTGAACTGTGTTCTGGCAATTAGATCTTGATTTCATGTGTATTGAGAAGCTCAAAATAAATTTTCACCTATGTTTTTATCAAGTAACTGAATGTAAATGTACACATATGGTTTTAATGATGATCTAGCTAAATTTTCATGATCCATTTACTAAGAATTCCAGTTTTATAACTTTGGTTCTAAGTATACTCTCACTCTCCTGCAACTTTCATTAATTCTGAATTTTTAATTATAATCAGGACTATATAATATTGCAGAATTTATCTAAGTGATATATGGTGGTATTCATTAATAGCTAGTAAGCTTTTGATCATATAATTGGAGCTACTTTAAACATTCTATTATTTAATCATTAATATAGCAATGGAAACTTTAAAATATTGTTGTGTGCCAACTTGTCAAGGGTGCGACTTTTCTTAAGAGAATCATAAAAATGGGTCCTGAAACGTTTTGAGAAACCTGTTACAAACATCATAATCACAGAAATGTATTTATCTTTAAATATTATTTCAAAACAACCATTTGCAATATTAACCTGACAATATGTAATGATTTCTTTTTCTGTCCCACCATCTGGCTCCCAAATAATGACACAGAGACTTCTTAGCCATTAGATTAGGCTTATCCCACTAGCTCTTATAACTTAAATTAACCCATTTATATTAATCTACATTCTATTATGTGGCATTATCTCTCTTCCATCTTGTACTTCTTGTTTCCTCGCCATGTCTCCTGGTTTCTCTCATAGCATCTTGATTTGTCTCCTACTTCCTTTCTCTCAGCCCAGAAGTTCCACCTATACCTCCTGCCTAGCTATTGTCCATTCAGCTCTTTATTAAACCAATCAGGAGGCACCTTGCCAAGAACACACCTTTGCAGTGTACAAAAAGAGTATTCTACAACACTTCCCCTTTTTTGTCTAAATAAAAAGGAAAGGTTTTTAACTCTAATACAGTAAAATTTTATACAATAAGAACAATTATCAAGTAAGAAATATATTTACAACATTTAGCCCATTAGCATTTGGCAAATTTAAAGAAAATACTCCATTATCTATCCTATCTTGTAGAATCTAAAGCTTTATATTTAAACTATTTTCTATCATAACTTGTATTACCATCCTAAAACTATCTTTTTAGACCTCAAAACATTTTTAGATAAACAATTTTACCTTTTATGTTTCTCAACCTTATATACATTGTACTTCTTTTGTGAGATATTTTTTCTGAATTTGATAACAAGGAAACCTGCAAGTATTACTATCTCATCTTCAACTCTGGCTGCAGGAGGAAGCTTCACTGATAATGCCTGAATAAGGCACTGATCTGTGAGTATCGCAGAATGTCATTTATTGTTTTTGCTTATTAGAACGGTAGTATATCATTCTACTCTAAGCTTCTGAGCTATCTAGTCTCTGTTTCTTTGTCACCCAAGCAGTATCAGGTGTGTGTTCTATCTCATGAAGTGGACCTTAAGCCAAATCAGACATTGGTTGACTTTGTGCCACCAATACCTAGCATGTCTTCTAAGTAATACACCATTGTAGATAAAGGGTTTGTGGCTGGCTTGGTATTTACATTTCCTTTTTTTTTTTTTTTTTTTGATAGCTTGCAGAGAGAGTACTTACCTTTACCAAAGACACTATAATATAGGAGTGAAGGTTGTAAGTAGGCACCAGCTCAACCTCTCTATTTTCAATGAATTGTGTAAGTGTTGTCTTCAGCAATGAGGCCTTAAAAGAAAAATAGAAAGAAATACAATATTGGATTATTCATTTTAAAATCTGCTTTTAATTATATCTGCCCATAAATCAGCCCTGTATCTAACTAATTTTTTTTCTTTCTTTTTTTCTTTTTTTGTTTTTTCAAGACAGGGTTTCTCTGTGTAGCTTTGTGTCTTTCCTGGAACTCACTTGGTAGCCCAGGCTGGCCTCAAACTCACAGAGATCTGCCTGGTTCTACCTCCCTAGTGCTGAGATTAAAGGCATGCGCCGCTGCCGCCACCACCACCTGGCACAAATTTTCGACAGCTGTAATGAACCCTAATGTATTTGATGTCATTGCATTGAATCTATGCTTCAATAAAAAATTAATTTCTATAATTGAAGTGAATTTAACTCATTGACTAAAAAAATCAGAAATAGAGAACAATTTGAGAAGAAGATAAAAAAGACTTTAAGCAATAAGAAAAGGTGTTTCAGAAAAAGGAATATATGAGGGTAAAATATATTTTGTATTTTTCTTAATTTATATAAAAGTTCATTATTCCTGAAATAGCAACAGAATGAATTAGATAATCAAAGAATAGATATAGTTAAAACAAATATGCTACAGGAAAGAAAAGAAAGGGTTTTAAATACTTGAGCATAAATTATACAAGGTTTGTAAAGGTTTTATATGTAAGAGATTAAAACATAGTGAAAGACATCTAAAAGTATAAATGAAAATAGATGCCTTGATTTTGGATAGGAACACTTACTACATTGTGAAAATATCAGTTCTTTCCAATTTGGTCTGTCAGCTGAAAGCAAGGCAAATACATTTCAGACAACGTTTTATAGATATTAAGAAACTGATGAAGAAAATTTATTCAAGCACATAAATCATAGAAAAGGTAATACAAAGTAAAGAACAAATTTGGATAGTTCCAAGTTTCTTCATTTTGAAACACTGAGTTAAGCTACAGTGTGGTATTAAAGAAATAATAGATGGTAAACAATAATATCAGTAAACTAAATATATAAAACAAGATAGAATAGTCATCCCAAAATAAATCTACACACATAAAAAAAATTTCAAAGTAGTTATTTCAACAGTTTGTGCCAGAGAGAAATGTCCATAGGCAAACAAATTCCTTCTCTGTATAAGATATTTAAAATAATGAGTAAAATACAAATTAGTTACAGACTAGGAAATGGTATTTTCAAAACATTGATCTAATAAAGTGTCCAATACTGACAATGAACATTAAAACCTCTCTCTCTCTCTCTCTCTCTCTCTCTCTCTCTCTCTCTCTCTCCCCATATATATATATATATATATATATATATGTATATATATAATTGTGTGTGTATATATATATATATAATTATAAAACAAGTATTTGAAATACACACTAAACTTCTTTTACCATTAAATAAATATAAATTATAAAATAGTATACCACTGTATTACTATTATACTGCCCAAAAGAGTAAAACCTAACAATGAAAAATGATGATTAGCATGCAGAGCAACAGAAGTTCCCATTCACTGGCATAGTGACTTTGGAATCAAGTTTAACAGCTTCTTATAAAGCTAAAAAACCAAATTGCATGGTGCAGAAGAAGCACACCTCAGAAAGAAAAGTACACCTCAGCATTTCTCACTGAATCAAGAAGCAAGGTTCAAACTAACATATTCAGATACAAAGATTTTAACCTATCTATTCCTAATCACTAAGTCAGAGAGAAATCAAGATAATGAGTGGGCAAGTGCACTGAAGAATAATCATAAAATGGAAGACTCTTCAGTGGCAAAAAATAACTATCAATCTATACAATGTAAATAATAATCTTAAATATATTTTCCTGAGTAGGAAATACCAAACAAAATATTACAACCTTGTGCTCCATTTATATAAAATTCTTTAAAACGAAGTTACGGGGCTCGGTCCCATGCAGGCTCCCTGCTTGTCGGTTCAGTCTCTTTGAGCCCCAATGAGCCCAGGTTAGTTGAGTCTGAGTTTTTGTT